>NW_023416321.1:30132643-30560143 GCF_014108235.1 Myotis myotis | reverse complement strand
CCATCAATTACCTCCTGACCTCAAACCCCTCCCGTCTCCTCCTTCGCCTGACATAAAAGAAGCCTGAATTCTGTGCTTTCTCAAGACGGGTCTTTAGGGCTCTGGCTCTCCATCTTCTCAGCTTCCTAACTTTCCAAATAAAGTCGCTGTCCATGCCTCAGCTCCTCGTCACTCAACTTCCTGGCTGTTGTGCAGCGAGCAGTACGAGCTTTCACTTGACTCGGTTACACTACATTCTATTAATTTGCCTGAGTGGCTCAGAGAACTCAGAGAAACATTTTACTTACTACATTACCTGTTTACCATAAAAGAAGGTAACTCAGGAACAGCCAGGTGGCTCAACTGTGGGTCCCAGGCCCCTCCACCCTGCCCTGGAAGCCTCAAGTGTCTGACACTGATGCTGATGAGCACCTTGAGGGATTCCGTTGAGCTGGTCAGAAAGAAAGAGGAGAGACTGGAGGCCCTGCAGGCATACATGGAAACCAGAGAAGTACTGTTTATTACTCACAAAGTGACAGGGAAAGCACTAGTAATACATTCCAACTCTAGGAGTTTTACTGTCTGCAAAGCACTTTTATGACCATCTTTTTATTTGATCCTCAAAACGAGGAGTTCTTCCCTTCAGTTAAGAAAACTGAGGCCCAGAGGCCACCTTCCTTGTCCGAGGCCATTCTTGTGGCCATGGGTGCAGCCTAGCATCTCTGGCTCGTTTTGATATATGCCCCGGGGGGACTTTATTCTGGACTTAACCTTAGGGGAGAGGCTCAGGTAGGTGTTGCAACCCTCAGCATAGGCCTGGCCGTGGAGACCAGGGAAGTCTTTTTGAGCCCCTATCCTCAAAGATCTGCACATTACCTCCTTCAAATCTCACACGAGACCCTTGCATAGCACCTACTGTGTGTCAGACACTGCCGAGCGCTTTGCAGATACCAGCTCCTCCAAGCCTCCAACAGTCCTCTGAGGCGACCACTCAGATGTGATCACCGTGTTACAGATGACGACTCTGAGGCACGGGGAGGCTAAGTGAATGGCCCTGACCACACAGCTCAGAGGAGGTGGAGCCAGGATTGACACCTGGCAGTCTACTGCCGAGTCCAAGCTCTGAAAGACTATTATTTCTGTTTTACAGATGAGGAAACTAAGGCTCAGAGAACTTGCCAGCTCAGTCTAGGTCTCCAGGCTAGGAAATGCACCATGAGTCCAATTCAGAACTTCCTGCTTCTCAGCTATGGGGCTTCCTGGGCCCTCTTTAGGGGACCAGTGAGTAAGGAGGCTACCTACCTTCTCTTCCCTTTGTCCCATGCCTCGTCTTCTCCGACCTCGCCTCAGCACCTGCTTACCTGCACACCAGTCCCCTTCCCCTGCTTTACCTCTTGGGAGGTACAGAGGCCAGAAAAAGCTCCTGGTACCTGGACCAGGCCTTCCAGGAACCATCCAGGGTTTGATCAGGGCTTGGTGAGAAAGGAGTCCAACAGGGCCTGGAATGTGCTCCCAAGACAGGCCCTTAGACGCTCCCTTCTTGTCCCAAGTTAAAGAGCCTCAGGTGGGCCAATCATCCTCCCCCAGGGCATGTTCCCTTACTTTCTCTGGTGGGAGGGAAACGTGGGGGCAGAATCTCAGGCCTGGCTGACCGGGATGGGGTTGGGATGGGAGAGGGATCTACTGTGTGTCAAATGCTAGATATTTCACAGATAGAACCTGTGAGGCCGATTTCCTCATTTCTAGGTGAGGAAACTGGAGCTCAGGAGTAACTTTCCCAGGGTTCTGTTTCCAGGAAAGGCAGAGAAGATTCTACTGGACCACAAATAACAACTATGATGAACTCTGGAGAAAAGTTAAAACAACAATAACACACCAACAAACAAACAAACACCTGCCTAAAGGCACTGGAAAGCAACCGGAAGTAGACAAAAACTAGCAAGGGGCTACTCACAAGCAGATTGGGGACAACAGAAAGATGAGAACAGATCAATATAACGTATCTAATATGAAGAACAAAAACACTAAAGAAAGGGAGAAATGAGCATCAACATCAAAAGGCCTCACCTATGTGTAAGTGTAGTCTGAGAAGAAGAGAGGGAAGGGGTCAGAAAACGTTTGAAGAAATAATGGCTGAAATTCCCCTCAATTTGGTGAAAGACATAAATTTATATATCCAAAATCTTCGAGAACGCCCCCTCCCCCCCCAAGCAAAATAAGTACCAAAGTGCATGCCTAGACATGTAATCAAACTACCCAAAACCAAACACAAGGAGAACATTTTGAAAACAGCCAGAGAAATAACAACATTTACCTGCAGGGGAACAATGATACACATATCACCCACTCATCAGGAAAAAATGGAAGCCAAGAGCCAGTGGAACAGTGTCTGTAAAGCACAGTCATGAGCTGCTTAACAGGGATCCGTTCTGAGAAATGCCTCATGAGGTGACTTCGTCCCTGCAAGGACATCTTGGAGCGCGCTTCCACACGCCTGGACGGGGTAGCCTACCACACACCCAGGCTCTGTCGTACAGCATATTGCTCCTGGGCTACAAGCCTGTACAGCATGTTACTGTACAAAACAGCACGCGCTTAACAGCACAAGAGAAAACGATGCCATCAGAGACTCAGGAAATACCAGAGGTATGAGGCTCCTGCTGGTATAACATGGCATACTGTTCACAACAAACTATTTTTTATCAATAGAAAAAGCATACTCTAAGTTAACAATAAAAAGTATTGTATAGCAAATACATAAACCAGTAACATAGCTATTCATCATCAAGTATTATGCACTCTACATAATTGTATATAGCTATACTTTTATACACCTGTCAGTGCAGTAGGTTTGTTTACACCAGCATCACCACAAACACAGTGCACTACGATGTTAGAACATTTATATCACTAGGTGATAGGAATTTCCAGCTCTATTATAATCTTACTAGAGGCCCGATGCACAAAAATTTGTGCACTCGGGGGGGAGGGGGGTCCCTCAGCCCGGCCTGTGCCCTCTCGCAGTCTGGGACCCCTCGGGAGATAACGACCTGCTGGCTTAGGCCTGCTCCCAGGTGGCAGAGGGCAGGCCCAATCCCTAGGTGCAGCCCCTGGTCGGACTCAGAGCAGGGCTGATTGGGGAGTTGGGGTGCCGCCCCCTGTCATGCACAGAGCAGGGTGGATCGGGAGGTTGCGATGCCACCCTCAGTCACGCTCAGGGTAGGGCCGATTGGGGGGTTGGGGCACCATTCCCTGTCACACTCAAGGCAGGGTTGATGGGGAGGTTGCAGCGCCACCCCCTGTCACGCACAGAGCAGGGCCCATCAGGGGGTTGGGGCGCCGCCACTCTCACACTCAGGGCAGGGCCGATGGGGAGGTTATGGCTCTACCCCGTCACACACAGAGCAGGGCCCGTGTGTGTGTGTGTGGGGGGGGGGGGGGCGCTTGGGGCGCCGCACCCTGTCACACACAGAGCCGCAGGGCGATCAGGGGGTTGGGGAGCTCTCCCCTATCAGGCACAGAGCAGGGCTGATCAGGGGGTTGGGGCGCCTTCCCCTGTCACAAACAGAGCAGGGTGGATAGGGAGGTTGTGGCCCCGCCCCGTCACACACAGAGCCGCAGGGCAATCAGGGGAGTTGTGCGCTGCCCCCTGTCATGCTAATCCTGGTGCCGGGAGGCCTCTCGGCTCCGCTGACCCCGGTGCTGGGAGGCATATTACCCTTTTACTATATAGGGTAGAGGCCTGGTGCACGGGTGGGTGCTGGCTGGTTTGCCCTGAAGGGTGTCCTGGATCAGGGTGGGGGTTCCCACTGGGGTGCCTGGCCAGCCTGGGTGAGGGGATGATGGCTGTTTGCAGCTGGTCACACACCCTTCAGGGTGGGGGGTCCCCACTGGGGTGCCTGGCCAGCCTGGGTGAGGGGCTGAGGGCTGTTTTCAGGCTGGGGGTGACTGAAGCTCCCAACTGCTCCTTTTTTTCTTCTTCTTTTTTTTTTTTAATTCTGGGCCAGCTTTAGCTTTGAGGCTTGGCTCCAGCTCTTAGGCCTCAGCTGCTGAAAGTAGGTTTCTGGCCTTTGCTTACAATGTTGCAATCCTGCTGGCTGAAGCCCGGTGGACTAAAGCAGGTTTCTGGGGTTTTGTTTAGCTTCTATATTTGTTACACAGTTGCTTAGAGTTGCAGCTCAGAGGCCTGCAGTGGCAGGCGGGGAACGTTGGAGTCCTCCGTCACTGAAGCAAGCAAGCCTCATGTTAGTTTCAAGCTGCCAGGCTGCCGGCCGCCATCTTGGCTGGCAGTTAATTTGCATATTGCCCTGATTAGCCAATGGGAAGGGTAGCGGTCGTACGCCAATTACCATGTTTCTCTTTTATTAGATAGGATGGGACCAGTATCATATATACGGTCCATTGTTGGCCGAAACGTCATTGTGTAGCACATGACTTTACTGAGGCGGGCTGGTGGGGGGGAGGGGGGCGTGGAGAAACCTTGTGAACTCAGAATTTTATATCCAGTGAAAATACCTTTCAAGAATGAAAGTGAAACAAAAACATTTTGAGATCAATGAAAACTAAGAGAACTGCTCATCAGTGGACCCACCTGAAAGAAACCTTAAAGGAAGATCTTCAGAAAAGAAGATGGAAACTCCAAATGGAAACTCAGATGATCAGGAAGGAACCAAGAACATGAGAAATGGCAAATGATGAGTAAATAGAAAAGATTGCTGCCCTTTAATTTTTTAAAAAAATGAATATGACTAATGCACAATTATAACAGTACATTGTGGGGTTCGTAGTGTACATAGATGAGATATATTTAACAATATATCACATAATGAATGGGGGGAGGTTATGGTTACGGGCCTGTAACATTGCAAGGTTTTTACATGTTATAAGAAGTACAGTAGCTCACCAGTGTGCTGCAGTCAGGAAGTGGCGGAACAAAGCATGACTCATGTCCAAATCCCATTCTCTTTCTTCTGCTTCAGACAAGAAAAGTGAGTGCTAGGAGGAGAAAGCAAGACAGAGGAGAGAGTGTGACAGCTCCAAGTAGCCTCAGGGGCCCGCAGCTGCTGAACCCAGACGATTCCCAGGCCTCGGAGTCTGGCCCAGGGAATGACAGGGCCTGACGTGCCAGGGCAAGGCCGGCCGCAGGGAGGGAGGGGAGCGAAGCCCCACCCTCTCATCAAAGCTTGGAGTCAGGCCTTGCTCTGAGCAGCCGAGCCTGTGCGAACGTGACCTCCAGAGGCCTTAGGAAGGTGCCTATTGCCACAGCGAATCCTGCCCCTGCCCCCTGGCCAGGGAGCGGCCAGTTCTCTATGGACACTGTCTCGCCAGCTGTCCAGGCTCGCCAAGGCCTCTGAAGAAGATCTGGACAAAGCAGGTCGGAATGTGCACGGGAGGGAGCTGGGGCAGGGCAAGGGTGCTCTTCCAGCACCCAGCGCCTGTCTCAGACCCGCAAGTCTGTCCCCTCACGCCATCCACGCAATGTACCTAGATGGAGCCCCAGGAGCAGCCCTGCCATCCCTGCTCAGCTGCACCTTCAGAGCTGGGTGACACCCCTCCTCCATGTCTGAGCTCCAGGGGCCTCTCTGAGCTTCTTGGTTCTGATACCCCCAACCTCGTCCTCCCACCTAGGTGAGAGCTACTTTCTACAGTTATTTTCTCTGGGTTTGCCTCAGTATTCCCTCGTTTCTTTCTCTGCCCTGTGGAAGCAAATCCTTGTATGAAGTGTCCTCTGTTGAAATCCTGGCATGATTGCTGTTTCCCTGACAGGCTACTGCTGAGATAGAAAGAGACAGAGGGGCTTCCCCCAGGGGCTGCCATGGCTTCCGAGAGACAGAGTGGAACAGAGGGAAGGGCATGGGCTGTGGTGGTTCTGAGTCCAAATCCCAGCTCTGCCTTTCCTCCCTGAGTGACTTTGGGCAAGCCTCAGTTTCCCCACTTGACAATAGGGTTGATAACAACCCTGACTAGTCAGTCTCTTTGGGTACAAGAGACAAAAACAGAGTTTGAGCTAGATTATGCAAAAGGGTGGAATTATTCTGGAAAGTTTCCAGAATAATAATTATTAAGTACAAAGGGTAAGAAGGCAGGAGTAGAGAGCTTGCCTCACATGTAGCTGGAGCCAGACCTCAAGTCCATTCGGGACCTTGATCTGCTCCTCAGTCTGTGGACCTGGTTCTTACCCAAGACCCATCTGCCCATGTGGCAGAGGAAAATGGCCTCCAGTAGCTTCCAGACTCTTGCCCACAGAAAGGAACAGTTCCTCCTGGACAGACCCAGCTCGGGAGTTTCCAGGGGAAGGCTCGGACTGGCCAGGACGGGTCACTGTGGCCTGCAAGCAGGGACACATGAGGGATGACAGCCATGAGTCAGCTATGCCATTTCCGGGATGACTATCCCCATTTTACAGATGAGCAAGCTGAGGCCCAGAGTGGGAGGGGCCTGACCAGTCACATGGCTTTTATCTAAGTAACAAAGCTGGGTACTGTGTCATTCACAACCAGATCATTAGCAGTTCTGCCCGTTTGGCAGAGAGCAGCTGGCTGTGGGTGCGGGTAGTTCTGCAGAAGGGAAGGAGGGAAGGAGGCCACAGCTGCCTCATGCTCACAGTGTGCCAGGTACTGGCCAGATGACCACGGGAGAGCCCCGGGGAAGGAGCTGTGGGGCCGACCCCGTTTGAAAAAGAGAAGAAAATGGGAGTCCAGGTGTCACAGCTCAGCGACAGGGCTGGGATTCCAACTCGGGCCTCGAGGGTTCTCTGTGTTATCCATCACAGTGTCAGCGTGCCAGTCCCCTCGGGAAATGTCTTGCTCAGGATTGGATGACCTCCCCGGGCTCCACTTGCCCTGTTCTTGGATGCTGGCAGAGCATAAAGCCCCTGTGGGGTCGTGGCATTTGAAAAAATGTTGGGAAGAGTACAGAGAAGCTAAAAAGGATGACGAAGGGACCAACAGGGTCCTCCGAGGAAGGGTGAAGACAAATGAGTTGTTGAGTTGCTAGGAGAGAAGGCGCGGAGAGACCGGAGCTGAGGTCAGACTTCACTGGCAAAGGTTGGTGCCGTGGAGGGAGGGCTCCCAAAGGCCCAGCGAGCTGCCCCTGGACAGGCCTTCCCCAGCATTGCCAGGCCGCCCACGCACTTGATGCGGCTGCTGTTTCAGGTTCAAAGTGGTGTGACCCTGAAAGAGGCGGGCTGGGCCCTCCGGGTGGCCCTCGCTGAGAGCTGGTGCCTCCACCCCCTGGCCCACTGGCCTAAAGTCACATTCAGTCTGTGACCTGAGGGGAGGTGAAAGGCCCCCCCTGTTTTTCCGTCACCTCTCAAGCCCCTGCAGTTGCTTCCCGGGTCAATCCTTTGCACAGACGTAAGAGGCCAGTATTAAAACCCAAGTGCACAGGTCATCCTCGGCCAACAGTGAGCAGCCTGGCTCCAGTCTGGGCTTCACGCCAGGTTTTCTGAGGGGCCCTGATTAGTCGCTGTCCCTTCCTGAGCCTCAGTTTCCTCATCTGTCAAGTGAGTACACCAGCGACGTGATGGTGAGAGTGAACGGTGGAAATGAAGACGGACTAAAATCCATGTGACCTTGAGCAAAGAGGAATGAAAAGCTCAGGTGTATCCCAGGTGGAGAAACCAGTGCCCAACAGAGGGTGAGAGCGAAGGAAATGACAGGCAGAATAGGAATGGAAAGTGTCAGAGTTCATAAAGCAGGTAGGCCCCATTGGCCCGGAGAAGAAAGAGGGCCCCCTGGAGAGAATATCTCAGTCTGGACACCTCGCCTTCTGCAAGATCAAGTCCAGACCACCCTTCTGATCTGCTGACCTGGCCCTGGCACTTCCCCTGACCTACCTTCAGCCACACTAAATTACAGCTCCCTGAACATGACACTATTTCCTGCCTCCATACCTTTGCATAAACTGTTCCCTTTACCTAAAATACCTCCCTATCCTAATCCCATGTCTTCCTGGAAAACTCCTACACAGCCCTCAGAACCCGTTTCAGTCATCTCCTCTGTGAAGTCCTGTTTCTTAGCAGAGGCCCCTCCCTGATCTATTCACCAGGGTTGATTGTTCCCTTTTCTTTGTGTACCAACCCACCTAATATTTCCTCCAAGACAGCAGCAGTTCTCAGCCCTCAGCTGTCAATCGGTTGCATCAAAATCTTCTAGGAGTTTTTTTTTTAATGTTCAAGCCCAGCTCCCACCCCAGAGTTCAACTTAGGGAGTCTGGGCTGGGTCCAGGTGCCAGAAATTTAAGTAGATGCCCCAGATGCTTGTGATGTGTCCCTTAAAAGCAGGGCCTTCTCCTCTCTGCCAGGGCCTGGCTCAGAGGAGAGCTCAGTGAATGTGGAGGCAAGCAGAGAAGGGAGGAAAGGAAGGAGGGAGGAGAAGAGGGAAGGTGAGAGGAGAAAGAAGAGGGAGGATGAAAATGAGCATAATCCAGTGACAGGCAGAAAGTGCCCCTGTGCTGAGCATTCTGTGTGTCAGGCGCAGTGCTAGGCCCCCCACACCCCCGAACTGAGCAAAGGGAGGCCCCTGCTTCCTCAGAACTTGAGCATCAATGACTGTCCCTTCCTTAAACCACACGGGATGAGTTTCCCGTGGCTGCTGTAACCAATTTAACCACAAACGTAGTGGATCAAAACAACACTCACGATCGCACTGTCCTGGAGGTCAGAGGAATAACATGAGTTTTAGGGGCTCGCATGGAGGCATTTGACAGAGCTGGTTCCTTCGGAGGATCCCAGGGAGAATATGTTCTTGGACTCTTCCAGCTTCTGGGGGCTGCTGGCATTCCTCGGCTTGTGGCAGCGCCACTCCAATCTTCGTTTCTAGCGTCACCTCACCTTTTCCTCTCGCTGACCTCCCTTCTCCTTCTTAGGAGGACCCTCGTGATCACACTGAGCTCACCAGGACCATCCAGGAAAATCTTGCACGTCAACACCTTTAACTTGATCAAACCTGCGAAGTGCATTTACCATGTTGGTAACATTCACAGGTTCTGGGGGCCGGGAGGTGGACATCTTGGCGGTGGGCGCATTATTCTGCCTTAAACAACTGTCAGACCTCCTCAGTCACACCCCCACAGCAGCTCTGAGGCTTCTCGGCGTCTCCAGAGACCAGGTCTCCCATGGCCGTCCCTGCAAAGCCCAGGCTGTGACCTGCCAGCAGTGGCCAGTGACTTCTCCCACTGGCCATTCCTCAGCATGACCTTCAAGGCCCCATGATTAATCCTCCCAGTGTCAGGGGATGAAGGAACAGGGCCAAGGTCAAGCTGCTCCCTCCAGCCCGGAGCACATGCTCACCATAAAACTCACTGCTCATAAAAGCCAGGCCAGAGGTGACCGCTTGGTGGCAAGAGAAACCTGGCAGGGCGGCCAGACAGACGTGGACAGAGCACTGGCCAGGCAGGCAGAGTGGGTAGTCATTGCAAAGGAAAAGAAAGCTGGAAAAAAAACAAAAAACAAAAAACCCAGCCAGCTTTCTCCGAAAACAGTTCTTCCCTTGGCCCCGAGGACCTGCCACCCTGCTGCGAGCTGAGGCCGCCTCGATGGATGGTCACATGTTCTGAGCCTGTCAGTGGCTTGTTGGAGCAAGCTGAGTGACAGAGGTCTATTCCTGCAGGTGTCCAGGTCAGAGGGTGAGCCCCCAGGGCAAATGGAGCCGCCCTTGACCTGCCCATCATCTCTATCAATGCAAAGACTGAGCTTTGGACATGCAGGTAGGGGGAGACCAACCTTCTGGGTCTTCCTGGGACTAAGGCCCTCCCTGAGGAAACTGGGACAAGTTGGTCGCCCTGCTTGTAGGCAACCATACAAACCCCAGCAGTGGGCTTGGCTACCGTCCACCCTCCAGCCCTGGCCGAGTTGGCGGGCTTCCTAACCCCATCAGCTGGCAGGGTTCACAGTTGAGAAAGACTATCCATGTGAAGCAATGCCTGTGGGTGACAGTTGGTGCAAAGGGGCCCTCTCCATCGGGGCTGCTGAGTCACTGGTTCAAGATCTGAGTGATTCGGGAGCTTGATTTTTCTCAAGCCACTGGAGGTTGGGGAGTGGCGGTGGGGCTCAGGCTGGAAGGAGAGAAGGAAGGAACAACTCCCCAAAGTTAAGATCCCACTGCCCATTCAGAAGCCTACAACGGGAGCATCCCTTTCCAGGGTCAAGGACACACGTGGGAGAGCCCAGGACGTGCTGCTGGAGGGAGTGTGGTGTGGCAAACATGGGATGCTGGGCGCAGACAGACCCTGGAGTCCCTGCTTCCCAGCCTAGCGGCCGTGAACAAGCCCCCTGGCATTTCTAAAATTCTGTTTCCTCATTGGCTAAAAGAGGCTAATTAGACCTCCATGCAGCGTTCAGATCAACAATAAACAACCAACATCTGAACTTGCCTAATACCCGGGAGGTGGTTCCTGTCCCCTGGCCCAGACCTGGGTCAATAGGAAAACACGTTAGCAACCAGAGGCTGCCTGGTGAGCCTTAAATTAGAACAAAGGGAGCAGGACAAATGCAGCGCTGGGCCTAGCGCCCTTCCTGCCCCGGCCAAGTTCTCTGCTTGTCCTTCTCCAGTACCCTCACCGGTCCCTGGCGCTCCCATCCTTCCGGCATTACCTCATGTTGGCTGTGTGACAGATGATTAGACGCTCGTTCCATTATATGACACACAGACACTCTGCTAGGCATGTGGTTTTTTAACACAATTGATCTCATTTTACCATCCCAGCAACCCTTTAGAAAGGGTAGGTGTTACCACCCCCATTTCACAGATGTGGAAACCGAGGCTTGGAGCGGTTGAGGAAGTTACTTAGGGTCCCATGGGTTCAGACCCAAGTTCAATGCTTTCCCCACTGAAGCAGACTTGTGACACTGGTCATGATCGTGGGGAGTCCCCCTGCAGAGAATGTATAGGAGCAGCCCAACCTAGCTGACTGGCCATATTCACATAGCACCGAGAAGGCACTCCCATCCTTTGGGCAACTTCCTGATTGACAATCCCAATTACTCGACTGGTAGAAGGTTCTTTTCAGAAGAATATGGGCCTCACTCCCAGTCTCCTCTCAGCTGCTGAAAGATAACGTGCTGGTTCCCATGTCTGACTTACCCTCCCACATCCCTCACCCCTGGCACTGTGGGCCAACTCCCCTCAGCTGCTAAATATGGAAGTGACAACTCCAGCTTCCTTTTATGAGAGAAGAGGAAATTTATTCGACTGGGCAGAATAGGATAAACTCTGGTAGGAGTATGACACGTGTAAACTACCGTCAGGGGAAAGTCCCAGACACATGGCTGGCTGTGCAGGACTAAACCACACAGCCCAGCTCTGTACTATGGTACCGCCCCCGCAGGCTGGGCATCCTGTGGGATCCAGCCAGAGAAGGGTTCATGGTCAGGCTCTGGACTTGTCCCCCCATGGAGGGCTCCAGAACTATATATACTGACTTTTGTAAAGTGGGAATTTTGAAGCCCAGAATTGACCAGCACTTTGGTCCATGAAGAAAGCACCAAAGCATGTGTCACTGGATGTGGTTGCACATCTGACCAGTGTCACCGCAAAGGAAGGGAGGAAGGTAGGGAGCAAAGCAAAGCAGGGGCAAAGGTAATCCCCCAAACTCAAAGGGTACGTCAGTGATGCTCACGGCAGCGTCCCTGGTAGGTCCTGGGAACAGCCTGCCTGCCCATCAGTGAAGGACCCATGAGATGGACTATAACGGCCACACCCATTTCATAGAACTCTCTGCAGTATTAAAAAAAAATGACAGTCCAGGCTGGTGTTCTCAGTGGTTAGAGCATCAGCCCACAGACCTCAGGGTCATGGGCTCGATTCCCAGTCAAGGGCATGTACCTGGGTTGCCGGTTTGGGACACAGGCAAGAGGCAACCAAGTGATGTGTCTCTCACATCAATGTTCCTTTCTCTCCCCCGCCCCCCCCCCCACCTTCTTCCCTTCCACTCTCTCTAAAAATCAATGAACAAAATATCCTCAGGTGAGGATTACCAAAAAGAATAAAAATAAAAGAGAATAGTATGGAGACTCCTCAAAAAATTAAAAATAGAACTAGCATATGATCTAGCAATTCCACTTTGGGAATTTATCTGAAGAAAATGAAAACACTAACTCAAAAAGAGATCTGCACTCCCGTGTTCATTGCAGCGTTACTCACAATAGCCAAGATGTGGAAACAACCTAAGTGCCCATCGGTGGATGGATGGGTAAAGATGTGGTACATACACAATGGAATATTAGCCATACAGAAGAAGAAAATGTTGCCATTGTGACAACATAGAAGGTATGTTATGCGAAGTGAAGTAAGTCAGACAGAGAAAGACAAACACCATATGATCTCACTTATATGTGGAATCTAAGAACACAAAACAACCCAAAACACAAGCTCAGAGATACAGAAAACAGATTGGTGGTTGCTAGAGGCAGGGGTGAGGGGTGGGTAAAATGGATTGAAGGTGGTCAAAAGTTACAAACTTACAGTTATAAATTAAGTAAGCCCTGGGGATGTAATGTATAGCACAGGTAACTATACCATATACTGTATGTATTTATATATGGTATAGTCACCATATATATATTGTTATCCTATATAATAAAAGGCTAATATGCAAATTGTCCCCTCACTGGGAATTCCACCAGGAATTCGACCAGGGGGCGGGGCCGGCCCACCAACAGCCTGCAGCCCCTGCCCCTGTCTGGCCCCCGCCGATTGTCCCCCCACCCTGATCAGGGCGGGCTGGCCAGACCCCTTCCATGCACGAATTCATGCACCAGGCCTCTAGTATATATATATAACAATACTGTATTGCATATTTGAAAGTTGCTAAGAGTAAATAGGTCTTAAAAGTTCTCATCACAAGAAAAATTTTTGTAATTACGTATGATGATGGATGTTGACTAGATTTATCATGGTAAGCATTTCAATATACAAATATTGATTATGTTGTACACCTGAAACTAATATAATGCTATGTGTCAATTATAACTCAATTAAAAAAAAAAGAATGAACATGATTACATGGATGGGAATGATCTCTAAGACCCATTTATTCTTTAAAGCAGCTTGCAAACCAATATGTACAGTGTATAATTTATATTTAACAAATTAGACAAAGCAATTATATGTACATATTCAAAAGGATTTGGGAAAATACAGCAGAATGATAATAGAACCCCTATTATATCTCTGGAGAGGGAAGTGAAATTGGAGTGGTGGTCAAGGGGGAATTCATCTGTAATATTTGGATTTGGATTCATGTATTAAGCAATTAAAATAAATGACTTTAAAGAAAGACAAGTGTGATCTCCTGCTGGCTAAGTGCATTTCCAGCAGAAAAGAGCTGGGAGTGGGAATGGGGCAGGTGCCTTGGGATGGACCTCAAAGAGCTGGCTTCCTTCTGTCCTGGGGCCTGGGCTGAACACAGCTCCCGGAGCCTGAGACCTTGCCTACCCCTGGGTCAAGTGGCAAGTGCTTCACACCAGGGTGTGCCAAAAAGGAGAGAGAGTTCCCCTCTACTAACACATTCCCCTTGTCCCTGTCCGATTCCAGTGTTGTCTAGTCCGTCACGCACACCAGGGCAATGGTGTCTGTGAGCACGCACTGAGCTGGTTTGAGTTCTTGTGCAACGTGAATTTCTGTATTACAGGAGGTAGAGGGTGCCTCGTCCATTCTCTGCTTCAGCCAGCTTGGCCTCTGCCTGGTAGTACTGTACCCTGGGAGCAGGACGAAGAAAGCCAGGCATAGAGAAGAGAAAGGAGGGTCAAAGAGCTATCCTACTTTGCAGCCTTGCAATTGTAGCAAAGCAAGAGACAGAGAAAGGAACAATCACTTGGAGTCAACATTTACCTGGTTGAGGAGTGAAGACCCATAGCAGGGGGCACAGGGCAAGGAGCTGAAACTGTGAGGTCTGGAGTGCTGGGACTGGAAACAGCAGTCGAGCTGGATTTCAACTTCCATGGGAGAACAGGGTCTCATTGATCCCTCTCTCATGGCGGGGAGGGGACCCACGACCAGATTCCCTTTGTGACGTGGGGAACCGGAACTGAGGTCTCCCACTAAAGAATAGAAATTGAGCCCAGCCGGTGTGGTTCAGTGGTTGAGTGTCAGCCTATGAACCAGGAGGTCATGGTTCGATTCCCGTTGGGGCACATGCCCGGTTTTCAGGCTCCATTCCCAGTGTGTGGGCAAACAGGAGGCAGCTGATCAATGATTCTCTCTCATCATTGATGCTTCTCTTTCTCTCTCTCTCCCTTTCCCTTCCTTTCTGAAATCAATAAACAAAAAGGGGGGGTGGGGTGGGCAGGAATAGAGACTGAAATTCTTAATAAGAGAGGCAGGAATCCGTGGATCCCAACCGCAAAATAACCAGGAGTGCCAACAGAGAAGAAAGCGCCGAAGCTGGCCCAGGGTCTCTGCTGAGCTATGGGGACTGTGACCTTCCACTCTGACAACTGCGTGGGTACAGGGGACACAAGATAAAGCGTAGGACCCACCAAGGTAGGGAGTTTAATAGGACACCCCACATAAAGCTGGGTCTGCATGGGTTTTCTCCGGGGACTCCAGTTCCTCCCATATTCCAAAGATGTGCGGTCAGTTAGGTGAATTGGTGTCTCCACTGTCCCAGCCTGGGTGAATGTGTGTGGGGGGGGGCCAGGGGGAGAGGGGTGTGTGAGTGTGCACTGTGATGGAAATGTGTCCTGTCCGGGGTTGGGTCTCGCCTTGTACCCTGAGCTGCTGGATAAGAGCTGGCCACCCGCCACACTGAACTGGAATAAGTGGGTTGCAAACTAATTATCTTACTCGTTTTTATTAATCTTTCTTAAATGTATGTACAGTTCACATTTATTTCAGTGCTTACTATTGTGAAGTGTGTGGGGTCTTTATTTAGAAGTTTGGGGATGCTTTTGTGACCAGAGTGGAGCTATGGAAACTTAAATCTTAGTTTATGTCGATCGGCCTATGGCAGCATTGGTTTCATTCTAAGTTGTTTCTCTCAGTCACAGTTTCCAAGAACCTATGGATGACGTTAAGTGAGGACTTACTGTATCTGATAAAGGAGTTGTGTTCAGAAAAGTCATGGGCTAAATAACAATGTTTCCGTCAACCACAGACTGTATATTTTGACTGTGTTTATATCTATATATATAAAAGGCTAATATGCAAAGTGTACCCTCAGGAGTTCGACTGGGAGTTCAATCACTCGCTATGATGTGCGCTGATCACCAGGTGGTGGCGCAGAACGAAGGAAGGCCCCGGCCGGCAACCGGAAGGCCCCGATCAGCCCTGATTGCCAGCCAGGCCTAGGGACCCTACCCGTGCACGAATTTCATGTGCTGGACCTCTAGTCCTATATAATAAAAGGATAATATGCAAATTGTCCCCTCGAGAGTTCAACCGGGAGACCAGGAGTTCGATCACTTGCTGTGACGTGTGCTGACCACCAGGGGATGGCACAGAACATGATGGGCAACCAGTGCTAGTGGCAGGCACTGAGGGAGCAAGGGAAGGAGGAGGCAGGGAAGTGGGGAACCTGATTGGCCCTGATCGCTGGCGAGGCTTAGGGACCCTATCCATGCACAATTTTGTGCACCGGGCCTCTAGTAAGATTCTAAAAGAGCTGAAAAATTCTTATCGCTTAGTGACATCGCGGCTGTCAGAATGTCAGAGCACAACACATTATTCGTGTGTTCATGGTGATGCTGATCAAACCTACTGCACTCCCAGCTGGATACAAGTATAGTGCATACAATTTGGTACAGTACATCATACGCGATAATGATAATAACCAACTGGTTTCTGTATTTTCTCTGCTATACTTTCTTATTGCTATTTTATTGTACACTCTTTCTAGTTAAGAAAAGAAGTTTGGCCCTAACCGGTTTGGCTCAGCGGATAGAGCGTTGGCCTGCGGACTCAAGGGTCCCAGGTTCGATTCTGGTCAAGGGCATGTACCTTGGTTGCGGGCACATCCCCAGTGGGGAGTGTGCAGGAGGCAGCTGATCGATGTTTCTCTCTCATCGATGTTTCCAACTCTCTATCCCTCTCCCTTCTCTCTGTAAAAAATCAATAAAATATATTTAAATAAAAAAGAAGGAAAGAAAAGAAGTTTGCTGCAAAACAGTGAGCTGCGTTACCCGGGCAGCAGCCGCATACATCTGATGTTCGACATGTCTCCTGATGGCATCACTTTCTCTTCTGCCTGAGTTAACCTCGTGCTGTCTGTACAGGAGCCTGCTGTACAGGCTTGGAGCCTAGGAGCTAGGCTGCACCGTACAGTCCAGGTGTGTGTAAGCTACGCCATCTGGGTTTGTGTAGGTGCACGCTATGTTGTTCGCACAAGGACAAAATTGCTTAGCGACGCATTTCTCAGGATGTGTTCCCGTCGTTAAATGGCGCATGACGATATAGTAAGAAAACAGCTCAGTGAAAAAGGAGCAAGAGATTTGAACAGACACTTCCCCAAACAAGATCTACAGATGGAAAAGAAGCCCATGAAAAGCAGCGCACCATCCCTATGGAGGGGAGGTCGGAAGAAGGGCTGGGGGAGGGATTACCAAGGGGAATGTGGGGCTGATGGATTTGTTCATTATCTTGTTTGCAGTGTTGGTTTCATGGGTGTTAAAGATGTCAGAACTTATCAAAATGTACAGTGCAAATATGTGCAGTTCACTGTATGTCAATCATACTTCAAAATAATGCTTTTTTTTAAAAAAAAGGCTTCAATTAAAGCAGACATATATCATGTCTGTGGGCTGGCAAACTCAACAGTCTACACGACTTGATTTATAAATTCAATGCAAGCCCAATAAAAATCCCAGCTGCTTTTTTTTTTTTCTTTTGTGGAATTTGATGAGCTAATTCTAAACTTTATATGGAAAAGCAAAGAGCCAAGAATAATCAGGACAAATATAATTTTCCCCACAGTGTGGGAAAATTTGGTCAATGAAATATAAAGATTATTGTAAATCTGTAGTAATTAAGACAGTGTGGTGTTGGCTCAGGGACAGAACAATAGACCAAAGGAACAGAAGAGACAGTCAAGAAATAGGCTGTTGCTTTTATGGACACTTGAGGTGGATCTCAGAGCCAGAGGGAAAGGACAGACTTTGCAATAGATGGTGCTGGAACAGCTGAGCATTCTTATGTGGGGATGGGGGAGGGGGAGTGAACCCCTATCTCACACCATATGCAAAAATCAATTTCAGATGGAGTCAAAACCCAAATGTCAGAGACAACAATTTCAGAAGATAATATAGAATAATGTCTTCAAGATGTCAGGATAGAGAAGAAATTCTTAAGCATGCTCACAAAAAGCACAAATCATAAGGAAAAATATTAATAATCTCGACTACATTAAAATTTAAAACTTCTGTTCTTAAGAGAGCAAAAGGACAGTTGAAAGAGTGAGAGGTTTTACAACTCATAGAACAGATAAAAAAATAATATCAAAATTATACAAATAACAGACAACCCAATAGAAAATCGGCAAAAATTTTTCTAGGCATTTCATAAAAGAGGAAATCCAAATGACTAATAAACATATGAAAAGATGCCCAATGTCCTTAATAATCAGGAAAATGCACACTGGAACCACAAAAAGATATGACTACATATATACCGTAAAGACCATCAAATTCTAACACTACAGTCCTTTGGGAGTATGCAGAGCTACAGGAACTCTCCTACACTGCTTACAAGACAAATGTATTGGTGCACTATTTGGTGAACAGTTTGGCATCCTACATAATAAAAGGCTAATATGCAAATCAACCTAACGGTGTAATGACTGGACTGGTCGCTATGATGTGCACTGACCACCAGGGGGCAGACACTCAATGCAGGAGCTGCCCCCTGGTGGTCAGTGCGCTCCCACAGGGGGAGCGCCACTCAGTCAGAAGCCCTGAGCCAGCTCATGGCTGGCGAACACAGAGGCAGTGGCGGAAGCCTCTCCCGCCTCCTTAGCGACTGACGGCTTAGGCCTGCTCCCTGAGGGGAGTGGGCTGAGGCCATCAGTTGGACATGCCCCAAGGGCTCCCGGACTGCAAGATGGCACAGGCCAGGCTGAGGGAGGCCCCTGAATGCACGAATTTCATGCACCGGGCCTCTAGTTTTCTGATAAAGTTAAATATCATGATACCTAGAGACTTTCACATATATCTGCACCAAGAATAAAAAAAAAAATGTCCACAGAAGAGGAATACTATACAGCAATGGAAATGAACTAAGTAAAATTCTATGCAACATAGATGAAGCATACAAATACAACGCTGAGCAAGCAATGACTACAAAAGGACACATTTAGTATAATTCAATTTTTTAAAATGTATGTCTATGTCAAAATATGCAAAATAAATTGATATATATTTTTTACTTTTTATTGAATTTATTGGGGTGACATTGGTTAATACAATTATATAGGTTTCAGATGTACGATTCTATAATATACCATCTGTATATTGTATTGTGTTCACCACCCCAAGTCAAGTCTCCTTCCATCATCATTTATTCCCCCTATACCCTTAAATTTATATTGCTTTGGGATGAATACAAAGGTGTTAAAATCAAATGAAAAGCATTAGAAATATTACCCTAAAAGTCAGGATAGTAATTACTTCTGGGAGGAAGGAGGATGTTATCAATGGAAAGGGTGCACACACATTGGAGTTCTGCCAATATTCTAGGCGTTCAAGCCCAGCAAGCCTCTTCCCTAATCACGGAATCAAAATCCTTCCATTTGGTCCAGCGGTTCTCAGCCTTCCTGACGCCGCGGCCCTTTAATACAGTTCCTCACGTTGCGGTGACCCCCAATGTCATTGTTACAAATTGAACATAATTAAAGCATGGTGATTAGTCACAAAAACAATATGTAATTATATACGTGTTTTCCGATGGTCTTAGGCGACCCCTGTGAAAGGGTCGTTCGAACCCCAAAGGGGTCACGACCCACAGGTTGAGAACCGCTGATTTAGTCTGACTGGCCCAACCCACGCCATGTTCCGGGCACTGACAAACGCAACACTGACAAATGGAGGCAGAGCAGTTTTCTCCCCTCCCTCCGCCTGGAGGCACTTCTTCTACTCGCTCGCACTGAGACTGCTTCGGCTGGGTTTTGCCTCTGTGGTGCTCACTTCATTCCACCGGGTTTTCCAGGCCCCTGTCCTGGCTGGGCCCTGCGGCTCTTGGGGGAGCAGCATCAAGAACAGCTCTTCCTCCACCTGGAAGGCTGCCCAATGCCCAGGCACAGGCTCCCGTCCGCCAGGCCTGTGGCACACCTCCTGCCCCACCCGGGCTCACCTGTTTGGACTGCATGACACCTGCTGGCCCTCCCTTCTCCCGCTGACCTGTGTTCACAGGTGCCTCCTCCTATCCTGGGCCCCACACTCAGACCCCCAGCTTCAGCCTCGGCCCCACTGCTTGGAATCTCCGTGTCCTGGCCCTGACCTTGCCCAGCCCCTCCCGGCCCCCATGGGCCTCATGGGGACACCTATGCAGAAAAAGAAGAAGGAGAGGCACGGTTCCTTTGAGAAGCCAGCAGTTTGGCGTTTGGGAAGGTAGCTGTTGGAGACACACTTTGGATTCCTTTCCGCAGCTTCTGACAGAAACATCTAGTAGGGGAAAACCTTGCATCTACATGGGAGGCTGAGAAGCACCATCCATGTGCCAGAAATGACCAGGACTGTCTGGCAAACACAGAGCATGGAAGAGTAGATTAGAAAAGGACTTTGGGGACCATCCCCTAAGCCCCCTCGCCTGGGGGAAGCCCAGCTCTCCAAAAGGGGGAAGAATAATCAGACTGAATCCTCGGGAAGCAGGGTGTAAAACGGCCGAACGTAGCCAAGAAGTGGGCCCCTGCTCCCCGCCCCAGCCTTCTGAGGCACAGTGTGACCCTAAGAGAACCATTTCTGAACGCCATGGCGCGGCCGCGGGCCCACCAGCACCCATAAATATTTTTCTATTGACTTTTGTTTTAGTCCTTAATGCTATCCTGTGAACTATTTCAATAAACAGTGCGAGGCAAAGGAAGAGAAGTTTCAGAGAGCAGAATAAATCTTTGAAATGTTAACACAAACTCCCAGCCAGCTCTGCCTTGGGCTGCCAAGGAGGAGCTTGGGGCACCGAGGGAAACATGGGGCACAGACCAGGCACGGATGTGGCCAGCTGGGCTCTGCCAGCACCTCCCGCAGCACAGCCAAGTGGAGAGGAAAGGAAGGTTCCAGAACTAGGAGAGAAGGCCAGCTGGCGAGAGGAGGGGAAGAAGGGAGGCCCAGCCAATCGCAGAGTTGTGACTTGCCTCTGAGAACCCCTGATCCTCCTCCTCTGTGATATGGGCTGAAGCCCTCAGGCTGTGGAACCCAAGTGCCTGGGTTCAAATCCTGGCTCGACCACGTACTAGCTGTGCACCCTCAGGCCCCAATTTATCTGTAACGTGGGGGTAAAAACAGCATCTGCCCCGTGGGGCCCGATGTCGGCATTAAATGAGACAATCCGCGCAGTCACTTGGCGCAGGGCCTGGCGTGTGGGGAAACTGCGCCTGACATCACTTCGCAGGCCAGGCCTTGGGGGCTCTGAAAAGTCTCAAGGACATGCCACCAGCCAGCCTCCAATTTCAGCGCGTCTTTCATTTCCCTTTTCCCCAGTTCCCTCAGGGGTGATCAGGTTCTGGGAAACAGGGTGCCCACAAAACAGCACCGTGTTTCCACTCTCGGCTGTGTAAGATGGCGATGAGTACCTGGCCCCAGGCAGTCAATCCTGCTCCCGGGAGGGCAGGCCTTTCAGAACCAAGCCGTGGGCGGGGCGGCTGGGGACTGTGGGGTCAGGCGGCAGCGTCCTGTGGTGGAAGCAGCACAGCTCTGGGACAGAACCTGGGTCCCAGCTGCACCCTGTGTGGGCCCTGGGTGTGTCACGTCACCTCTCAGGGCCTCGATTTTCTCATTCATACAATAGACATGCTCATACCATGGCCAGGATGACTGCAAAAAGCCAACGCGAAAGGCAGTGCGAGGAGTCTGGCGTGAGCAGGTCCAACTCCAGCCTTGAGGAACCAGATGAATGGTGTCCTCACTGAAGTCGGAAGATCCACTGGGATTCCCAGCTCAGCTGGAACCTCCGGTAAACCCCTTCTCTGTCACGATCCAACTGAATAACATGCCTGAAAAGACTATCATAATGACAACAGTTTGCTGAGCAGCCTATGGTTTCCCAAGCACGCTTCCATGCTAGGCCTCACTGAAACCTCGGAAGCTCAGAGAGGTGACGTGATTTGTCCCGGGCCACACAGCAAGGAACTGGGGCTCACCCCACACCATCCCCAGGCCCCGGCATGGAGAGCTTGGCTGGGTCCTGCTGACCAGCTCCTTCCCCACCGGTGAGAGGGCCCAGGGGGTCCCTGCTGTTGCCACCCCAGTGTCTGTCACGGTGGGGCTGGGATTTGCGCCCTGGTCCGTCTGACTTTATCTACAAGCGTCAAGAATGGGATGGTACTCGTAAGTGCCAAGCACAGGGGTTCACCCCTGCCCGTCCTCAATGGCAGTCGGCAGAGTCTTGTCCGACTAGACACTCTTGTGGCCACGGGGCGTGTTTTCTGTGCCCGTAAACTTCGGTGACTGAGACGCACAAGACTCCACAGAAGACAGCTTTCGGACTGCAGCTAAGAAAGAACACTGAGTAAGATAGAGCAGAAATGGCCAGTGGCCCGGGAGGGGGACCCAGGGGCGACTGTAGCCCAGAAGTGGAGGGAGGAGAGTGCGCAGGAAGGAGTGGCCTTGGTGCCACACGCTGCAGAGAAGGCCTGGAGCAGCGGTTCTCAACCTGTGGGTCGCCAACCTGTGGGTCGCGACCCCCTTGGGGGTCGAATGACTCTTTCACAGGGTCACCTAAGACCATCGGGAAACACAGGTTGGCGACCCACAGGTTGAGAACCACTTGCCTAGAGGGTTAGAATGAAGATTTTGCAATTGGGAAATGCAGGAGCCATTGCTCCTGGCTGGCATGGCTCACTGGTTTGAGCATTGACCTATGAACCAGGAGGGTGTGGTTTGATTCCCAGTCACGGCACGTGCACGGGTTGTGGGCTCAATCTCCAATGGGGGAGGGTGAGCAAGAGGCAGCCAATCAATGATTCTCTCATCACTGGTGTTTCCATCTCTCTCCCTCTCCCTTCCTCTCTGAAATCAATAACAATATTTTTTCAAAAAGGAGCAGTATCCATGGGGTGTCGAACAGCAGTTCCCTGTGGGCTGAGGGAGAAGAGATGGGGGTGGGGTGCTCATCCCAGCACAGCAGGAATAGCTAACATTTGCGAAGCAGTTAACGCATGTCACCCACTGTTACATGTATGTTTGTTGATTATTTCAGTAAGTTTTCCCCACAATCCTGTACGATGTTCTATTGCCCTCATCCCACATGTGTTAAGAACAGGGGGGGTGAAATGATTTCCCCAAAGTTGCACAGCTAGGAAGAAGGAGAGCCAGGAGCTGAAGGCAATTCTCTTTGACTTCTTAACCCAAGTCTTCACCAACGGGAGGGAGGTGAGACTAGAGGAGAGGAGGCTAAGGCGGTGGGACCCGGGACCCAGGCCACAGGGCTGAGGACACCCCTCTCTGGTTTCTACCCAGAGGAACCCCTTAGTCTGAACCAAGACTTTCTTTGAGGGCTCGGACATAGTTTGACAGACTGAACACAGTTCTCTGTCTCCTGGTTCTACAAAGAGCCCTTTGGCAGTGTGCACTGTAAAGAAGCTTCTGGAAGAGAGAGGAGCCCAGAATACATTAATGACAAAACACACCCCCCTTTTATATGAGTATGGCGTTCAGATTTCCATCACAGCTGCGGGCCTTCCAACCCGCCCGGTGGACACGCATGGAGTCCTCCCCACTTGGCAGCTATGGACGCTGAAGCTCGGGGATTTTGTCGGGGACCGAGGCATCAATCAGAGGCCACACTGCTCTGCCAAGGGTAGGTTTTCATCTTGTTCTCGCTGATCACTCATCTTGGTCTCCCTGCCAAGAGGCCACGGAGAATGAGATCAGAGGGAAAAGTCCAGGATGAGTCATTCATTCTACATTCATGTGTTGCCCACCTACTAGGAGCAGACCCTGATCCAGGCGGAGATTTAGAGACAGAAAGACAACAGTCCCCGCCTCCAGGCTGTGAGACAGAGGAGGACACAGACAATGACTTGTTCTCCCACAAGTGCCGGGGGAAGCCAGGGGCTTGGAGGAAGGACGCTGGGAGGAAAGGGGACTTCCTTCGGGGAAGGAAGGCTGCTCTCTCCCTGGGGCTGGAGCAGGCACCCTCACCCCCTGACCATGAGCGGCATCTTCCCCACTCCTGGTGCTTTTGTCACAACAGGCGGCCTAACACCCAAGACGCTGTGGGTGTACTGAGGCCCCATACAGCCCGGGTCAGCAGGCCCTATGCTTTCCCCGGTCTTCCTGGCAACCTCAAGGGCAAACCCTGTCCAGACACTGCTAATGGCCTGAGCTTTGAGGAAGAACCTCCACCCAGCACGCGTCAGGTCCCTGCTACCAGCTCTCTGTGACCTGGGGCCGCTCCACTCCCACCCCTGAACCCCGATTTCCTCATCTGTCCAACACAGTCTGGTCCACCCCACGAAGCTGGGGTGACAATGCAATGAGATGGTGTCGGGGGCTTTTCTAAGACTTCTGGTGAATTCCTACCCTTGAGGCTCAAGACGGTCATCGCCTCTCCCCAAAGGCAGCGGACGAGTTAATTCTTAAGCTCCGGGCCGTGGGGAGCAGCAGAGCAAAGGGCAGGTCTGGAGGCCTCTTTTGGAAATGACAAGACCCATTTAGCAATCAATTAGCACAGTCCCCAGGCTCCGGGCCTGCAGCTCGGCAGAAAGAATGCGCGGCACCGCGCTGATTGGAAACAGATGCGCTGGCAAACAGACCTGGCCGAGCGGGGCCGGGATTCCTGGGCACCCGGCTCCCGGCTGGGAGACGGGCTCCGATATTACATTCTGGGCATCGACATGGGGAGGGAGGCCAAGGAAACCAAGCTGAGCGAGCAGCCTGCCTGGGGAATGTGTACCTTTGAGGGGATTCAGAGGCGGGAGAGGGAAGAATGTTGACTCTGTCAGAAATTATCGGGGATAAAATTAGTCCAACCAAACTCAGACTATGACTTCTGAACAGCAGATGCCGATGCCAATGCCGATCGTGACATGGCTGACACATGAGGACGTGAGTGACTCGGGAGCCGAGCAAGTTTGCTGGGGGCCTGGGAGCTCTGGGGCCCTGGAAAATCCCCCGCGGCCAGCAATCTCATTTATGGAGCTCTTACTGCACACAAGGCTCTGCGCCAAGCCCTTTATATACCCTCTTACTTATCACAGCTACCCTGCTGTGATGCCCATTGTGCAGATGGGGAAACTGAGGTGCTAAGAGGTTCAGTAGCTCACCCAAGATGGCACAGCGAGTCAGCAGTGGATCCAGGACTTGTCTGACTGGATCTCTAAGTCCAACTTTGTCTTCTTTAATAAATGGAAGGGGAGTTTGAGCTCCTCCCCCGCAATCTCAGCACCACAGAAAAGCTCACTGCCATGTCCCTGACAGTGGTCAACAGCCCTGTCAATCCTGCCCAATGACCAAGCGCTTACCACCGCCCAAGGCGGTTGGCTCTAAGCGTGGACCACTCACAAGGCCAGCCATACTTAGGTCTGTGCGGCCCAAAGCTGGGTGCCTGCAAGCGTGGCGTTCCCCCCAGCGGTCCTGCTTCTGCCCCCCGGATTCCCTCAGTCGGTATCCCTTTCCCTGGGCCCGTGTAAGGCCTGGCCATGACCCCGTGCTTGTTTTTCTCAGCTGTGCATTCTCTGACAGCCACTCCTTGCAGTCAGCTGTGCAGCTCCCACCTCATCGCCAACACCCCCCCCCTTCCAGCCCACAATGGCCCTGGTGGCCCCAGATGTGGACCTGGGTCAATCGGGTCTCCCATCCCCTTGCAGCACAAAATGAAATACCCTCTAAAATATTGCTTTAATACGGCTCGTCTGCCATTGTAAGAGTGATACAGTCTCGCCATAGGAAATATTAGAAATGCAGTGAGCAGAGCAAATGTACTTCCCTGGAGAGAGGGAAACCACCTATTGTTTCACCTCTAGCCTTCCTTGCTGTGCGTAATTGTTCCCTGGCTCCATCTACAACCTTTGCGTCCTGCATTCTCTCTTACCGTGAGAGCACGAGCAGTTTGCTGTGTTATTAGAAAGTCTTTTAAAATGTCATGTGTAATAGTCTCGTAACAGTTAGTGGAATGGACAGAGCTACTTTACTGTTTCTCTCGCTTGGGACGCGGCTATACATCTACGCCTCCTGGTCTTCCCCACTCCAGAACCTCGGCTTTGCTCGAGGTCTCCACAAGATGTCACCTACATACTAGGGGACAGGGCCCTTGGTCCTAAACCTGCAATCATGTCATGCCCCCACCCCCGTGTTTGCACCAGCAGGCAAACCTCGCATCAGGTCGGAGCAGAGTGTGCCACTAACTCACAGACCAGCGCCCAGCCCTGCGCCCTTTCCAGTACCTTGTTTGGTTGTCTGACCTCATCATGCTACAGCTGGAGATTCTTTTAAAGATCAAGCTCTCTAGTTTCAGATCGTAAACCTCAGTCCAGAGAGGGCAAGTGAGTTCCCCAAGGTCACACAGGGGCCACCCTGGACCAGGAACTACGGGCTCCTGACTCACAGCTCAGGGCTCTCTCCACAGCCACCCCACGCTACCCAGGTGTGCAATTCCCAGACAGCTAGGGAAGGGACAAGTTGGGGCGAGGTTTGTGATTCTTGGACACGAAGAAGAAGAGATCAAGAAGGCCATTTTCAGCTATAGCAGCTGGCCTCTTCCCAAGAGTTCAAACGTAACCAAAGAGAGAAAGTGGAAATCAACAATGGCACAGAGGCCACAGATGAGGCCATGTGGACGCACACAAGCATTTCCACTTCCCTCGCTCACCACCCTTCATCTCCAGCTTCCTCTCTCCCTCTCCCACCATCTCCGCCACCACCAAGACCCCCCTGGGATCATCACACGTGCAGCTCTTGGGCTGGGATATTGGTGTCCCGAACCCCGGAGAAGGGAATGACAGGGCAGGACCACACTCCCCAATAAGGTAAGATCCAGAAGGCAGGGCCAGAGGACTTCTCATGACTGCAGGGATGGATTCCTTTGTGGAAAACACAAGCATGTGAATGAACACAGCAGCTGGAAATCACCTCTGCCCATAGTGAACTTCCAGAGCCTTAAGTCACTTCACTCCTCTGGTCTCAGGGTCCTCATCAGTAAAATTTATTTTTTTCAGTTCATTCCACAAACATTTCTTTATTATTTTATATGATTTTCAGAGGTAAGGAGGGATGGGAGAAAGGGAGGGAGAAAGATCAATTTGTTGTCCCACTTGTTTATGCATTCATTGTTTGCTTCTTGCGTGTGCCCTGACTGGAGACCACACTGCAACCTTGGTTACTGGAATGACGCTCCAACCGACTGAGCAACCCGGCCATAGTCCTGGGATGTAGCTCTGTGGATAATTTACTTATTGTTTCTTTTTGCAACAAGTTTTGAATAATATTGGGTTGTTATAAGTTGCAATATTATTTTCAGACTAATTATTCAAAGGATAAATAAAAAGATTATTTTAAATATAGATGTGGTGAGCTTTTTAACATTAACTGTCAAACACGCCTCTATCTTACTTTTTAACAGACTAGCTCCTGGCACCATACATTTCTCCTTCAATAACAATATGCTTCCAATATGAACATCATAAAACCTGTTATCATAGTACAACCTCTGACCCAGAGTGGTCTGACGCAGCGGGCAGCGGTATTATTCCTGGAAGCCACTCCCAAACCAGGATGGCTATGCATACCTTACCTATACGTGGACATGACCACAAACCACATAAATCTATGCCATCAGGCTGCATGGTCTGTTGTCTACATAGGACCACCCATCACTTCTTTGAGTCAGAGAATTACTTTTCTCAGTATGGCTCCAGGTTAGAGTTTGTCAATTCGAGAAACTTGAACAAGATCGGAAGGTGGATGGCAAATAGGGTAAAATAATAGCCTTTGTTGTGGATGATGATGTTGTTTGTTAATCCTCACCCAAGGATATTTTTTCCATTGCTTCTTAGAGAGAGTGGAAGCAAGGGAGGGAGGGTGGAGGGAGAGAGAGAGAAACATCAATTGGTTGCCTCCCGCATGTACGCCCTGACCAGGGCCAGGATACAGCCTGCAATCTAAGTAACTGCCCTTGATGGGAATCAAACCCACAACCCCTCAGTGAGTGGGCCAACGCTCTAACCACTGAGCCCACACCAGCCAGAGCACCGCCCCCCGAAGGTTGCAGTGGTCAAATATGTCTTCAAAACTTCTCACAAGCCACCACTTTGAGGTGCAGTAGTTCACAGCCTTTCCACAGACTCTTACTTCACAATCATAGAGTAAGACATGGTGGTTTCTCAGGTTGCCCCACACTCAGTGGCATCGCCCAGCCTCCCTGCCTGCCCTCCCCCACTCCAGGCCAGAGGTATAGATAGTTCTTGATTGATAGAGAGAGGCTAAGAGTCTGGCTGGATGGAAGGAACCTTGAAAGAATAACATTGGAAAGTTGGTGGCAAAGGTATAACAGGTGTGAGATCTGAGCTCTCCAAATGGGCATGTCTGTGTGGGGTTGCGTAGCAGAAGAGGCTCCAAAAATCAGAGAAGATAACTCATCCTGTGGATGTTAGTCAGCCTTTCCCCCGCCACCCCTGTGCTTGCTCACGGTGCTCATTGGCGACATGGCCATGGTGGGAGGGATGGAGATCATCCATGGGCTCGGCAATAGGGGCCCCCACTCACCAAGGCTGATCTGCCTGGAGCCCCTGCTGTGTCCAACCTGTGGACCTCAAAGGCCAACACTGAGCCCTGAATGCGGCACCATTTCCCTCAGGGACCAGCCCAGCTATTTGATGAAACACTGACGACATGGAACACATTCCATCAGAGAGAAACTGACAAGCTGATTCTAATCATCTGTATCGAAGACTACAGAACCTAGAGCAGGGGTGGGCAAACTTTTTGACTCGAGGGCCACAATGGGTTCTTAAACTGGACCGGAGGGCCGGAACAAGAGCATGGATGGAGTGTTTGTGTGAACTAATATAAATTCAAAGTAAACATCATTACATAAAAGGGTACGGTCTTTTTTTTTTTTTTAGTTTTTTTCATTTCAAACGGGCCAGATCAGGCCCGCGGGCTGTAGTTTGCCCACGGCTGACCTAGAGGTATATCCATAAAAATGTAAATTAGGAGAAGAAAATGAAAATTAATGGAGTAAGCACCATATTCAAAATGCTATATAAAGTACAGAGTAAATCCAAAGAAAATAGAAGGAAATCAAAGAATGAACCCAGTATTAACAAAATGAAAACCCAAGAAACAGTAGAAGAGGTCATCAGTTTTGGTTCTTTGAAAATACCAATAAAATAGACAAAAATCTGACCAGATTGATCAAAATATGAAAATAAATAATACTAGGAACAAAAGAGGGACATAACTAGATACAGCAGAAAATTTAAAAATAAGAGGATACCATGAATGAAATTATGCCAATAAGTTGAAAAAAATTAGATGAAATAGAAATTATCCCAGAAAAAAAGCTTACCAAAACTGGTTGAATAAGAAATAGAACATCTGAATATACAAATAATCATTAAAGAAACTGAATTTATGTTTTAAAACTCTACCCCCATATACACAAACATAAAACCTGGCCCAGGTGATTTTACAAGTCAGTTCTACCAGATATTCAAGGAATAGATAATCCAACCTCATCCAAACTACTCCACAGGCCAGGAAGAGAAGGAAAATTCCCCAAACTATTTTATGAGGTAAGTATAACCTCAATACCAAAAGGAAACAAGGGAAATACAAGAAGGGAAAATTATATCACAATCTCACTTTTCAGCAAAAATCTTAAAATGTTCACAACCCGCATACAGTATTATGTACAATAACCACCACCAACATACACCAACTTGGTTTATTTCAGGAATTAAAGGATGGTTTAACATTAGAAAATCTGTTAATATAATTCACAGGAATAGACCAAAGGAGGCAATTATATGACTATTCATTATACACAGAAAAATCCTTTGAAAGAATTCAGCATCCATTTATTTTTTAAAATATATTTTTTATTGATTTTAGAGAGAAAGGGAAAAGGAGACATAAAAACATCAATGATGAGAGAAAACCGTTGATTGGCTGCCTCCTGCACACCCCATACTGGGGATCGAGCCTGCAACCCGGGCATGTGCCCTGACCAGGAATCAAAACGTGACCTCCTGGTCCCTGGGTTGACGTTCAACCACTGAGCCACGCCGGCTGGGCCGCCATCCATTTATAATACAAATTTGAAAAATTCTTAGCAAACTAGGATTTGAAGGGAACTTTATAACTTAAATAAAGTGTATCTACAGAACCTTAGTGTGAACACCATACTTCATGGGTAATTATTAAAAGCATTCCCTTCAATGTCAGGATCAAGACCAGGCTGTCCATTATCTCCCCTTCTACTCACCATTATTCCAGAGGCCCTTGCCAGTGCCCAAGACAAGAAAGAAAATTAAAGCGTAAAGATTTGAAAGAAGTGAAACCTTCATTCTCTGCAGCTTATAGGATTGTCCACATAGAAAATCCAAGAGGAGCTACTACCAAACCATGGGAACAAAGAAAAGGGTCCATAAAGGTGCTGGATAAGCTACTAGTGAGCAAAAATCAACAGTGCTTCTACAACCAGCAATAAAGGATTTAAAATGTAATTTTTAAAATATTCCATTTACAATAACCCCAAATGTAAGATACTTCAAATAAAGCCAATAAAAATACGCAAAGACCTTTACAGAGAAAAGCATATAACTTTATGGAGAAACATTAGGAAAACAAAAAAAAATGCGAAATAAACTGTGGGAAGACTGAGGGTCATGAAGATGGTGAGCCTCCCTCCAGACAATCGGTAAATATGAAAAAGTGCAAACAAAATTTCAACTCTGTGTGTGCACACACCCACGTACCTGCAGCCTGACAAACTGATCCTGAAATTGTTGTGGAAGAGCAAGGACCCTAAATAGCTGGTTTTAAAGAACAGGTAGCATAGCTTACCCCACTGGATAGACAGACATTGTACGAATTAGAGTGATTAGCACAGTGTGGGATTGACTTGGAGATAGACAAATAAACCGACAGCCCAGAACGGAGCCCCACACAAGTCCAAGGCGATTGGAAGCCTCATGTGTGGCAGAGGTTACAGCTGGGGGAAGGGGTGATGTCTAGTCAATGGCAGTGTGGGAACACTGATTACCCAAATGGGGGGAGGTTTGGGGAGGGAACAGATTCTTATCTCACACAGTAGACAAAAGTCAATGTCAGACGAATTAAAGACCCAAATGTGAAAAAGCAAAATTAAAAACCTGCAGCAGGAAACAGGAGAAACACTGTATGAGCTCAGAAAAATATGTATGAGAGCAAGCATAACACATGAAGGAAAAGATTGTTAAATCTGACAATAGATAACGTCCTTCATGGAGTTAAAAGGTAAAACGGTGCTTCTTATAAAGTTAAACATACACCTTTCCCCACACGCCAGCAATCCCACTCTGAGGTATGTACCCACGAGAAATGAAAACATATGCCCACAAAAACACAGGTACAAGCCATTTTGTTCATAGTAGCCCAATGGAAATCTACTTGGCAATAAAAAAGAGAAATATATGCAACAACATAGATGAATCTTAAAATATTATGCGGAGCAAAAGAAGCCAGACACACTTACTATATGACTTCATTTATATGAAGTTTTAAATCAAGCTCAATTAACAGATGGTAAGAGAAGTCAGACAATGGTTGCCTGGGAGGGAGCATGAAGGATCTTACTGGGGTGATGGACATATTCTGTACATTGATGGACGAGTGGGTTATGTGCCTATATGCATTTTTCAATATACATCAAACTGCAGCAATTAAGATTTAGTATTTCACTGCATTAAAAAAAAAAAAACAACACTCCCAATTCCTCCTCTCCCTAACCCCCACCCCTTCCAAAAGACAAACTAGAGCCTGGGAGAAAATATTTGTCTGCCGGGGGATTCATGTGCAAAATCCATGAAGAACTACCACAAATCCATTCCGGAGAAATTCACCAAATAGAATAGGCAAAAGATATGAATAGGCAACTCACAGAAAACATGAAAATACGCTCAACCTCACCGGCAGCCCAGGAAAATCACAGGAGAGCACTTTCTCCCCGTGAGGGGCACAAGGCTTTTGAGTCCGGGGACACCGTGCGCTGGCGGAGCGTGAAACAGCCGGGATTCGGAGACACTGGGTGTGGGAATCAGGCCGGCGATCTCTAGGAAGAGTGAAGCTGCACATACCTCATAGTCCAGCAGTCCCACGCCAGGTGCGCGCCTGGTGGTCTTCAACTGGAGAACGCTGGCCGCTCCCGCGTGTGGGCAGAGGGGGTCCTCGCTGCAGCACTGTTTGTAACGGGGAAGAAAGGCGGGTGGATTAGGAGGGGGAAGGCAAACTAAAAGTCTATCATCTCTGCTAAGAAGAGAATGGATAGAGTCCGTGCAATGGAATAAAAATCATCACTGAAAAGAAATGATCCCAGGGTGCACATATCCGAATAAAATATTAAACAAAAAAGCATGTCACAGAAGAACACAAACTGTAGGTTTCCATTTATATAAAGTTTAAAAAAAAAAAACAACACAGGGAAAATAAACCACCTATAGTTTATGGATACAAATATATTTTGTATAAGTATTTTTTAAAATCAAGGAAATCACACGTGCAATTTGGGATAATGATTACTTCTGAGAAGGAAGGAAGGGGTGGGATGAGAGGGCTTCAGAGGGACTTTATTTTTATTTTTTTTAAATATATTTTTATTGATTTCAGACAGGAAGGGAGAGTGAGAGAGAAATAGAAACATCAGTGATGAGAGAGAATCATTGATTGGCTGCCTCTTACACACCCCCTACTGGGGATTGAGTCCACAACCCGGGCATGTGCCCTTGACTGGAATCAAACTCGGGACCCTTGAGTCCACAGGCCAACGCTCTATCCACCCAGCCAAGCTGGCTACGGTCAGAGGGACTGGAAAAGTAATGGTTACTTTCTTTTTCCTAAGTTGGGTGGTGGGTACACAGGTGTCCACTGTGTCATTAATCCTTGACATTACACATATTTATAAATATTAGCACCTGCTAAATATTTAAACATTTAATAAAAGCAAGTTTTTATAGAATGCATTAAAACTTAGAGGCCTTCAATCATTTTTATAATCTTATCTTTTAAAAAGCTTCTGAAGGAAATACGACAGGTGGTGAGATTGGACAAAGCTGGATATGGGTACACAGGTGTTCATCAGTCTCTTAAAATATAGCAGGCCCTCCAATGATGTCATTTTGTTCAAGGTCATTCCGTTGTAACATTGATGAGGGGCCCTAGGAGCTTAACTCCGGTTTCCATCAATTAGCCTACGGTACAACTGGTTTCCTTAGACATCATTTGCTTAGAGTCACAGAACCCATCAACAACATTAAGTGAGGACTTACTGTATTTAATACTAAATGTTCTCTAAAAAGAAAAATAACGCCCCTATTTAACAATAAGGATATTTCTGTTGTTGCATAGCCTCCCGTCTGGTGGAAGAGACAGGCGTTAATCAGATACTTGCTTTTGCCATATGTATAACTACCAACTAAGCTAAGTGCTCAAAGGGAAAGGAAATCCCTCCGTGGGAACATAAATAAAGGAATTTGGACCCAGACTGGAGTGTCGGGTTGGTAGTCAGAGTGGCAATTGGGGCAGACACGCAGACAGATGGGTTGGTGCAGGGGATGAGCCACGGCCACCTGAGCCACAAGGAAGACACTAACCTAGCTAGGAGGGGCAGGGCTGGGAGGGGCAGGGCTGGGCCCAGAAGCCTGCCCGCTGGAGCGGGTGAGTCAGCAGAGCTATGTCCTAGGATTTAGCCAAAGGAAGACGTCAGTAAGAGACTTCTGGGCTGTAGACAGAGAGATGTGAGGAAGGAAAGGTACTCTGGGAGCCTTTGACTAACTCAGGATGGCTGAAAGTAGGGTTCAGGGTGGTGGTATGAAGATGTGGCAGGAGACAAGTCCAAGAGACAGGAAGGACTGATCATGGGGCCTTGTATGCCACGCAAAGAGGGGATTTAAGGAGGAGTGTGGCATCATCTGAGGCATCGCCTGGCTGATAGAGAACTGAAGCGGGGGTGCCTGAAGGCAGAGCTCCCAGCTGGTGGCTGTGGCCGTGATAGGGGGGTGGGGGTGGGGGCGGGGCGCTGGAGGCCTGAAGTAAGATGATGAGAAGGGAATGAAGACCAGGCTGTCTGAGTACCGGGAGAGGGTGGTGCGTCGGAAGCCAGGGAGGTGGAGCTTAAGGATGTCATAAGCTACACAGACCAGTGGGACTTAGGGATTGCCCTGGACACGTCAACTAGGAGAGGAGAGCAGTTACTGTGGAATGAGGTTGGGGTGGGGAGGCGGGCAGAATCAGCCTGCAGTGACCTAGAGGTAACAGGGTGACAGGTAAAGACAATGAGCAGAGAGAAGGGCTAGCCCAAGGTGATGCTGGGGGCGACTCAGTGCCAATGGAGGCCGAATTCCAGACTGACCATCATTCATCAATGAACCATGATGGGGTCAGGGAGGATTTGAGAACGGGGAGCATGGGACAGAGTGGCCCTTCTATCTCTAAGAAGAAAGGGCTGGAGGCAGGGAGGGCAGGGGATGTGAAAAGCTTATAGGGAGGGACATGGACAGGAAGCCAAGGGGCCCCACTGGGGGCCTCTATTATATTTTCTTTTTTAAAACAATTCCAAATATATGTATATTGATTTCAGAGAGGAAGGGAGAAAAAGATATAGACATCAATGATGAGAGAGAATCATTAATCAGCTTCCCCCTGCAAGCCCCACACTGGGGATTGAGCCTACAACCCAGACATGTGCCATGATCTCCTGGTCCATAGGTTGACACTCAACCACTGAGCCACACCGGCCGGGCTCTAGTATATTTGCTTTATGACGTAAGCAACCAGAGCATCTGCTGACAAACTGTGGGTACCCGTGAAGGCTGGGGTCCTGAGAGAGACAGCTGGAGAAGGCAGCCTCAGGCTGAGGGTCGGGGCTCAGGGCTGTCTTCTAGACTCATCCATTCCCTGCCCCACTTGAGCTCATTCCCAAGCAAACAATATGAAAACAAAGGGCAATCACCCAGCAGAGGCCTCCCCATCTGCAGAGTAAGGAAGTCTCGGTCTCAAGGTTAATGGCGAAGAGGAACTTGCCCGCTGCGCAGGTCACGGGGTCAGCAGGATTCTTGGTAAACAAGAGGGGACAGTGGCACCGGAGCAGGGGATCGCTGAGTGATCTGGCCACAGGGTCAAGAGGAGGCCAAGGGTGGACAGGCCCTGGGAAATGACATGGGGATCATGTACCAGTGCAGATTGTTTTTGCATTCCAGGGGAGCTGGCGCCTAAGCCAAACTCTTCCTGCAGAAGGTTAGGTGGTGGGTGAGTCATTGTTATAAATAGACCAGCGATCAGAATGTCATCGGAAAGGACAGGGTCCCATAGGCGTAACCTTGGAGGGAGTGGGAGGCGCTGCGTGAATTGAGAGCTCGGATCTGCGAGCAGCGCAGAGGGAGAACTCGGGGGGCTGCCGTGGAAGAGGAAGCAGGCACTGGAGGAGGGGGCCTAGCCAGGGACACGCCTTCTGCGTGGCTGAGCAGAGCCCAGATCACAGCCCACCAACCCCTCGATCAACTGAGCTCTCTCACCTTCTAGAAATTCTTCCAAAGAATTCAAACTCTTTTAGGATTCCAAAATAGCCCTTCCACCGAGGCACCAGAGAACAAAATTCCTCAGCTGGCACCAGCTCACTCCTTCACCCACTGTTGACGTGCCAGGCCCTGGGCACACAGAGGGTCCCTGGCCTCCAATTCACAGTGACTCCGACACACATGCTCAGAGCTGTTGGGAAACCTGTTCAGGGAGAACATCTTCGTCTCAAGTCCTGTGCTCTCGGGGAATCTGAGTCCATCCACAAGGGGGTCGGGGGTGCCCAGAAGCCTTTCCGGACCCCACTGGCCAGGCTGGGTGCCCTCCTCGTTGCTTCCACAGGTCCCTGTATGTCACCTTATCAGGCCAGGACTGAGCTAAAGGCCCAAAGCTAAGAACAACAGGGGCTAAGAACCTGCTCCTGCCAGGCCCATAAACCACCACCCCCAGAAGGGACCCGGGAGCTATGGAATCTGCCCAAATTGCGTCAAGGGACCGGAAAAGGGGTTCGACCTAGTGTAATGGAGAGCAATGTGAGAAAATAAAAACATTTCCTGCGAATTGACATTTCCCAAGAAAACACACATCACGGGTTTACCACGTTGTTTCCACAATGGGCTTGTGGGCTCCTGGAGGGGAGGGGACGCCACCCCCTCTGTCCCCGGCACCCAGGTGGTTGCAGGCAGTGATGCTTGGAGGGCAGAACCGAAGCCCCAGGCCCTCTGTTCTCACTGCAGGGGTCCCCTGGGCTCCTCATGCTGCATTTCTTGTCTGTTGGACAAGCCAGTCCCTCAGAACCAGACGGGGGTCATCTCACACCTGGCACCCACCCCTGGGCCCCTGCTGTGGGCCTGTCCTGAGCTTCCCCCAGGCTCACCACTCTTTTCTTTTCTGGTGAGAGGTCCCGGGCCTGCAGAGCCTGGCCCGGATTGTGGAGCGGACATTCCAGATCTCCTCTGGGAAAGGGAGGGAGGGAAGCCCCCCTAAGGCCCACCGGCCGGAGGTCAACAGGAAGTGGCCAAGAGGCTCTGGACGACCAGCTGCGTGGACAAGCCCAAGTGTGTCTACTTTGGCAGGAGGAGGAGCGGGTGGCGGTCGCTGTGAGCGCACAGCCCTGGCCCTGGCAGGATGATGAAGAGGTCGGACTTGGACAGACAGGCTGTTGGCTGACCCACTGACACTCGGGGCTTTCCCAGGGCTTCCTTCTGACACTGCCCCACAGGGGGCAGGGCCGGGCCGGGCAGGGAGGTCCTGAGGCACCGGCCCAGTCACCACAGTGAGTAGGGGCTGGAGACCCAGGCCCCGCTCATGGCTCAGGACACCGAGGGGAGGCCTCGGGTTACCTGCATGCAGCCCTAGAAAGGCCCCCAAAGCCCCCCAACCTCATGGTCATCCTGGGGCCCCAGAAGGCCCCAGGACACAGCAGGAGGGCAGCACAGCCAGGCCGTGGCCCCTCCTCCCTTGTGGGAGCTTAGCTTAGATCTGTTTTCCAGATGAGTAGGAAATCCATGTTCCCCCGGCAGGGTCTTGTTCCACAGCTGGGAAAACAGGGCCAGAAAGGGGGAGGATGGGCCCAAGGCGACACAGGGAGTCAGTGCCAGGCTCAGGGGCTGGTCCTCAGGATGGCAGGTGAGGGGGTTCAGAGCATGTCACCCCAAGATGTGGCTCTGTGATATGCAGGTTGTTTTGAGCTAAAGGCAACTTTAGCCAGGGGCTCAAGAGAAACTTCTGCCTGTCCCTTAACCACCTGGAAGAATGATCAGCGATAACCTCTCTGACCTACCCACAGGGCAGGACAAACTCCTATTTACCAAGCACCTGCTCTTATCAGCCTTTTGACGCCCCCATGTTCCCAGTCTCTCTCTGATCCTCTTGTCCGAGTCGGCTCTCCGACTCTCAGGTTCCCATGCAGAGGTACGCATCCAATCTGGTTATTTTTCCTTGTTAACCTGTCTCATGTCTGTTTGCTTATTAGACCAGGCAAAGGGACCTTGAGGGTAGAGGAAAGGTTGTTCCTCCCCCACACGGGCTTGGGGGGGCCAGTGGAAGTTTCAGGAAGGGAGTGGCATGCCTGCAGCGGGCAGGGAAGAGACCAGCTAGGGGTGGCTGAAATGGGCTGCGTAGGTGGAGTGGGGAATGAGGCAGGAGCCGTGGGAGGGCTGGGGGAAGAAGAGGAAGGAACAGATATGCATTGAGCAGATGTAGATGTGGGTCTTGGCTGCTGCTGGCATGGTACCACCAAGCATGACATGGAAGGATGTGGTCTGATGAGCAGAGCGGCTAGAGATGATCCTGAATTTCTGATGGGGGTTCCTGAGAGGTTGGTGGGGTCATTACGAGGAACAGAAATGTCAGGGGGCTCAAATCCAGGCAGGTTCGCTTTGAGGAAGAGGAAGGCCAGACCCACATCCTATGGGGATAAGGAGGGATTGCGGAGTTAAGTCGACCCTGGGCTTTGAAGTCCACTAGACCTGAGCTCCAGTCCAAGCTCTGTCAGTCATGCTGTGTGGCCCTGAACACACCGCTTCCCTCTCTGAGCTCAGTTCCATCCCCTGTAAACTGAGGACGATAGTGCCCACCCACAGGGTGGTGAGGATTGAGGTGCCTCAGGTGAAGTGCTCGGTGCATTTTACGTGCTGATACAGATTTACTGTTATTCTATTGCTAAATGCCCAGTGCTTACTGTATATAACCTGATGTAATCCTCCCAGCAACCTGCAGAGCTGGCATTGCTTGTCCCCCGTTTACAAATAAGAATACTGAGGCTCAGAGGGTTTAAAGAAATTGCTCAGGGTCACAGGGCAAGCATTAGGGTCGGGACGGGGATTTGAACCCAGATTTTTCTGGCCCGAAGCACAAACTTTTCAGCATCAGAATGCACCTCCACTGCCTTCCTGGGGCTACAGGGCTGTCTCCTACCTCCAGGAAGGGGGAGTCAAAAGGCTCAGAAAACAGGCCATAGGCTCAAACTCACAGGCTACGAACCCCAGAATCCATGGTTCAGACAATTTCATTGGTCTCCAATGGGCCTGGTGACATTTTCCTTTTTTCTCTCCCCACTTTTTCTTTTCTCGTTAATGAGACTGTGCTCTCAACTCCCGTGAGTCACCGGAAAATATAAACTTCAAAAAAATTAAGAGGAACATTGCTCCTACGTAAGCCCCTATGAATCACTCACGACAGGTATAATGGACATAATTGCAGCTCACCCACAAGCTGGACCCAGAATCAGTCCTAAAGGCTGATTTCCACAGCGGAGCCTGGGGCAACTGAAACCAGGCTGGGGCAAGGGGCAGGGGGAATGGGGGGTGGGAGGGAAGGGAAGGGGGACTCAAACCTGAACCCGCACTCAGGCCCTGGGTCATCTCACTGGAGGCGCAGGGTGGGAGGAACCCGGGGACTATGCCCTGACACCAGAGACCCAGTCCCTTCAGAATTTTCCTCTCACCCACCCTCACCACTATCTCCTCCCCCTTCCCTGCTCTCATCCCACTCACTCAGGGCCCCTCCCTCCACTTGAACTCAACCTCCTTTAAACGCCTTGCTTCTGCACGCCCCACACTGGGGATCAAGCCTACAACCTGGGCATGTGCCCTGACTGTGAATTGAACCGTGACCTCCTGGTTCATAGGTTGATGCTCAACCACTGAGCCACACCAGCGGGGCACCACTTGCTTCTTAAAGAAGCCAGACCTAGCCCTGACCGGTTTGGCTCAGTGGATAGAGCGTCGGCCTGCGAACTCAAGGGTCCCAGGTTCGATTCCAGTCAAGGGCATGTACCTTGGTTGCAGGCACATCCCCAGGAAGGGGTGTGCAGGAGGCAGCTGATCAACGTTTCTCTCTCATCGATGTTTCTAACTCTCTATCCCTCTCCCTTCCTCTCTGTAAAAAATCAATGAAGTATATATATTTTTTAAAAAGCCAGACCTTTATTCCTTTAAGCCATCCAACCTAACAATACGTAGGGGGATATTCAATTCATAACAGTACAAATTGGGTGGTCCCTGTGTGCAGGGACAGCTGGGAGCTGACTAACCCCTCTCTGCTTCTCCTTCCTCGTCTGTAAAGTGGGACGGTAATAGCCTCTTCCTCACAGGGGCCGTGTGGCAATTAAGAGCGATGACGCATGCAAGGCCCTCGGTGCAATGCCTGTGTCCGGAAGTGCCAGCTATTATTAACACCATGTCCTCTTCGTCTTGGGAGAAGGGAGGGTCAGGAGCTCCCACGTAAGGCGGCAGCTTTCTCCCAGGAATCCCAGGGCACAACAGCTAAAATGTCAGAGCCGGCAGGTCATCCAGTCCCCGTAGGGAAACTGGGCCCCAAGAAAGGCAGAGACCAGCCCCCAGCCACCCCGTTGGCCAGTGGCCGAGTCAGGACAGGAACCCAGGCCTCCTGCTCCCAGGCCACTTCTCATTCCGCTCCAGCACATGCGCCCTCAGAGTCCCAGCGGTCAAGGGACAAGCTTCGTGCATCTCTGTAACCGGGGAGGGGAGGGGGGATCCTGGGAAACGGGATGCGCTGTGCACTCAGCTAATTCACTCCACGGTTCTCTAGCTCCAGGCCAAGGGCCGGGGCTGGTGGTCAGTGGATGTCAATGCCACTGGCAAAGGAAAAGAAAAGACCCCAAGGCTTCTCAGGGGAAGGCCTCTTCCTGGAATGGCTCGGAATTGTCACCAGGAAGCAGGGTTGGAAGACCTCCCTTCCAGCCTGTCCTCCCAGACCCCTCCACGTGTCCTGCATCCCTCCCTGCAAACCCATCAACACCCCTGGCCTGGAGACGACCCACCCCTGCCCTGAGGGCCTCACATTTCCTATAGCCTCATCCTTTCCCCCAGCGGTGATTCAGCAAATGCCCGCTGCACACTAGTCAGAGATGAAGGCATCACCCCTCGCCTCCTGGAGCTCCCAGGCTGGCTGGCTGGCTGGGAGACAGGCAGATGGAGAGGAGGAGGTGGGGACAAACACAGTGCAGCCGGGCTGCACACAAGTCGAAGGAGATGTCACCAGGAGAGGCCTGTTGTCCTCCCTGCTGTTCTCTCCTCCCCAAGCAAATCGGGCACATCCTTCAAGGCCCTGACCAAGGCCTGCTCTCCAGGAACACATCACACTCTCTATGACCATTTCACACCCCGTCCCCTCCCCTCCTCACAGCAGGGGAGGGGGGGGCCTGGACCTGCTGCAGGACCTACCCTGCCCTGAGCACAGAGCCATTGCTGACCTGAGGCAGGAGTTAACAGAGCCTGGGTCCCAGGCTGCCTTTGCCTGCTCCCTCCCACCCGTGATCCGATGCAGCAAGAAACTTTTAAAAAGCTTCCCCAGCCTTAGGCAGCGTGGGCTCCTGGGACACAGTAGAGGCCGCAGTTCTGTGTCTATGGGAAAACGTGTACCAGAAGCGTCCTAACCCCACCTGCCCCACTTACTGGGGAAGGCGCGTCCCGCCCCCATCAGTCAGGATTCCACCCCCTTGGCTGTAAACAGCAAAAACCTCAGTTAACATGGACTTTAACACATACGGGCTCACTTTCCTCACGTAGTATGTCTGGGGACACATAGTGTGAGCTGTTCCGGGTTGTCACCGAGGCCCTAGCCTCAGTCTAAGTTCCTGTCACCCTTAGAGTTTGAGTTCACCCCACCCTGGAAAGACAGGGGCGATGTATCCACATTGCTGTGAGGGGCTGTCCCTCAGGGACTCCTCACACCAGCAGACTCTCAGACCTGTAACAGGACAGGGCCAGGAGCCTTGGCCGGAATGGGACAGACCTCTGGGCTTCCTGCTGCCACTGGCAGGAAGGTGGCCACGCGTGGGCACTCTGGGGGTTGGCCTGGGGCTCGGTCGGGGTGCACTGACCGAGGCAAAGGGTGAAGAGGAAATAAAACCCACCCCAATGCAAGGCCGGTCTGCAAAGCCTGCTCTTTCCACTCGTCCACTCAGCTAAGCATTAACAGAGCCAGACGCAAGCTGTTCTAATGCTGGAGTCTTTCTCACTCCCCCTGGCTGCCTGGCGATTCCCTTCAGCCAGCGATCCGATCCGATCCAATCCGAGACAGCCGGACTCCACAGCGAGAGCAGGGAGGTTGGGCTCTGAAGCCAGGTGGGGCCGATCCCAGCCTGGACTCCTGGGGACTTTCCCAGAACTTCTTTGGTTCCAGGGCAGCTGCCACAGGGCCACCTGCCCAGAAAGTAGGCTGTGGGGGCCAGGGCAGGCCATGAGGGCCCCTTGCCACAGCTCCACGGCAGGGCTCTGGGACATACGTCAAAGGGAGAAAAGCAATTCAAGGAGTCCTGGGGCCAAGGCAAAGCAGCACCATTGGACTTGCCTTGAAACTGCCCTCAAGAAAATCTGATTAGCCCACCAGCAAGGCTCAGTGGTTGAGCGTTGACCTATGAACCAGGAGGTCACACTTCAATTCCCGGTCAGGGCACAGGCCCGGGTTGCAGGCTTGATTCCCAGTGTGGGACAGGCAGGAGGCAGCTGATCAATGATTCTCTTTCATCACTGATGGTTCTCTCTCTCTCTCTCCCTCTCCCTTCCTCTCTGAAATCAATAAAAATATATTTAAAAAGAAACGAAAATCTGACTAATACCCTCTTGGGGAATTGGAACCCACTGAGGGAGTTGGCTGGGCAGGGCTGGACCAAGGGAGATGTGCCCAGCTGACCTGCACCCGGAGCCCCCAGGCAGCCAGGCCTCTGGCTTCCCCCTCAGCGTCCCTTTCCCCAGCCCCCACCCCGCAATCATGCACGTGCTCTGGTGTCGGTACCGGCAGCATGGGAATGGACAAAAGAAGTTGTCATGTGATTGACAAATAAAGTTCCACTTCTTATACACTTAACGTCTACAGGCAGACATTCAAAGGGCATCTCAGTGTCTGCCCCCAATAGGCAGCAGCTTTTATGCCGTGTGACCATAGCCTGCCCCAACCTGCAGCAATTGGCATGTGACCCAGGTCAGTGAATAGACTGGCAAGCAACATGCCCTGGGGTAGACACAGGAGCTAAACCAACCAGACTCCTAACTAGAAAGAGTGCACTCTAAAATGACAATAAAAAGTATAATGTAGTAAATACATAAACCAGTCACAGTCGTTTATTATCATGACCAAGTACTGTGTACCGCACATGACTGTGTGTGTACTTCTATGATTGACAGCACAGCGGGTTTGCTGACACCAGCATCCCCCCCCACACACACACGTGGGTCATGGGTCGCACTGCAACACGATGACAGCTACGACGTCACCAGGCCATAGGAATTTTTCGGCTCCGTTATAATCTTATAAGAGCATTATTGTACACTCGGTCTGGCATTGACTGAAACAATTATGCAGGCCATGACTGCACTGGCTTTCTCTCTTCTTCCCATCTGAAAACTATTTTCAAAATCAGACACAAGTTGAATATTTGCAACAGCTCCAACCTGCCCTATGAGGAAGCTGTAGTGACAGCTACCATTGTCACCCCCAGGAGCTACTTCAATGCCTCAGGTGGGTCTTTTTCTATAGAAACTGAGGTTTTTAAAAAAGTTTATACATATGTAATATTTATAAATGTTAAAATATATTAAGCCCTGGCCGGTTTGGGTCAGTGGGTAGAGCATCAGCCTGCAGACTGAAGGGTCCCGGGTTCGATTCCGGTCAGGGACACGTACTTTGGTTGCAGTCTCCTCCCCAGCCCGGGCCTGGTCAGGGCTCATGCGGGAGGCAACCAATCGATGTGTCTCTCTTACACCGATGTTTCTCTCTGTCTTTCCTTCTCTCTGCCGTTCTCCCTAAAAATCAATGGAAAAATATCCTCGGGTGAGGATTAAAAATAAATATATATATATATATATATATATATATATATATATATATATATAATATATTAAATATTACATTTTAAATTATGTGTTCAACACAACATTATTTATAATGGAAGCCACCTGAGTGCCCAGCCACAGCGAAATAGCTACAGTAAAAAGGACATACACTGATGAATCATTTACTACATTTGAGCTGTCTTGCTCAAAGCCGACGGGGAAAGGGAAGTGGCCAGAGCTTCGACCTCTCACCCTCCGAACAGCCTGCAGACCATCCACGGCTCCCAATCGCAGGCTTGAGAAGAAAGGAAGGTAAAGAGCATGAGGATGTGAAACAAGCGCAGGACAAACCCCCGGGAGGGCTGCCAGGCAGCTGACCGTGACCTTCAAGGCTTCAGACCGTTTCTTTACGGGTGGAGAGTGGTCAAAACCTGAGCCTAGCTGCCACCTGCACCCGGAGTCCCCAGGACAGCCAGGCCTCTGGCTTCCCCCTCAGCGTCCCCTTCCCCAGCCCCCACCCCACATTCATGCATGTGCTCTGAGTGGCTGCAGCCAAAGGTTTGGACTTTACTTCCAGGTGCACGAGGGAGAGCCACCTGTTCTCTACCAAGGGAGCTAGTTTCCCATCCCAGCCAACACACCTTCTCCAAACCCATTTTAACCCGCTCTCAAATGGCACAGGGAAGACCTCGGGACCCTCAAGGACTCAGACAGAGACCCAGACAGGCAAAGCTAAAACATTCACTGACCCCAGGAGATTCCAGCCTCGACTCTCACCTAGGCCTCCTGAAACCCTTGCCAAGTACAGATGGCCATTCACCTGTGACAGGTGACAACGACTGTGGCCACCAGAACATGGCAGAGCTGGGATTTTAAACCAGGTCACATGGCAAGGACCCTTCTCTTCTCCCTGTGGCAGCTCAGCCACTTAGGCTTGGACTCCACCTCTCCCTCCCACACCGCAAAACCGGTGCGTGAGACTTTCCTGAAAGTTTCAAGGGAGAAAGAAGTGGCAATATGGTTGCTCTGCCCAAGAATTCAACAAGATGCGGTAATTTACTCAAACATGCGCGTCCCGGAGGAAAACCCTGCCTGGTTTTATAAAGCCCTTCCTCAGATACACCACTTGTACCTCGTGCTCCACATGCTTGGAATTTTAAGAAGAAAAAATATTTCTCACACCCAAAAAAAGAAAAATATGAGAGGTGATAGGTGTATTAATTAATGGTGGGAATGCTTTTACAATGTATTTCAAGTCACCAAGATGTACACTTTAAATATCTTACAATTTTGTCAATTATGCCTCAGTAAAGCTGAAAAACATGATACCCGAGAAGAAAAGATGAAAACTGAGATACTGTTCTGTGTGTTTGTTTGTTTTGGGGTGGGGTTGTTTTTGTTTTTCTCACAGAAGGAAGAGACAGCATGCACTGGGCAGTTACTCCGTGCCAGTTATTCACTGACGTAGGCCTTTTAAATGAATTACCTCATTTCAACCCAACTGCCAGATGGGAACACTGAGGCTGGGAGGCCCTCTCAAAGCTTCATGACATAAGTGGCAGGGCTGGTACTCAAGCCAGCCGAGGCCCCCTGTGTTAGAAAGCCTCTCTCTTCGCTCATTAACCAGCCATTCGATGGACCAGTTCATCTGGTCTGCCTGGGACTGACCTTCAGTCCTGGGCCAAGGCGTGTGGGTGGTCACTCTACAGGCAGTGGCCAGAGGCGGGGGGAAATGTCCTCAGGCCTGCTGGTCTTCACAGCGTTTGGGCTTAAATAAAACATTTTTCTTTTTGGTTCATCTGACAATGAAGCGAGAATAGCGTCAACACAGCCCGATTTCCCCATTTCTGGATTTTCTTTCTTCTTTTCTAACGGCCCTGAAGACACAAACCTCATCCTGAAGGCTCCTGAACTCCACCCAGGACGGAGGAGGGCTGGAAGAGGATACAGGATTGGTTGACCGCCCCATACTCCTTCTCAGAGAGAATGGGGTTTCTAGGGAAGTAGAGGGGGCTCCCAGAAACAGACCCCCTGGGATGGTTGTGCCCATTAATGAGCTGTGTGCCCTTTGGCGAGTCCCTGCCCCTCTCTGAGCCTTCATTTGAAATGGGGGAGTTTTATTTTTATTATTTTTTAATGTTTTATTTATTTATTTATATTTCAGAGAGAGAGAGAGGAAGGGAGAGGGAGATAGAAATATTGATCAGCCCAACAGGGAATCAAACCTGCAACCTTTTGGTGCACAGGACAACACTCAGACAACTGAGCCACCCTGGCCAGGGCTGAAATATGGGAATTTTAAATCATCGCCTTCCCTCAAGGAGTACACAGGCCTTGATGACCAGCCCCCTCATTCTACTTGAGGGCAGGGAGGCCAGAGAAGTCAGGAGGCGTGGCCTAGGGCACTCAGCAAGCTGAAGTGGGACAAGACATGTGTCAGCCTCCAGGGGTTTGTCACCCCCTCCACACTCCCCAGAGAAAAAGCAGAGTAGGCTAAGAAACAGAGTCTCTTCAACGTTGCTTTCTAAGCCGGTAAGGAAAATGAGCCAAATGCTAAAAGATTACAAATTCTGACCTGTAAAACAAAGCAGGGTATAATTCTGGTTTCCTTAGAACCTCATAAAAAGGGAGAGCTGAATCCTTGACCAAATATTCAGCAGTCCAAACCGAGAGGATGAGACCGATGTTAATCCCCTGCGTGAGGAGCAGGCAGACTGGAGGATGCGTGTTTCCACTGGCCTGCATGTTTCTCAGATGTGTGACTGGCAGGCAGCCTGGAGAAGAGGCCTGTGCCTCAGAGCAAAGCCATAACGAGGGCTCACTGCACGCGGATGGTGTGATGAGGTTAATTTGCTTAAAGTCATTCTGTTAGTGGGTGGTGGTCAAGAATTGAACCCAGATCTCAATTCAAACCCAAGTGCTCACTTGTTTTGCTATATAACCTCAGGAGCCAGGATTTGAAGGAGAAATCAGGGTGCCCTTTGATTATCCAGGAGTCTGCTCTGGACTCTCGAGGCTCCCTTCTGTGTCTTTCTCCTGCTACAGTCTTCCAGGCTGTTTCTTTAGCTTCTCCGTATTGGATCAAAACTTATTCATTCAGTCATTCATTCAAAAAATATTTAATAAGAATTTACTGTGACTCAGCTGGCGTGGCTCAGTGATTGAGCGTCGACCTATGAACCAGGAGGTCACAGTCCAATTCCCAGTCAGGGCACATGTCTGGGTTTCAGGCTCAATCCCCAGTGTGGGGCATGCAAAAGGCAGCCCATCAATGATTCTTTGTCCTCATTAATGTTTCTATCTCTCTCTCCCTCTCCCTTCCTCTCTGAAATCAATAAAATAATATTTTTTAAAAAGAGAATCTACTGTGTGCTGACTTCAAGACACAAGAGTGTGGTAGCTGTCACTCCCCATCAGGGAACTAAGCCAAACAAGCTAGCCTGGAGATGTGTCCACGGGCTGTGGGGTTAAGGAAGACTTCCTAGGGGAGGCAACGTTTGCAGTGGGACTTGAGTTGGACTTGGGCCCATCAATTACATTGTCAAGATAAAACACAGCTGAATTGTTTAGTCCTTACTAGCAGTTTGGGTCCCCTTTGCGGGGAGGATTCTGGGTCAGTACCACTGACTGAAACAAACTTGGGGGTTGTCTAAATATCCCAAAACCTTGCCCTGGCCGGGTTGGCTCAGTGGATAGAGCATCGGCCTATGAACTGAAGGGCCCCAGGTTCAATTCCAGTCAGTGACACATGACTGGGTTTCAGGCTTGATCCCAGTGTGGAGCATGCAGGAGGTAAGCTGATCAATGATTCTCTCTCATCATTGATGTTTCTAGCTCTCTATCCCTCTCCCTTCCTCTCTGAAGTCAATAAAAATGTATTTTAAAAAATAAAATAAATATTCCAAAACCCAATGTATCAGTCTCTCAATGGTCTCTGTGTCTCACATGTGTGACACCTGCCTCCACCAGAATTGGGAAAGCAGGGGAGAGAACACCCACCTCCCTACACCTCTGTACCAGCGATTACGCTTGGTACATGGGCCTGCGTGGGAAGTAATGCGGCTTCATGTGATAGCTGAAGAAACAGAAGCTGAGAGAACTTAGGTAACTTGCCCAAGGTCACAGTATACACAGGGCCGTGCCAGGATAGTAACCTAAAGCCCATTTTGTTTTTACAGCTCTACCTGCCTTCTGTGTGACAGACACTGTTAGATGCTTCAGAAACAAAAATCTCTGCAAAAAGACAACAACAAAAACAGTCCCATTCAGACATAAAACAGGAAATGATTCTAGCCCCACACTAGCTACCAGAGGTTCACAGAGGCCTAACATCAAAGACCTACTCACAAAGACCTACTAGACCACAGAGGCCCCTATGCAGCCAGGGTTGGAGTTGTGTGGCATCTCTGGTATTCTGGGTGGCGGGTGCCAATGAGGGCTGGCGAGTGTCCCAGAGGAGGTGACTTTATGCTACTGAAAAGGTCAGGAAGGGTATTGATAAGGAGTGGAGACATTGGAACCCTTACGTATTGGTAGAGGCGGTGTATGGAAAACCTGACAGTTCTTCAAAAAATTAAAAATATAATTCAACAATTCCACTTCTAGGTGGGTATCCGAAAGCATTCAAAGCAGGGTCTTGAAGAGCTATGTGGACACCCATATTCGTAATAGCGTCACTATCCACAATAGCTCAAAGGTGGAAACAGCCCAAAGGTCCACTTATGGATGAAAAGATAAAAGAAAATGTGGTGTCTACACACAATGGGATATTAGTCAGCCTCAAAAAGAAAAGGAATCCTGACACATTACAACATGGATGAACCTTAAAGACATTACGCTAAATGAAATAAGCCAGATGCAAAAGGACAAATACTGTATGATTCCACTTGTAGGAGGTGGTACATACTGGAGTAGCCAAACTCCTAGAGACAGGAAGTAGAATGGCGGATGCCAGGAGCTCGGGGGCCGAGGAAATGGGGAGTTGTTTGATGAGGATGGAGTTGCAGATTTGCAAAATGAAAGAGTCCTGGAGGTTGGCTGCACAACAATGTAAATGCATTTAACGCGACTGAACTGCATACATTAAAATGGCTATGATGGTAAGTTTTATGTGATATGTATTTTACCACAATTTTTTTTTTTTTCAATCGAAAGAGAGACAAGGAGGAAAAGTCGAGAAGGATTTGCACAAAGAGAAGGGAGAAGGAAGCCAACCTGTGGTCATTCCAGGTAGGGGAAATGGTCCTCCACTACTAACCGGGACCAAGTTTCTTCCTCCCCAGCTCAGCTTCACTCCCTCAGTTTCAGGCCTGATCCTCAAGCTCAGACTGCTGCACTCACATCCTTCCAGATTCAGAGTCAGCTGAAAAGAGCAAGTGTCAGTCCCAGCATCCCCCGCAGAAGTCCTGAGTTTCACTCTGATCGGACCAGCGTAGGTCCCCTGCCCATCCAGAAAGCCATCAAGGAGCATGGAGGCTTGGGATGTATTGTGTAGCTTCAGACTAGATTACAGGTTGAACTTCTGAAGCAGGGAGCAGAACTAACTCCACCCAGAGACCCAAAAGGGGAGCAGGGATGTTCCCGAAGAACATTAGGGTACCAAAGAGGTAGCATGGATGCAAACGGATACAGAGGTTCCAGAACTCAGTCAGCACCCACCAGTTCCATCTGCCTAAAGAGAACCTGAGGTTCAGAATGGTTATAGGGCTTTGCCCAAGGACACAGAGCAGTAAGAAGCCGACTGAGAACCCAAGTTCAGACCTTCTGCTCAAATCCAATGAAATAAACTGTGTGTTTGGGGAGGGTAAAAGGAAAACTAAAGCTAAGAGTTGGGTTGGGTGGTGATCGTGATGAAGGTATTCTTGGTAGGATGCACCAAGACAATGGAGTTTTGCAAGTCGGGAGGAGGAGGTTGAGTTTAATGAAGAAGGAAATAGGAAACTTCTGTGGATTTGAATAGAGAAAGTGACAAGATGAGAGCTAAGACCCTGTCAAGGCCGCAGTCCGGGGGCCTGGACTCCTATCAGATGGACACTCCCAGTTACGCCTTGAGGATATTTTCAAGGGAGAGGTTCTGCGTAGCATGCCCACTCCCCACCCCCATGCCTGGCTCTGGCCTGTCCTTGGAGGCTCTGAGGGCCCCTCCTCCCCCCAATGCTGTGGCTTTGGCAGCCACTTTGGAAACTGCAAGTTTTAAATGAATTTCCACCCCAGAGGAAGGGGAGAAGCAGGCATGTTCCACCAGCCACTTCTGAGCTCCCAACATTCATCTTACGCCTTCAGAAAAAGGATGAAACGCTCTTTCACAATGGAAGGGGGAGAGGGGGTGGGGGGGGGAGGAGGGAAGAGGACAGAAGAGGAGCAAAGGGAAAAAAGAACAAATAAGAGAACCTCATTTGATCTTAATCAGGCAAAGTTTATGTCTGAATTACACATTTTTCTCTTCCACGCTGAGAAAACCAATACATAAGGGAAAACAAATCACATGTTATTTATTTACTTCCCTTGAATTTCCTCTGATTGATTCCAAGAGGATTTAGCAGGCTCCCAAGACTAAACATCATGGTGACTGGGATAATTAGAGACAAAAAAAGGGAGGAAGACCATAAAGGTAGCCGAGAGCCGATAGAGCAGTGGTTCTCAACCTTCCTAATGCCGCGACCCTTTAATACAGTTCCTCATGTTGTGGTAACCCCCAATTTCATTGTTACAAATTGAATATAATTAAAGCATAGTGATTAATCACAAAAACAATATGTAATTATATATGTGTTTTTCGATGGTCTTAGGCGACCCCTGTGAAAGGGTCGTTCAACCCCCAAAGGGGTCGCGACCCACAGGTTGAGAACCGCTGCGATAGAGGCAGGCACCTGAGGAATGCCGATTTATACCCTGGGTACTCTGCTGGGCCCCATGTGGAAAAAATACCGGGTTTATATTCATGTTGTCTTCTGATGACATGAAGCATTCACATGTAACTGTGGCCACAAACTCTTTCTGGGACTAAACTCAAACTGAAATATATCACATGGGCTGACAAATTATATTTGAGTTAGAGAGAATAACAAGGGCAGTAAGCCCAAAGGAGTTTTGAAGGAGGCATTGTCCTGCCTGGCAATGAATGTCCTAAACAGCATTTTTATTGCCAGAAGAATAAGCACACTGGTTGACTGAATCCTGTGTCCATTGAGTAGGAAGATGTCGACCCCATCGCAGGCCTGGAAGAGTTAACCACAGCAGGATGGCAGCTGGGAGGTGCTGAGATTCGGAGCTAGCGGACCTGAACCTGGAGCTGCAATCTGAGTTGGAGCAGACATGGAGAGGACCACAGCCAGGTGGTCCTGTTCCTGACCCTTGAAGCCAGCCTGACCCAGTCACATATCACATCCCGGAAGGTCAAACACCCCCTTCTTCTCCATCCCTTGATTCTTTTTTTTTTTTAAATATATTTTATTGATTTTTTACAGAGAGGAAGGGAGAGAGATAGAGAGTTAGAAACATCGATAAGAGAGAAACATCGATCAGCTGCCTCCTGCACACCTCCTACTGGGGATGTGCCTGCAACCCAGGTACATGCCCTTGACCAGAATCGAACCTGGGACCTTTCAGTCCACAGGCCGACGCTCTATCCACTGAGCCAAACCGGTTCCGGCCATCCCTTGATTCTTGCATGTTTTCTACCAATTTTAAGATCCTGGCATCACCGTAAGTCTTCAGCGGTGGCCTCCAAGTTTAACCTCCAATGATTAGAGTGAACCTCTGTAGGTTGCCTTCCCACATCCACTCCCTAGTTCTCCCACCAGGAGTGGCCCTAAGTGCCCTTTGAGAGCACTCTAACCCATTCTCAGCCATGTGGTTTGGATGGAATCGACTCTACCGCAAATTCTAGGGTTGAGTCCTGTGATCCAACCCTCAACCAATCAGGGCATCACACTACCCTGACTCTGGTGGTTGGTCTCAGGGAAGGACAATGAGCCAAATGGCTGTTGGTCGGAATTAGGCTCTTCCACGAGATCATTTCAAGGATTCACACACAGGAGGCTGTGGTATGACTCGGATTATTCGTGATACAAAATCAAAAGAGTTCCCCTCCTGGGTTCTCATTGTCCCATCTCCATCCAGCCAGCCATGGAAAAAGTCCAAGCTTGTCTTCAGCAAGGTCAAGGCCAAGACCGGTGTCCAGAGCTTCTGCTTCATATTAAAGCTTAGTCCTGGGAACCCAGCACAGTCCGCATGGGCCAGGGTAGCTGCGAGACCCGCATGGTCGGGTGCTCCACACATGAGAGTGAGTACCAGTGCGTTACTGGACAGTAGGGTGGGAGAGACGGAGGGACAGACAGAGACAGACAGACAGACAAGAGCGTGCACACGCTCTTTGTTCCCCTGGGGTTTTAACCAGGAGTTTTTCAAAATAAGCAATCAACTTCCCAAGCTTGCATTGAGTCCAGCCCCCAGCCAATGATCTTCTTCCCAGGTCAGAGTGACAGGCCTGGGCCATTTTGACTTCTATTGCACCTGTGCTTACCTCCCCCTGCTCCCTCCCCCTTCCCGACAGCCCAGTACCAGAGGGGAAGGGAGGGGTGGTCATCCTTGGTGGGGCAAGCAAACAGGCTCATGCTCCCCAGCCCATGAGGCTCAAGAATGTCTGGCTTCCTTTGCTTCTTTTCTTTTATTAATATTTCGGCTAACTACAGTGACAAAATCAGGCCATTCAGGGCTAACAAAGCCCAGGCCTGGGATATTTGTCCGTGCTATCAGGGAAGTGGATTTTCTCTTTCTCCTCTGGCAAGAAAGTGGGAAGGATGTCAACCCCAGAGCTGCAGGCAGCCATCCTGTGACCATGAGGCTGGAGCCAGCTGGAGAAAGACGTGAACCCAGAACAAACAGAACTGTCAGGGGGGACGACTGGATGGAAGCAGTAACAACTCAACCGATGCAACGAGCCATGCTTGAAGGCTGCCTTAGCCCGGGACACCCTGATTCGTGTTCTTATTTAAACCAGTTTGGGTCCTAGCAGATAAGCCACCTTTGACCCCTCTGGATTAGGGTTACCATATTCTCCCCTCCTCTGTGACCTGGGCACTTTCTTACAGACACTGCCTTAGCCCCCCACCCACCCGTGTAAGCCTTTAGTATTTATTCCCTATTGCCTGAGGTAGAAACTTCCTGCTCTCAATTCCCACTTCAGATGGTGCTGGTTGAGCCACCCCTGGTCCTCCGAAGAAAGTAGGAAACAGCCCAGCCGGGGTGGCTCAGTGGTTGGGCATCGACCTATGAACCAGGAGGTCACGGTTTGATTCCCGGTCAGGGCACATGCCCAGGTTTCCGGTTGATCCCCAGTAGGGGGCGTGCAGGAGGCAGCCCAGCAATGATTCTCTATAGATGATAAGAGACAGTTGGATCAACAGGTAAAACACAGCAGCTAGCCCATCTAAGCAAGCCTCCGGAGCTTGGATTCGCTGATCTCAGAGCCTTAGACAGCCGGGCTGAGGGATGTCTCTGCGAATCCAGGCAGGTGGCACAGGGTATGCCTGTCAACAGGTAGTAAGGTGCCACAGCACCCGACTGGAATTTGCATGTGCCCCAGAGACTTCTGACTAGGAGAACAACTGGCAGAAGCAAGCAAAGGTTCCCCTCCTCTCCCCGCATCTTAGAGAGATGTAGGCCAATTATTTAGCAAGGAATTTAGGCAAGAAATCATCCAAATATCAGAACAGGGGCCCAGTCCAGCTTTTGTATCAGAAACAAGGCAGAAGTCCAGTGTGAAGCGGAGAGCAGAACCAGCCTGCAGGCCACGCTGACCCGATTCTGGGTCCTCAAAGGCATCCTGACGGAGCACCGTCCCTGGCCTGCAGCTGAGGGACAAGGGCCTGAACTATTCACTTCTCCACTCAGTGCAGGAAAGCTCCCAAACCAGAGACTATCTCCTGCCCCAAATCCACCCTCTCTTCTTACTGGATGTTGGCTTACAAGCTTCGGTCAAAGAGGCAATGTGCCCAGCCCTTAAGAGGAAAGCTTTTTTCCATCTTCCCTTTTCTTCCTGCTTGGAATGCTGGTGTAAGTGGGAACTGCCTGGAGCTATGGCCGCCTTCTCACAATCCTGAGGAAAAGGCCAACAGAAAGTCAAGACATGGCATAGAACAGCGGTTCTCAACCTGTGGGTCGCGACCCCTTTGGGGGTCGCACGACCCTTTCACAGGGGTCGCCTCAGACCATTGGGAAACACATATGTAATTACATATTATTTCTGTGATTAATCACTATGCTTTAATTATGTTCAATTTGTAACAATGAAAATACATCCTGCATATCAGATATTTACATGACGATTCATAACAGTAGCAAAATTACAGTTATGAAGTAGCAACGAAAATAATCTTATGGTTGGGGGTCACCACAACATGAGGAACTGTATGTATTAAAGGGTCGCGGCATTAGGAAGGTTGAGAGCCACTGGCATAGAACCTGATACCACTGAGCTGTTAAACTAAGCCTGGTGCCACCCTCTTCTGGACTTTTTGTTCCATAAGGTAATTTATGTCTCGCTTGTTTAAGCCAGTGGTTCTCAAAGTGTGCGCGCCCTTGGCCAACGGTGTCAGCACCATCTGGGAATGTGCTAAAAATGCACATTCCCAGGCCCCACCCCAGACCTACAGAACCTAGAGTTCTATCGGTGGGGCCCTGCTATCTGAGTTCTACCACGCCCCCCATGTGACTCTGATGTGTGCTAACGTCTGAGAACCACTGTTTATCGGATGTTCTGTGCAGTTCAGCTGAAAGCATTTAGAATCTACACATTTCTCCCGGCAATGGTTCTCAACCTTCCTAATGCCGCGACCCTTTAATACAGTTCCTCATGTTGTGGTGACCCCCAACCATAAAATTATTTTCGTTGCTACTTCATAACTGTAATTTTGCTACTGTTATGAATCGTAATGTAAATATCTGATATGCAGGATGTATTTTCAGGGGTCACGACCCACAGGTTGAGAACCGCTGCTCCACAGCATCCCGGAACTGTCACTGATGGGATATCGGGAGGCTGAGAGCAAAGAAGAGGAGCTGATATTCCCAAAACCAAAAGGGAAAGTTGCAAGGAGGAAAGGGAGCTCACAAAGGAAAAGATAAATAAAAATTAAGCACTTCTATCCATCAACATAATCATAAATACAATTAAAAGGCAACAGAAAACTCTGGGGAAAAATCATTGCAACAAAGATGACAACCCTTAAAATCCTTTCTTTGTCAAAAAGTCATGCAGAGTCCAAAAGAAAAACAGTAAGATCCCTCCCAAAAAGACAATTTAAAAAACCACACTTTACAGAATGGGAAATACAAACGGATAATTAAGGGGAAGAAATGCTCAATCTATTAGCAATCAAAACAATGTGAATTAAAAATGAGATATTCTCATCTATTGTATTAGCAAAGGTTGAGTAAAAGAAACGTCTCCTGCAGTGAAGGTAGAAGAGGACAGGCGTGTTCTGCAGGGCTAGGGAGGGGGGGGGGGGGGGAGAGAGTTCAGGTTAGGGTGGGGGGGTTGTACATTGGAAGGGTCACCATTTGGAAAGCAATCAGGCCACTCTCATCAAGAGACTTAAAGGTTCATACTGTCTGAACCAGGAATCCAACCTCTCTTCATCCAGTCCAGGGGTCCACAAAGGCCTGTTTTTGTATGGTCTACAAGCTAAGGGTGGGTTTTGCATTCTTAAAAGGTTGGAAGACAAAGAAGGAGGAGGGGGAAAAAAGAAGAAAAACTGAGGAAGGGGGCAGAGGGAGGAGGAAGAGAAGGTAGGGGGGAGGTTGAGCGGGGAGGGAAGGGGAAAAGAAACCGCAACAGAGATTGTATTGAACACAACTAAATAGATTTTCTCTCCACCTTTCATTGAAAAAATTTGCCAATCCTTGACTGCTTCTAGTCTAAAGCAGGGTCAGCATACTATGGCCCATAGACCAAATCCAACCAGCCACCTGTTTTTGTAAATAGGAATTTATTGGAATGCATTCAGACTCATTTGTTTGCCTAGCTTGTGGCTGCTTTTGCTCTCCAACTGAAGAGTAGTTGTGACAGACACTGTGTGGTCCACTAGACATAAAATATTTATTACCCGGCCCTTACAAAGAGTTTGCCAACTCCTGGTCTAAAGAAATAAATCGAAAAGATAGATAAAAATGTGTGTACAAAGACATTCATCATGGCATTTTTATATAGAAGACCGATTAAACAAATGATTACTTAACTGAGACGAAGAACATGCATGTGCCCCAGGGACTCAATAAACATTAGCCATTATTAGTACCTATGGAATATTTAGTCATTTTTATGTTTTCCAAGCACCAGTAATAACACAGGAAAGCAGGCTATAGCAATGCCCATGTTTGTTTGATTTGTATTATTTTAGTTAATTTTTTAAATCTATAGATATACAAGAAAAAAAAAGAGAGACAACTGAGGAAAATGACTCAAAACCTCATCAATAGTTTGATTTGGGCTATAGGATTCCGGATGAATTTTTGTATGCTCCCATATACTTTTCAGTAATTTCCAAGTTTCCTGTAACGGCTGAATATTGCTCTTATTAAATTTAAATGCCTTATTTCTCAGAAAGTAATTGAGTTTGGAAACACAGCTGAGGGCCAGCAGCAAGGCTTTGGGGGGTAGTTGCTACAGAAACCTGAATCAGGCCTCGGAACAGTGAGGGGAAGGGTGAGAGGAGGGAATGAAATTCGGGAAGAGGAGCCGGGGTTAGCGTGAGACTGGGCCCAAGGCGGAACCCGCAGCCCGTAGAAAGCTGAGGGGCCACAGAACTCCGAGAAGCAGGCAGATGTAACCTGGTGGGCCCTCAGTGTGGCCCCCGGACCGGCAGCACTGGCCCCTGGGAGCTGGGCAGCAAGGTGGAGTCTAGGCCCCACCAGGACCTACTGAATCAGCATTTGCATTTTAAAGAATCCGCAGGTGATTCTCTGGCACGCTCAAGTTACAGAAGCACTAGCTAGTCTCCGGTAACCCCCCTCCAGCCCCCTCCCCCCACTTCTAATATTTTTCAGTAATATTTGCTACACTTAAAATGCTTTCTGAGCCCTGGCCGGTGTGGCTCAGTCATCCCGAGCACAAGGGGATTGATTGCTGGTTCAAGTCCCAGTCAAGGGCACATGCCCCAGTTGTGGTCTGGATCCCCCATAGGGGGCCATGCAGGAGGCAGCCAATGGATGTTTTGCTCTCACATGAATGTTTCTCTCTCTCTCCCGCCTCCCTCTTCTTCTTCGCTCTCTAAAAATCAATATATTCTTTTTTTTAAAAAATGCTTTGTAAAAGATTTGTGTCTCACAGATGAAAGGGAGGCTTAAAAGGAGGGACAAATATATGGGCAAGCCACTGCCCCTGCACACACCCACACGCACATGCACACACGTCAGACTTGAGTATCGGGCCTAGAAGACCCCTGAAGGGCAGCAGTAGGGCCTTCCAGAGGCCGGGAGAGGCCTGACAAGCCATCGCACAGTAGCTGTTGCACTTGGGTCCAGTCTGCAAGTTCGTGCTGCAATTCGGAGTGTGTTCCCAAGGCGATGCCTTTGCCAATCTCCCAGAAGAGATTTTACTCCCAGAAGAGATTTTACTCCCAGATGAGCCACTTCAGAGCTTGAAAGATCAGAAACAGGACGAGAAGGGCAGAGAGACAGGGCTGTGAACAAGACTTGGCCAGGGGTCTTTGGATGCATTGTCCCTGCCAGCTTCCTGAGCTGTCACCAAGGAGGGTAACCTTGACCCATCAGTAGGGCTAAGCAGTGCACGTGCGTCATGGTCCTGTATGTGCACAACCCACTGAGGTGGGGACTGCTGTCATTCCCTCTTGGTGGGTGTGGAAGCTGAGGCTCAGGGAGGTTGAATAGTTTACTGAGAGATGGCACCAGGAAGAGGCAGAGCAGGGATTCAAAGTGAGGTATCTGACTCCCAAGGCCAAGTTTCTTCCCAGACTGCGGGCTGTCTTATGGAAGAATCACCATGGAGTCTAACTGGTGGTAGAGGAGGTGGCTGCTGAGGGATCAAGCCGTCAGTTTGAGCGGCTCTGCTCAGAGACACACAGCTCTCTCCAGCCTCCCCGAGTCACAGGCAATAAGCACCCTCAGTCATATAGAAAGTCCTGCTTCTCACCTTCAGGGAGGAGCCCCCTGTGCCCACGGAGCAGAGCTGCTCTAACAGCCACCGGCTTCCCTGTCCCAGAAAGATGGGCTCCAGGTCATGGAGAAGCTGACCCGCTCTGGCCCAGGAGGGGCCTGGAGAGAGGGAGGCAGGTCTAGGCTGCTAGCTTCCCAAGTTGCCACCTAGCAAAGACAAACCAGGTCAAGAAGAAATAACACTCTCTAAGGGGACTTCCTAGCATGAAGGTCAATGCTAAGAGCTGGGCAGGCACAGAGCGGGATGTATGTGTGTGTGTGTGTGTGTGTGTGTGTGTGTGTGAGTGTGTGTAAGAAGGGAGAGGCATTAAACAGAGTTACCACTTGATCCAGCAATTCCACTCCTGTGTGTATATCCAAAAGAATTGAAAGCAGGGACTAGAATTGATACTTGTACACCCATGTCCACTGCAGCATTATTCACAATAGCCAAAAAGTGAGAGCAGCCCGAGTGTCCCTCAGTGGACAAATGGGTAAACAAAATGTGGAACATATATGCAATAGGATGTTATTCAGCCTTTACAAGGGGGGAAATTCTGATACATGCTACAACATGGATAAACTTGGAAGACATGCTAAGTGAAATAAGCCAGATACTAAAGGATAAATATTGTATAGGGTGTCCCAAAATTCACGCAAGCAGTAATTTTGATAGAAAACATAGGTTTATAATTAAAAATTGTAAATTTTTTATTGATTCATAAAGTATACAGTATAGGGTTATGTATGGAATAGCACTTCGGGTAAATGGCTTCCATGGCTTTGCTGGCACATATGCAAAGCCGTGGTCTTCATTGGTCTTCATTGTCCCTGCTCCTGGGCCATAATTGGTACTTTGTAATGCTTATCAAATTGAAGGGATTGAAATCAAAGAGCAACAGATATTAGAATCTGATTCAATAAACCAAGTAAAATTAGGCTTTTATTTTGTTGTTGTTGTTGTTAATGCTCACGCAAAATTCAAATCTTGCGTGAATTTTGGGACACCCTATATAATTCCACTTACATGGAGTCCTTAAAAACCACAAATTCACTGAGAAAGAAAGTAGAACCGTGGTTACCAAGGGCTAAGGGGAGTTATTGTTAAAAGGTACATTTTCCATTTCAGATGATGGAAACGTTCTGTGAATGGGTAGAGATGGGTGTACCTCATATACTTAATGCCACTGACCTAAATTTCTAAAAATTATTTAAATGATCAGTTTTATGTTGTGTCTATTTCACCACAATTTTTTAAAAAGAAGAAAGGGGGTGGGGGGGGACAGAAGGGAAAGGAAGGAGAGCCCTTTGGTCCTGGGAAGAGAAGGGAATTACACTGAGCACCTGTGAGATGCTAAACCCTGTGTGAGGCTCTGCACACGTCGTTTCATTTAATCCTCAAAACGACCCTTTCAAGTCGGAACTCAGTTTTCAAACTGAGGTTCACAGAGTCCCTTGTGCAGTGCCACCAAGCCAGATGGTGACAGATGGGGACTCCTCCCCAGCTCGGCAGCCTCCAGGGCACCAGCCACTCAAACACCCTCAGAGCCCGCAGGCCTGGGAAAGGCCTGGTCCCCCATCACATGCTCACTAGCATCACCAAGCACCTCCTCCAGGCTGGACAGCGGAGATGGCGGCAGAGGGGACACCGCCCCTGACAGACAGACAGGAAGCTGAAGAGTGTGGCACCTCAGCAGCCACGCCCCATCTGTTTCTCATCCTCAGAATCCAAACACTGACCTTCTGCCCCGATGTCTACTGAGTTGGGGGCTACAACAAGCTCGGGTGAAGGTAGCCAGGACCAGGGTCAAGGTGAGACTAGAACTTAACTGTGAGCATCTCGGGGAAACAGCTCCCAGACTTCCCACAGGAGCGGAGGGACACGGTTGCACCCCTGCCCGGGGGGGGGGGGGGGGCAGCTTGGTGGAATAGGAAATGCATGGGCTTTAGAGTCAGGTGGCCCTCCCGGGGTTTTATTCAGACTCTGATACTGTGGGATCTAGACTTGGCCTTACCCAAGCCTCGTACCGACTTTATGAGGGGCCATTATAAACCCTGTTTCCCCATCTTTTATGAGGTGTGGGAACTTGAATAAATTCCTTAACCTCTCTGTGACTCAGTTCTCCTCATCTACAAATAAATGGTGATCGTTCTTACCTCACTGAGTTATTGTAAGGATGAAAGGAGTTAACACAGACAACATGCTGAGCACAGGACCTGGCTCACACATAAAGCTCTTTTATATGTATAATATTCTTATAACTATTATTTTTGTATGTATAATATTTTTCATAAGTATTCTCATGAGATGTATGAGATAGGGGGCTCACAAATGTAGTCCCCCCTCCTTTCTCCCTCCAGTTCCCTCTGTGTGAGATTCAAAGAAGCTGTTCATGGTATTTGTCCTGGGTCTTTCTCTAAATATCTGAGATTGGCAGGACCTCCTGCCTTTCCCGTGCCTCCCCTCTCCCTCAAACTTGATGGGGGGGGCCATCAAGTCACATCCTCCAGAAAGGAGACTAAAGCAGAGTCATTCCAAAAATGTGCCTCTTTTTGGCCGCCTGTGCCCATCCCACCCCATCTGTCCTTGGTGGGGGTTCCCAGGTCCTGAAGCAGCCCTGGGCACTCACGGACCCTCTGGGGCGGAGGACTGGGAGCAAGGAGAGATCCTTGTCCAAATGAGCATCACTGATCCGCTCCAGCACCCAACAGGAGCTGTGTTACTTTCTCCATTTTACCGTTGAGGACACAGGGAGCTCGAGACACTTGGCCTAAGTCACTCAGCAAGTAAATGCAAGGGCAAAATTTAAACCCGGGCCTTTCTCAACCCAAAGCGTAGGGGCTTTCCACGGTCACATTCCCTCCCCACTGAGCCACATCACCAGCAGCTCTGGTTGTATAAACTTGGGTAAGTCCCTTCTCCTCTCTGAACATCCACAGCCTCAGCTGTAAATGGAGAAACTACCTTACAAGGTTATTTGTTCATTCAACAACCACCGACTAAGCTCAGAGCCATATTTCCAGGGGAGCTACTGAAGCTTGTTCCACTGCCCCGTCCGGCACAGGCTCCTAAGATCCAAGGAAGGGCCTCATCATGTTAAGTCCTTTTCTTAGAGAGTGCCCAGCCCCACAGAACCTGGCCCCACCCCTGCCAACCTGTGTCCCAGCACCATGCCGAGCCCTAGACACCAGGTAGGAGAGACACAACAGGGACACAGGAGCTGCTGAGCGCATGGGAGCTGCACCTTACAGTTCATTTACTGTCTGTTCCCCATTAGAACGTCAGCTCTCGGAGGAAGAGGAGCTTGGTCAGTTTTGTCCCTCGATAGAACCCAAGAGCCCAGGACCGTGCCAGGCGCCTGGTCAGAACCCAGTTAATATTCTCTGACCTTTCAGATGCTTTTAGTTCAACTCTCCAATTCACAGATGAGAGAGCTGTGGCCAGGGGAGCTTTCTCTCCCCCACATCAGGGCCAGGCACCAGGGCCTCCCAACCCCCAACAAGGCTCACTCTTACTTCTTGCTGCTTCCGCTGGTGACTCCAAAAATTTTAGAATTCTGATCTATGGATCAACGTTCTGAGTAAGAAAAGCAGGAGAAATAGCAGAACGGGGGAGGTAAAGAGCACAGACGTTGGAGTAAGGTTTCCGGATTTAATAATAATGACACAAGGCAACCAGTTAATTCTGAAACTTAGATAAACAACAAATCACATTGTAGTATAAGTACATCCCATGCCATATATGGGGCACACTTATACTGCGGCGTTAAGATGTATTGTTTTGCCGTAACTGGTTTGGCTCAGTGGATGGAGCATCGGCCTGTGGACTCAAGGGTCCCGGGTTTGATTCCAGTCAAGGGCATGTACATTGGTTGCGGGCACATACCCAGTAGGGAGTGTGCAGGAGGCAGCTGATCGATGTTTCTCTCTCATCGATGTTTCTAACTCTCTATCCCTCTCCCTTCCTCTCTGTAAAAAAAGTCAATAAAATATATATATTTTTTAAAAAGATGTATTGTTTATCTGAAATTCAAACTTCCCTGGGCATCTGGTATTTGATCTGGCCACTCTGCCTTGTTTTCCCATCGTAGTTCAAAGGTCTTCTCTGCTAGGTATTTACTGTGTGATCTTCACCAAATGTCCTAACCCTGCTAAGCCTCGGTTTCCTAATAGAGCTGCTGTGAGGATTAGAGAAAATGATGTCTCTTCCATCTGCGTACACGGCCGGTGGATGCTCGCTCACAATGTGGGTTTTCCTCCCGTTTTTACACACCCCTAACGAACTCAGTGGGGACACGGACTTGCCAATTGTAAGATGGCAGGGTAACTCCAGTATCAAAGTTCTTGGCGCACTTATATAGACTAAGACGATATGGGTCCTGCCTTAAGAAGGCCAACAGTGAACCTGGTATTTCTCAGCCCTATCAGACCCAACCATCCCTTTTCACAGACATTTTTAGTGCCCGCTTTACCCTTCTTACATGAAACTTGCTGATAAGATGGCCCGTTTACATGTAAATTCAAAAGAATATAATGTTCCACCTGTAACTTAAATGAAAAAAATAAAAGAAATGTAATAAAAAGTACTTCTACATGTGAATGCTCAGGCCTGTGGTTGTGCGAGGCTTGCACAGATTAAGTGGGAATAAGTTTGGAAGTGAGACATTTTTCCATATTAAGTAGAATTAAATGAAACTGCTGATAGGAACTATTTTTGATGGATGAAAATAGGCATTTCACGTGATTCAACTTAATATTTGACATTCAAAATACAAGCAAACTAAATCTATCTGTGTGTGTGTGTATGTGTGTGTGTGTGTGTGTGTGTGAGAGAGAGAGAGAGAGAGAGAGAGAGAGAGAGAGAGAGAAAGAGAGAGAGAGAGACCATGCATCAACAGCTACAAATACAAGCAGATACAGATGTGCTGGTGACTCAAAAACCATAAGCATCATCACCATTCAGGCTGTGATTTTCCAAAATAATGGCCCATTCCTGTTAAATCTGCAACCCAAGTACAGTCTTTCTTGTTTTGCCCAGTTGTTGCACTTCGAAGAAATTAAGCTTGTGTATTACCAGAGGGAAGAGTGTTGGAGGAGGTAAGAGCGGGTAAAAGGTGGGTAATGATGACGGAAGGAGACTTGACTTAGGTGGTGAGCACACAATACAACATACTGATGGTGTATTATAGAACTGTACACCTGAAACCTATATAATTTTATTAACCCAATGCCACCCCAATAAATTCCATAAAAAAATAAAACTGCAAAAACAAAACATTGCATTTCTACATAAAACAGCATTAGGTTCTAGGCTCAGAAAATGATAAGCAGGGTGTGTGTGTTCATACATGAATTTCTTGCAGGACATTGGAACATTGGGAAGAAGAAAGCTTCTTATTGTAGAAACTACCCCCCATTGTAGACTTGCCCTCTAAATGGAAGCAGTTCACCCCCAAATCATGGCGGCAACCCAAACTAACCCCCAACCCCTCCAAAATGACCAATAAGGGGATGGTTGTGTCCCCACTGAGAACCGTCAGTCCCATAATCTGTGCTTGAACACGTTCAGTGATGAGAAACTTACTACATCCACAGACTATAGTCACAGGACCTGGGGTCACCATCTCATTGACTCATCTGCCGGGGACTCTGCTTCCATTCAGTCAAAGGTTTCAAAATCCTTGACCCAATAATTCCACTTATAAGAAGCAGCTTCTAAGAATTCCACTTCTAAGAATATATCAAAGTAAACCATCCCAATCGTCTTTAAAATCCCCGTGCACAGAAAGAGCTAACGATGGAACTCATTGATCCCGCGCAAACAATAGGGAAATGGTTACTAAGCTATGGGACGGCCTCCCTGTGGACGAGGAAGCGGCCATCAAACACAATGCTGGCCGCCGCTGTGGGCCCCGGCGCGGAGGGCTTTTCTCCTCTGCTCTGCTCATTTTCTGTAACGATGTTCATTCCTGTGATAATTGGAGGAAAATAAACTCCGTGGAAAAGAAAACAAAAAAGCCATGAGGCCCACGGCGGGACTCTCTTCCTGTGGAAATGAAGACACAGAGGAGAAGGAGCCTCTGGTTACCATCCCTGGGGAGGGCCGGTCACTCAGGCCACCACTGGAACCTTAATCATACGGGGGTCCCCAGTGCCACCCCAAGGGCTCCAGGAGCAAAACCTGGGGTCACACACACGGCCCAGCCTGTGGCCTGCAGAGTCACCACGAAGCCCATTCCAAGGAAGCTGCTCTCTAGAATTTTCCACTGTGACTCGTGTTCCAAGCTACGCTGGGGCACAGAGGCCTGGGAGGCTCTGCCTGGATGCGGTCGGGAGGGGGGTGAGATGGGGTCAGGACGGAGACCATCTATTTTGCTCTTCCTGCACCTTCTTTTTCTTTTGTTTCCTTGCCCCTTCTTAAAGCGAGTTAGTGAGAAAAGAAAACTACAAAACAGCATATGTGATGCTATTTCAGTATGATAACAAATTGCATATGACAGAGGTGGCGGTGAGGGAGGCCCGTGTGGGGGTGGGGATGGCGCAGGGGCACACACCCCAAACGGTGCTGTTGGTCATCTGCAGGGAGAAGAAGAGGCCACCCAGCTCAGCAGAGAGCCCTGGGCTCCAGTCCCAGCTTTGCCACTTATTCAGGCATAACACTGGGGAAATCAACCACTCGGAGACCCAGTTTCCCAGTCTAAAAGGTGGGGGTGAGAAGAGCACCTTCACAGGGGTAAATGAAGCACGCATGTAAGCACTCAGCAGAAGGCTTGGCACCCAGCAATGTTGGCTTCTGTTACTTTTCACTACTAGCGGACAGGAGAATACCTTTTTCCGGGCCCAAACCCACACATACAGAATTAGCCCAGTGGTCCCCTTGGCCCCACCTGGATGGCTGAGCACAGGCTGAGCCCCAGTCCCTGCAGGGACCCTGGACAGTGACAGTCAGACTGGAGGCGACCACACTAAGGAGGTCTGTAGAGAAGGCCCTGCGGCAAAGGACAGCCCGGGCTCAGCCCACACGTGTGCAAAAGACTCAGCTCATTCGCACAGCGTTGTGGTGGAACAGAGTGAATGCAAGGAGTCAGAAGGCAGATTCCTGGAGGCTACGAAACAAAGCACATTAGGGAAAGGACAGTCAAGAGAAACCCTTTGTAACTGCTGTCACGCATGGAGACCAAGTAGAGCATGTAGAGCAATGCACGGCACATAGTAGGAGCCTGTAAATGTTATGCAATGGAAGCGTGAAGTTAGGATTTCTCCCTTCATGGAGCTCACAGCTTAGTGGGGAAAGACAGACACTGAATATATATTTAGAAATGTCATTAGCGATTAAAAAAAAAAAAAAAGCAGGGGGAGTAGGCCCTGGCCAGCTATTCAGTTGGCCCGCACACCAGAGGGTCTTGGGTTCAATTGGGTTCATTTCCCGGTCAAGGGCATGTACCTGGGTTGCAAGTCCGATCCCTGCCCCTAGTCAGGATATCTGTGGGAGGCAACCCATCAGTGTCTCTGTCACATCTCTGTTTCTCACTCTGCCCCCTCCCTTCCACTCTCCCTTAAATCAATGGGAAAAATATCCTCACTCCTTCGGTGAGGATTTTTTTTAAAAAATGAGAATTCAATAAACCAAGAGGAAAGATTTATTTATTTGTGAAGAAACTGGAGCCCCAAAATATTAGGTGCCTTTCCCTAAGTCACACTCTTAGCCAAGTGGTAGAGCTGTCACTCCGCACCCTTGCACTCAGGGCTACGTGCTGACACTCCCAGGAAGACGACAGTCAACGAACACTGGAGAAGGCAGGAGACAGAAAACCCAATGAAGCAGGGCTTTCTCAAATGTACTTGAGCAGGTCTTCTGAAAGAAGACAAAATTTGCCTGCCCATCCTTCACACAGCTGCTCGCCCTGGTACCAGTTACCACAAGCAAACCAGCCCCCGGGGGTAGCTGAATGCTTCATTGGAGTATAGTTGGGAAAGGGTTATTATCTTCACACAAGGGTTGAGACCAAAACAAAAAACCTTCTGTCAATGTTTCATGGAATCAATTTGCATTTCACTAGCATTCATCGATCTGTAACTTTTGATAAAAATACCCACTATATCCTATTTCAAGATATAATATGTTGACATTCATCTTCATAAATACTACATATTTACTTTCTCAAGCTGTTTTATTTATTTATTTACGGGTTTTTTTCCATTCTCCAGTTCTCATGAGAGTTTGTTAAAATTATTACCTGAATTTCTCTAAAACCCCAAGCTTCCATATGTGTTTAAAAAATATTGTATTTGTGGTCATATTAATTTGGATGTCGCTTCTTATATTTTGAAGATCCAGCAAAACTGCAAAAACAAAAGCCTGAACACACAGCACTGTTATCCCCCTCAATGCCTTTTCAAGTCGGCACTCCGAGTTATTGACGGAGAGGACTCACAGTCTCCCGGTCGGAAGTCGCTGCCTTGGGGCCGGCCATTAGGATGCCTTCCTAGGTGGATGGGGCGGCTCCACTTTCCTTTCCATCTGCCTGACTGTAATTCTACTTCAAGCCTCGAGAAAACATTCTTCCCGGTTACGATGTGCAGTGCTTCAAATAATCACCCACTTACTGAGGCACAGATTTCAGCCTGTCCTGGGAGGAACAGTCCCTAGCTGTCCTTCTGCAGCTACTTGGCAGCTGCTGCGGAAGGACAGCAAGGGACTGTTCTTCCGCAGCAGCTGCCAAGTAGCTGCAGTTCCCTGTCACGAGCTGATGTTAAGAGACATGGGGTGACCTGTGGGCCCATCTGTCAGCTGGGGGTGCTGTTCTTTCCACTTCTAATTCCTCCTCCCAAGCAAACTGGAAAGCCTATGTCAGTAATGACGTAGCATGATGCCATTTAAAACGAATCGAAGCTTACCGTTACAGTAAAATTAATAAATGTACAATGGAAAGGATAATTCGAGCCATGTGCCGATGCTTAGGTGAATGGATTGGCAACAGCATGGCCTAGTGGTGGCTGGAGGCAGAGCCTCAAAGGTTTGTGTTGCGGTTTTTTTAAAAATACGTTTTTGTTAATTTTTAGAGAGAGGAAGGGAGAGGGATAGAGAGAGAAACATCGATGAGGGAGGAACATCATTGATCAGCTGCCTCCTGTATGCCCCCTACTGGGGATCGAGCTCACAACCCTGGGCATGTGCCCTGAGTGGAAACTGAACTATGACCTCCTGGTTCATAGGTCGATGCTCAACCACTGAGCCACACCGGCTGGGCAGATCCTCTAAGGTTTTAAGGACTAGATAGGTGGGAACTAAAGTTTTCCCCACAGCTTTCTTACCTTTTCAGAACGCGTCTTTGTTAAGCAATGTTTTCTTAAACACACACACGTTCCTACAGTGGTTCAGGGATGTCGTGCATTACAAATAGAAATTTGTTTTTAACACGGAAGTGAAATGAGGTTGATGCTTGCCCACGTTAATGTTTGTTACCCCAAAATGTACTGAAAGAAACTGCATATGTAAATCTGAGATCTACTGCCAACTTTTAAAAATTTTTAAGTTTTTTTAAATCAAAATATTTAGAAGTGAATCCATTCATGTAAAAATGTATACCTATGTACAGAGAAAAATGTGGAAGAAAATATTCCAAATACTACCAGATAGTTGGATTATATGACTATGGAGAATATTTTTTTATACTTTTCTGTAATATCTGAATATTTTTTATAGTGATTATAAATTGCTTATATAATCGGGGATGGGGGAAATCAATCATTCCTTTTTTTTTTTATGATAAAAGAGGGCCCAGCCAGCATGGCTCAGTGTTTGAGCATTGACCTGTAAACCAGGAGGTCATGGTTCAATTCCCCCCAGTCAGGGCACATGCTGGGGTTGTGGGCTCGATCCCCAGTGTAGGGCACGCAGGAGGCAGCCAATCAATGATTCTCTCTCATCACTGATGGGTCTATATCTCTCTCCCTCTCCCTTCCTCTATGAAATCAATAAAAAGAATTTTTTTTAATGATAAAGGAGGGAAGATGTCTAGTAAAATGAAAGTGGGTGAGAGTTGCTCACAGCCAAGGAGGCTGGGACAAACCAGGACTAACTGGAAAATGGCCCAGGCCCAGGCAGCCATGGCTCCCAAACAGCCCCTTAAGGAGAAGTCAGGCAGGCACATGAGCAACTGTGGAGGCACATGATTCCAGAAAGAGCCAGACATGGGCACCAGGGGCTGGCGGTCCCAGGAGGAGGGCTCTCCACTAGACACAGAAGGCCCCTGGCCCCTGTCCTTGGGGAAGCATCTAGTCTAGATGAGCCAAGAAAAACGTGGGGACATCAACCACCACTAGTTTAACAAACCACTAGTAACATTTTCTAACTCTCTAGAAATCACAGGAATACACAATAAACAATAAGTCATCACTCTTCACCCAGCAAAAGAGGAGTTTTAAAACACTGGTGAGCCCAGCCAGCGTGGCTCAGTGGTTGAGTATCAACCTATGAACCAGGAGGTCACGGTTCGATTCCTGGTCAGGGCACATGCCCAGGCTGTGGGCTTGATCACCAGTGTGGATCGTGCAGGAGGCAGCCGAACAGTGATTCTCTCTCATCATTGATGTTTCTCTCTCTTTCTCTTTCTCTCTCTCTCTCTCTCTCTCTCTCTCTCTCTCTCTCTCTCTCCCCCCCCCCCCTCCCTTCCTCTCTGAAATCAATAAAAATATATTAAAAAAATAAAATGCTGGTGAGGGTGTGCCCAGACTAGCGCTCTCTCACTGCTGCTGGGATTTATTTTATTACCAAACTGCTTTGCAAGGCAATGTGGTGGTATGCGCCCATCGTTTTAAAATATTCAGATCCTTCCATAATTCCATTTCTAGAAATCTACCCTAAGACAAATAAACACAAAAGTCTTTATTATCAAAGATATTCGTTGCAATGTGACTTATAAGTTTCTTAAAAGGAAAAACCTGAGTGCTGTCCAACAATAGTTAGGATAGTAAGTTTAGATACAACCTCTCCATAGGGCATTATGTGGCCATTAAAAACAATGTTTATAATAACACCCGGGGAAATGTTTATGCTACCATGTTAAGTGATACAGTGGGATATATAGTTGTACATAGAACACAATTTAACTACATGAAAATTCAGAGAAAAGAAAACTGGGAAGAAATGCTCTAAAAAATTATATAGTTCCCTGTGGATTAGTCAGGCTATGAGTGGGGTTTTTTTAATCTTTTAAAAACATAATTCTGAAATAATTTCAGGTTTATAGAAAAGTTATAAGAAAAATACTACCAGGGTTTCCCAGCTGTTAACACTTTTCCATATGGGCTTCACTGCATGCATGTGTCACTCTTTTTTTACAAACATGTGGTACATATAATCATTAGTCTTTTCCCGAACCATTGGAGAGCAAGCTGCAGACACGATATCCCATTACCCCTGAATACACCGGAGTATACTTCCTAAACACAGGTCCCTCTCCAACATAACCTTCCAGGATCAGGAAGCCAACATCGGCACAGCATCTCCATCCAATCCACACCCCATTCAAATTTCATCAACTGCCCCAACAATGTCTCTTTTTCCTTTCTGGTCCAGGATCCAGTCTAGAAATACACATTGCATTTATTTTTGTAATATATTTTTATTAATTTCAGACAAGAAGGGAGATGGAGAGAAAATCATTGATTGACTGCCTCCTACACACCCCCTACTGGGTATCAAGTCTGCAACCCGGGCATGTGCTCTGACCGGAAATCAAACCGAGACCTCCTGGTTCATAGGTCAACACTCAACCACTGAGCCACACTAGCCAGGCGACATCTTGTATTTAGCTGTCATGTCTCTCCAGGCTCTTTCAAACTGCAACATTCCCCACTCCCCGCCCCCCCCCCCCCGCTCATCTTTCATGTCTTTCCTCAACAGCCATGTTTTTATTTGAGAGTAAAGGCCTTTCATTGTGTAGGGTAACCCTCAACGTGAGGCTGTTTCCTTATGAGGAGACAGGCCATGCACTCTTAGCAGAAATTGGGGTTCATTCGCATCAGGAGGCCCATGAGGTCAACCTGCCCATGCCTAGTTAGGTTAATTTTGATCACCTGCTCTACTCGAAGTCTGCCAGGTTTTTCTCCCAGAAAGTCACTATCTTTCCCTTTGTAGTTGAAAAATATTTTCTGGAGATACATTCCAGTACTTTACCAATATCCTCCTCTTCAAACATTCACCTGTCAGTCTTAGCACCATTGGCAACTCCAGCCTGAATCAACAATTACCAGGATGGTTGACTAATGTTGATTTTTCTTATATGTCCATCATTCCTTCTACAGTTATTAATTGGCAACCTCTTGCAAGAAAGAGCTTTCCCATCTCTCCTATTAATGTATTCATTCACTTAATTATGTCTATATGGACTCATGGAATCCTATTTTACTCAATGCCTTTTACCCAGTTATTTACATATTGATGCTCAGCTTGCCCAGGTTTGAGAAATGAGAGTCCCTTCTAGCTGAGCCCTGTGCCTGTCTATGTCTTCATCATTCCTTGAGCACTTCCTTGCTTTCTGGCACAAGATGCTCCAGACTCATCTTGTCCTTTCCCTGCTCCCTCTCTGGAAGCAGCCACTTCTCCAAGAAGCCTTGGTTCACTTTAGTGGAGAATGGTGCTTAGAAACCGAGATCTGGGAGCTTGGTGTGTTCCTCATGACTAGAATTGTATTGCCCCTAGCCCAGGGGTGGGCAAACTTTTTGACTCGAGGGCCACAATGGGTTCTTAAACTGGACCGGAGGGCCGGAACAAAAGCATGGATGGAGTGATTGTGTGAACTAATATAAATTCAAAGTAAACATCATTACAGAAAAGGGTACGGTCTTTTTTTTTTTTAGTTTTATTCATTTCAAACGGGCCGGATCTGGCCCGCGGGCCGTAGTTTGCCCACGGCTGCCCTAGCCCCTCTAGAAACTAAGAAATGCATGTACATATATAATGTACACACGCCCACAGCTACACATATTTCCACATATGTACTTAAATGCATGGTTTTGATGTGTGTGCAAATACATGTATATCAATGAGGTCAGCACCTCAGGTTCGTGCTCGCTTTCCCCCTTTCCATGTTTGCAGCTCACTTCTCTAACAGCAGGAAACCTGGCTCCCAATGGCCTCAGTTTATTCATTTATTCGCTCACGGTAGCCAATCTCCCAACGGCCCTCTCTGCTCACCACACCTGTACTCATCCCACCTCCGCTACCACCCAGCCCACTAATGCCTCTGTAAAGCCCCAACACCCCCCTGCCTCAAACACCAGGCATGGCAACACCGCTGCAAAATGCTCTTTCTGTATTGTCCCTTCCTGCATCTTCCCTTCCTTTTGTATTAATTGTAAAAGCCGTTTAAGGCATAACACCTGTTCTCCTAAGGAAGGTGCCTACCAGCATCTCACGCGGCCATAGCACGAATCCCCAGCAGGTGCGGGAATGCTAACGGGTTACATCGACCCCTTCTGTGTGCCTCCTTTGCACCTACCCCCGACCCCTGGCTGCAGCTTCCAGGGAAGTGGCCTTGGCAAGGGCCCCTCTGCCTCTTAGGCGCATCTTTCTAGAAGGCAGCCAGCCCCTCCCAGGCACCCCGAGGCCTCTCACAGCTCACCCCCAGGGGGCCTAATCTTCAGCCACAGGAGCACCTCCTAACTGAAGGGGAGCCCCACAACCCAATCCTCCTCTTTCTCATCCTCACAGACCCAGCACCAAATTTTGTCAAACCCAGAGAGAGACGGCATGGGAGCAAACATAAGAAACACACAGGCCTGCTTTGACCAAAGCGGCTTTTATCTTAGAAAGCTGGACTTATAGGTGAGCAGAAAAGCCACAGAAGGATGGTAGCAGCAAGAAATGACAGGTTCTGGGGTCAGAACCCAAGGGTGGGGGGCCCTACGCAGAAGTAGCCAGAGTGGTCCTTAATCCCCGCCCCTACAAGCTACCCCGGAGAACAGAGGTCACCCAGCCCCGGGGCTAGTCCACAAATGAAGTTCAGGGTTATGAGTTCTCTCCCTTCCTCTTTTAACTTCTCCGCCTCCAGTAGAAAACTGGTGCCGGGGGAAGTGGGCCCCCCTCAACCCTTCACGGCCAGCCAGGGGCCTCCGGGAACATCCATCCCACCCTCTCCTTCCTTCTCCTCCAAAGCACTCACAGAACCACCTTCTCTTGTTCACCCCTCAGTGCCCACTGGCCTAGGGCCCAACCTGGCCCACCTCAGAAGGGACCAAGGCCGGCGCCCCTCCCCCGATCCTCAAACCGCTCCAGCTCCTCACATTTTACCAGAATTAAAATGTTTGAGGGCCACGGACTCACCAAGATTCCTAGAGCTTAAGAGGCCCTTCAGAGAAGAGGTTGTCCCAACGCTCAGAGAAGGATGTGACCAGTCCAGGATCAGATGCTGGCTGAGCTGGAACCAGATCCTGGCTCCACAAGTTCAAGAGCAGAAGCTGGGGGGACCCAAGACCAGGACCTCCTCCAACTGGCTTCTCAGGAGACGTGGGCTGAGCCAGGGAACCTGCGCCTGCTCAGGAGCATCACCTGCGTGCTTGTTAGAAATGCAAATTCGCAGACTCCACCCAGCCCTGCGGAATCAAAGTGTGGGTCCATCAAGGGTCATTTACCAAGCCCCTGAGGTGATTGAACCACTGCCCTAGGCTAGGCCAATGGTTCTTAACCCCCATGTCCATTAAAATCGCCTAAAGGGGCTTTGAAACATACCAGTGTCAGGGCCCAAAGTGCAAATTTAACTGGTCTGTCCCCGCGTAGGCATCTATAGTTTTAAAAGCATCCCAGCCTCGTTGGTGTGGTTTCAATGGTTGAACGTCGACCTATGAACCAGACGTTCACGGTTCGATTCCCTGTCAAGGCACATGCCTGGGTTGTGGGCTCAATCCCCAGTATGGGGCATGCAGGAGGTAGCAATCAATGATTCTCTCTCGTCATTGATGTTTCTACCTCTCTCTCCCTTTCTCTTCCTCTCTGAAATAAATAAATATTTTTTAAAGAATTGTTTAAAAGTAATAAATAAATACATAAGTAAATAAATAAATAATAAAAGCATCCCAGGTGAGTCTAAGTTGCAGCCGGATTGAGGACCCTGGAACATACCACTGCATGTTGGTCCCTCCTCAGCTGTTTCTAAAGCTGGGGAGCAGCTGCCTATAGTGGGAAGCAAAGCAGAACTCATTTCCAGCTAAATTCCCTGGTGCTTGGAAAGCATAGTCACTCCCCAGAGCTTTTTCATCTTAATAATAAGAACTAGGATTTATCAGCACGTCCTGTCTGCCAGAAATGGTGTGGAGAGCACTTTATAAGCATCATCTCATTTAATCCTCACAATCGTCCTCTGAAGTTAGAGTTATTATCCCCATTTTTCAAAGCAGAAAGTCTCAGAAAGGTTAGGAAAGTCGCCAGCTACTGAATTTGAAGAGCTTGAACTCTTAACCATTAAGTTAAACTGTCTCTCCTTAAATATAACCTATTTCCCCTTCCACTAGCCTCCTGACTCCCCATCAGGCAGAGACAAGCCGGATGTCCCATCACTAGGCACTAGGATTAGTCAGGGGTGAAGGGTGTGGAGCACATTGAAAAGGCTGGGCGTTTGACCTTACGGAGGAGGTTTGTCTTTCTGTGGGAAAGTTTGGGGATGAATGAGGATGATTAAAAGAATATTAAGCAACCTGGAGAACAATAATGCAATGCTGAAAGCATTAGCTATTAATGGCAGCTGCCACAACAGACACATCTTGAAATCTCAGTGGCTTAGCCCAGAAAGGCTTATATTTCATCCACATCACAGGCCTGGCTCTCCTCCAAGTGGTGACTCAGGAACCCAGGCCGCTTCCATCTTGCAACTCCACCACCTCAGAGTCCCTCACTCCACCTGCCTGGAGGGGAGAGTCAGAGTGTGGAGAAGGCCTCGGGCTGCCTTGGACTGAAAGGGCCGTAACACCTTCACTTGCAAAACTTAGTCACATGGTCCCAGATGAATTGCAAAGGAGGCTGGGAAATGTAATCTCCCATGTTCGCAAGAATAGACAGGGGGATGAACTACATAGCATTTTTCCCTACCACCTTATATAAGAAATGAAATGTAATCATTGTACCGCACATGATTCAGCTTAGGATAATATTTACATAGTCATAATAAGGCAAACACTGGCTGTTGGTTCAACCAAAAATCACAATAAAGCCTGGCTGGTATGGCTCAGTGGTTGAGCGTTGACCTATGAACCAGGAGGTCACAGTTCGATTCCCCATCGGGGCACATGCCCAGGGTTTGAGTTCGATCCCCAGTAGAGGGTGTGCAGGAGGCAGCCGATCAATGGTTCTCTCTCATCATTGATGTTTCTGTCTCTCCCTCTCTCTTCCTCTCTGAAATCAATAAAAATATATTTTTTAAAAAAGAAAAAAATAATAAAATAAAAAGAAAGGGGAAAAAATCACAATGTAACTGTATTAGGAGGACGAAGAGAACATGAGTGAGGCAGGCCGCAGTGCAGGGAGCGGGACTCAGGCAGAGCCAGGTGGACTCCCTGATTGAGGAAACTGAGGCAGGTGGATTTCACTGGGCAGAGTCCCAGAGAGCAGAGAGCTACACAAAGGGAGAAGTCCAGAGACCCGAAGTGTCTCTTGACTTCATCGACTTCTCTCCATTCTCTCTGCCATGCCGAGCTCAGACCTCTGTCATCTCCCACGAAGATTCCTCAACACCCCTGCAATCCAATCTCACCGCACAAATAAACACGCGTGTGCTGGGCAAACACTGCGGTAGCTCCCCACTGCCATCAGGATGAAGTACAGACTCCACACCTCTGCTAATAAGGCCTCTGAGGATCTGGCCCTTGACTCTTTTGCCAGCTTCTCTCTTCTTCCTCTCCCAGATCACGTTTCAGATCCCAGCCAGAATGAATACTCCCAGAATGCATCAGACTCACTCTTGCCTCTGGCCTTTGCCCATACTGTTTTCTCTGCCCATGCTTTCATCTCCTCCCTCCTCCCCTTTGCCTGGCCAATTCATTCAGATATCTCCTTAAGGTCACTTCCCTGGGGAAACTCCCTAACCCCGCAGGCTGCACTAGGGACCCCTCCTGGAGGCTCCCCCCGGCTCCGTGTCCCTACTCCTAACTCCGCATTAGAAATGTGTTGTCTGTCTTCTCCGCTAGGCAGTGAGCTCCCGGAGACCACGGACTTGGCCTTATTCACAGCTGGCTTCCAGCTCCCAGCACAGAGCAGGCACGCAGTAAACACTTGTCGAATTATTAGCTGCCTTAATAAATGAACGGCGGTCACACAGCTCTCTTACAGCGGCCAGCACGTCACCTGTCTGCCTCCAAAGTCCCCTCCCTTTCATTTCTCTGGGACACTCGAGACGGGCTAGAGAGAAGTTTCGGGACTGGCGATGTGTGGAAGGTGGCCTGCAAGGCTGTTTTTTTGTTTTGTCTTTACATTTTTAGGTGACTTCCACTTCCGTTCTCCTTGGTTTCTAACGTTGGCGGCACTTTGCAATCACCTCGGGAATTTTAAAACCTGCTCATGCCCAGGTCTCACTCATCCCGGGAGGTTCTTATTGGATGGACTCTGGAGCAAGCACGTCACACTCGCAGCCTGCAGGCCGCAGGCCTTGTTTATTTGGCCCCTGTTGGCCTTTGAGTTTGACATGCTTGGTCTGGAGTGTAGCCTGGCTCCCCTGGGGACTCTAGTCACCTGGCTGGGTTGGCGACTGCCCCAGGGTTTGCTCCCTTTCAATGTGGCTCCTATCTACCCTTCAAAACCCAGGGCAGGGGGCTCCTCCTTGGAGAAGGCTTCCCAAGTCACACCACACACACACACACACACACACACACCAGAAACAGTCACTTCTTAGTTCTTTAGTGTTGTAAACATATCTCCAAAGTGGCACTTGTCACATTTTATCTCTAACACCACCCCACCCTGCCCCGCCCCCAGCACAGGGGTGCTCGACAGGCTCATGGAATGAATGCACAAATGCACGGGTGAGCCAGTTCCTAAACTGCACGTCCTCCTTGAGGTCCCAAATCCCGGGCAGACGCCCGGCATGAGCACGCAGTGGGCGGCGGTGCCGGAGAACGTTGGTCCCTCTAAACCAGCTGGAAGGACGCTGCCCGCGGAGGAAGCACAGCGAGACACAGGGTAATGGTTGTTCCCCAGAAATTAGGTCTAAAAAGCCAAAGGGATGCACAATCATTAAACAGGGTTTTCTCTTTGGCACTTTCACAGCGGGGCTGAGCAGCAGTTATGAAAAATACCGAGTCACTAATGAAAGGATGGCCCAGGGAGGCCTCTGCCTAGGAGAGCTCACGTGGTCGTTTGTACCAGCAGGGCCGCAGGTTCATCGAATCTGGCAGGTGTGCTAGGTCCTGCTCTCAGCTGAGGCCCTGGACAAGCCGCTTCCCGCAGAACACTGGGGGTTCCGAAGGCTTCGGCGCTGCTCAACTTGCCTGCACGCAGCCATGTTCCCGGGGCCTCACCCCTTACCTGTCAGAAACACCGGAGAAGACTTTTGAAAATAACCACCCCAGTCTCTCCACTCCCCCACCCATGTAGTTCTGGTTTCATTGGTCTCCGTGTCAGCTTGGGGGGCTGGGAGTGTAGAAGCTCCCCCTGCCCAGGTGACTCTCACACACAGCGGGATGTGAGAAACATGGATGGACACGTTGTGACCTAAGGGGCGCTGGGAATCGCACCTGGCCCAGCACACCCACTCGGTGCCAGGAGGGCCCTCATCAGAGGTCCTCACAGCGGTTCTCAGCCCGAAAGCCCGACCAGAATTATCTGGTAGCTTTGAGGAAAAATGGATAATGGAGCCCAACACCAGATTTTTTGTTGTTGTTAATCCTCACCCGAGGATATTTTTTTCTATTGCTGAGAGAGAGAAAGAGAGACATCGATATGAAAGAAACACATCGGTTGGTATTGATTAGTTGCCTCTGGCACCTGCCCAGATCAGCTGGGCGTTGAACCTGCAAGCCAGGTACATGCCCTTGACTGGGAATTGAACCCGAGACCCTTCGGTGCACGGGCTGACGCTCTGACCACTTAGCACACTGGTCAGGGTTAACTCCAGATTACTTTAAAGCCCCAAGTGATTCTAATGAGCAGCCAGAGTTGAGGCTCACTGGCCTAAAGCAGAACATCCCCCACCTTGTTTGAGAGTGAGACTCCCCTGGGGGGCTTGTTAAACATACCAGATTCTGCCCTAAAGATTCTACAAGAGGTCTTTCTGGATGGGTTCAAAGTAGATATTGTTTAAATAAGCACCTTCTTGCCCTAGCTGGTTTGGCTCAGTGGATAGAACATCGGCCTGCGGACTGAAGGGTCCCGGGTTGTGGGCTCAATCCCCAGTAAGGCGTATGCAGGAGGGAGCTGATTAATGATCCTCTCTCATCATTGGTGTTTCTATCTCTCTCCCCCTCTCCCTTCCTCTCTGGAATCAATAAAAACATATTTTAAAAAAGAAATGAATAAGTACCTTCTTTGTTCTTTCTTTCCTGCTAGTAGCAGTCTCCCACGACCTGGGCTGGTCTGCCTCGCCTGGAAGACCATCTCCAGGAACTCCCCAAGAATCTAACACTCTCCCGGCCAGCATGGCTCAGTGGTTGAGCATCGACCTATGAACCAGGAGGTCACGGTTCGATTCCTGGTCAGGGCACATGCCCGGGTTGCAGGCTCTATCCCCAATGTGGCAGCCAATCAATGATTCTCTCTCATCATTGATGTTTCTCTGTCTCTCTCTCCCTCTCCCTTCCTCTCTGAAATCAATAAAAATATATTTTTTAAAAGAATCCCACCCTCCCATAACTCTCCTTCTCCTTTAAGACCTGCCCTGAGCTAATGTTGCTGAGGAGCAGAACTGACCTCCACCCTCTGTTCTACCCCCCATCCCTGGACACACGTCTGCCAGCCCTTTTACAATAATAATGGCAGATATCTGTCGGACGGAGACTAGCTCTCCTAGGGGACGGAGACTGTGGCTGGTTTATCTTTGTAACCCTAGTAGCTTGTATCTGGGGGGCACATGGTGGAGGCTTACCGTTTCTCAGGGCTGAAAGACACGCAGGCAGATACACAGCAAGAAGTGCTATGAGAGGTAAATAGTTACAGTGAAAACACCAGCACCGGGGCCAGACTTGGAGCTTGTCTCTGTGGGGGACAGAGAGAGGAATAAAGCAAAATCCTGTCCCCAGAAGGCCCCCCCACCCCAGGCTAGGAGAAGAGGTGGGGAAGGGACATTTCATTTCTGGTTATTAACCCAGGGATGCTTCAAGGAGAAGTAGTATTTTTTTCTTAATTTTTCAACTACAGTTGACAGTCAACATTATTTTATTGAATAACTAGAGGCCTCGTGCATGAATTCGTGCACAGGTAGGGTCCCTTGGCCTGGCCACCAATCAGGGCTGTCTCGCCCAGTCCTGATTGGGGCCAATTGGGGCCAGCCGGCCAGGGGGAGGGACCATGAGAGGTTGACTGGTCGCAGGAGGTTGGCTGTGGGAGTGTACTGACTGCCCAGCTGGCCAGGGGGAGGGACCGCAGGAGGTTGGCTAGCTGTGGAAGATTGGCTGTGGGAGTGCACTGACCACCAGGGGGAGCAGCTCCTGTGTTGAGCATCCGCCCCCTGGTGGTCAGTGCACATCATAGAGACCGGTCATTCAGTAGAACAGTTGTAATGGTCACGTAGGCTTTTATATAGAGAGATAGTTTCAGGTGTATAGCATAGTGGTTAGACACTCGTGTACTTTACAAAGTGTTCCCCCAGAATTTCTAGTACCCACCTGCCACCATATGCGAGAAGTGGTATTTGAACTTGGACTGAAAGAGAGGATTGTAGATTTGAAACAGCAGACACGGGAGGGCAGGGCACGCCAGGAGGAGGGGACAGTGGGAGCGACGGTCTAGCAGCAGGAGTCCGGAGGTTATATCTGGGAGGGTCTCAGGAGACGTATGACCCGGAGCAGAGCATCTGGGAATTGGAAAGTCAGAGGCAGGAGTCTGAAGGGACCCCACGCCTCTCTCATCTTCGTGGCTCCCCAGAGTCGCCTGTTCTCCCTTTGTTATTTCCACACTTGCTAGATTTATACCTCTTAATTAAGTCCATTTCCTCAATTCCCACATTCTCAGTATTTGCAACATTTCCCCGGGGCCTCCGAAGAGCATGAACGCTGGCTTATCCATGTTGCACAGCAGCGGGTGGGGCTGCCTAGGCAGGGTCCGGAGGTGGCCAAGTAGAGTCTCATTGGGGAGACTGGACCTGCGTCGGTTTTGTTCATAGGATGAATTCAAAATAGATCACAGGTTCCGTGAAGGAAGAGGCTGGCCTTCTCTCCTGATTTCCAGGGCTGAGGCTAAGGTCACATACCTGGGTCAGAGCCCAGTGAGCACCAGGGGACCTGGGCCCAGACCCCAGGGTCCTGAGTGACTCGCATGGGGAGCCATGAGGGTGTTGGGCAACCCTGGGCCCAGGAGTGGCTGGAGGGAAGGAACCAGAAGTCTATTCTTGAAATCCCTGAGCTGAAGGAGAAAGTGGCAAGAGCACTAACCAGAATGGAGCCGGGCCAGAGGTCTGAATAGCTAATGATTGCAGCAACACAAGAGGACAAAAGTATTAAGGGCAGAGGTTAGAGATCATCACTAAGTGAGGATAAGATACAAGCTGTGCACTCACCAGGATTCCCTGCAACAGGGGCTAGAGACTCAGATTCCTCTCATCTTCAGTCTATGCCCTAAATATGTTGTGACCGCCTATGACCACGGGAGAGCTGGCTAGTAGCAGGTGGCTGGGTCCATGCAGCACTGTCCACAAGACATTCAGTGCAAGCCACCTATGCAATTTTCAGTTGTCCAGTGGCCACATTAAAAAGTAAAATTAAATTTAAAAGTTCCGGCCAATGTGGCTCAGCAGTTGAGCGTCGACCCAGGAACCAAGAGGTCGCCAGCTGATTCCCGGTCAGGGCACCTACCTGGGCTGCGGGCTCGATCCCCAGCATGGTTCGTGCACATTGATGTATCTATCTCTCTATCCCTCTCCCTTCGTCCCTTTCTAAAAATCAATCAAAATATTTTTTTAGCCCTAACCGGTTTGGCTCAGTGGATAGAGCGTCGGCCTGTGGACTGAGGGGTCCCGGGTTCGATTCCGGCCAAGGGCATGTGCCTTGGTTGCAGGCACATCCCCAGTGGGAGGTGTGCAGGAGGCAGCTGATCAATGTTCCTTTCTCATCGATGTTTCTAACTCTCTATCTCTCTCCCTTCCTCTCTGTGAAAAATCAATAAAATATATTTTAAAAGTATATATTTTTTTAAAAGAAATAACTTATTTTTTTAAAGTAAAATAGCAGATGGAATTATTTTTATAGATGTATTTTATTTAACCCAAGCGATCCAAAAAATTTAAATATGTAATCTGTATTAAAGTTATTAATAATATTTTTGCATATTTTTCCAACTAAGTTGTTATTATTTTACTTTTCCAGCACATCTCAGTTCAGACAAGTCACATGTCAAGGGCTCGAGGGCCCCATGGGGCTGGTGACTCCCTTATTGGACAGGGCAGCTTGAAAGTGTCAGACTGGAGGCCTGTCTTGCAGATGTGAAAGAGATAAGCATCCTTGCCTTGCCCAGGACCAGAGTGGGAGTAGTGTTCATGGCTGGCTAGAATGGTGTTCCCTCTGTCCTCACTGATCCTTCACGTCCCTCCTGAACACAAAGGACAAAGATGCCCTTGCAGACAGAGGTGGATACAGACGTGGTGTGCTCCCTTCTAGACTCTCCAAACCATGGCAGCATGAGTTAGGTCCCATGACTTGATCGGCATTAAAAGAGGAAAGGCTTTTTGCAAGGACAGCAAAAGGCAAGGGTATAGTCATCTACTCAGACTGCCATAACCAAGAGCCACAGGCTGGGTGGCTTCAACAGCAGAAGTGTGTTTTCTCACGATTCTGGAGGCTAGAAGTCCAAGATCCAGGTGTTGGCAGGGTTGGTTCCTTCTGAGGCCTCTCCCCTGGACTTGTAGACGGCGGTCTTCTTCCTGTGTCTTCACAGGGTCTTCCCTGCTTGTGTGTGTCTGTGTGCTGATCTTCTATTCTTTTTAATTTAATTTAATTTTTTTTAATCCTCACCAGACGATACTTTTTCCATTGCTTTTCTAAGAGAGTGGGAGGGAAGGAGAGGGAGAGGGGGAGAGAGAAAGAAACATAAATATAAGAGAGACACATCCACTGGTTGCCTCTCACACTCGCCCCAACCAGGGCTGGGGATTGAACCTGCAACTCAGGTATATGCCCTTGACCGGGAATTGAACCTGCGACCCTTTGGTGCATGGGCCAATGCTCTAACCACTTGCCACACTGGCCAGGGCTGATCTTCTATTCTTATAAGGATAAGAATCATATTGAGTTAGTGGGCCACCCTACTGGCCTCATTCTAACTTAATCACTTCTTTAAAAACCCTATCTCCAAATACTATTGTCATATTCTGAGATATTATAAGTTGGGACTTCAACATATTCTGAAAGTTCCCAAGATCCTGGAGATCTCCACGGAAAGGCAGAAGCTGAAGGGGTGGAGGAGAATCCATTTTTTAAAAGCTTCAAGCAGGTCTCTATTTCCCCAGAGTGGAATTCATCTCTGGCGAAGATGGCCTTTTCTTGGAGGACAAATCCACTCCTATGTGTTTCACAGCCGCTAAGATGTAAAGCAAGTGCTCCTGCAGCTACAGTGACAGTGAGACAGCCGTGGCTCCCGGGAACCAAGCGAGTCCCTGAGACGCTGGGGAAGGGTATCTGTGGAGCGGAGCAGTGCCCTGCAGACGGCATGTCCTTCAGGGAAATGGGAAGTGGTCCTTGCGCTGGGCATGGGTGTGGACTATCCTGTCCCATAAAACCATTTCTTACCCGGAGGAAGTTGTGTGGTCATATGCAGGCAACGCACAGAGGGGATTAGTAAGTGGGGCCGGCCTGGCCTTCACCTGGACCTGGAGAAGAAGCTGGAGAGAGAACCTGGACTCAGCTGTTAGTGCTCCCCTCCTGCTGCTGTTCAGGGCTGAGGTGGCTGAGACTGGGGCCGGGTCACTGAGTTTCCAGGTGTAAGGCACAGTGAGCTCTCAGTGCAGAAGGGGGTGGAGTCATTCCCCTACTACAGCGGTCCTCAACCTTCTGGCCCTTTAAATACAGCTCCTCATGTTGTGACCCAACCATAAAATTATTTTCGTTGCTACTTCACAACTGTAATGTTGCTACTGTTATGAATCGTAATGTAAATATCTGATATGCAGGATGGTCTTAGGCGACCCCTGTGAAAGGGTCCTTCGACTGCCAAAGGGGTCGCGACCCACAGGTTGAGAACCGCTGCCCTACCAGGAGTAGACATCCCCACTGTCAGTCATCCTGGGAAGAGGTCATCCTGCAATACAAAATAAAGACGGGGGGCACAGGCAGTCACTAATCCTATATAATAAAACCCTAATATGCAAATTGATCAAACAGCCGAACAACTGCTTGCCATGATGCACACTGACCACTAGGGGGTAGATGCTCAATGCAGGAGCTGCCCTCTGGTGGTCAGTGCTCTCCCACAGGTCAGTGGAGCCTCTCCCGCCTCCACTGCAGATGGGTGGTATGGAGCGAGGGGTCCCGGACTGTGAGAGGGCGCAGGCAGGGTTGAGGGGACCCCCCCTCGCCAGTGCATGAATTTTGTGCAATGGGCCTCTAGTATAATAATAAAGACAAAGAAACTAATGTCCTCTGTGAACCTGCAAAAGTACAGGACAAAAGCTGGGCAGACGATGACCAGGCTCTGTGACATGCCCACTGACCCATGTCCTGTCCAGGACGGCTGAGGTGGCAAGTGACGACCAGGACAGAAGAGTTGAACACAAAAGTACACACACACACACACACACACACACACACACCCCTCAGAGAGAAAGCAACCAAGACCAGACTGGTGTGACTATATGGATATTAAATGATAAAGTGACCTCTTTCTGTAGCTACTGTCTGAGGCTTGGACCTGATTGCTCACTTCCGCTGAGCTGCAAGTTCCTGAAGGCCACACCCCTTACTTATCTTTGTATTTCCAGAATGGTCCTGGCACAGAGAAGGGCTTCCCTCATAACATAATGCAGGACATCGGAAGCCAAGCCCAGTCCTGCAGCCAGGAAGGCTGAGGCACGGGGGTGTCAGGCTGTCAAGGGTCGGAGAGGAACCTGGGAAATCTGGGATGGTGTTTTTTCTCTCTGCTTCCCAACAGAATCAGGCAGCCTGCCCCCCATCCTCGAATATGCCTTTGAACAGAAGTCGCCTCTGACAGAAACAGTATGGAAAAGCCAGCAGAAAATTGTAACAGAAAAGAAAGAGGAATGGTTAGCAGTAAGCCTGCGTCCAGGCAAACATTCTTTGGATGAGGAAGAAAAATAATCAGGAGCAAACCCCTGGACAGGGCCAGACCACCAGGGCCTCCCTTTCCTGGCAGTGACCAGTTTCTGAAAGTAATTTCTCTCCCAGGAACCCCAACAAGGGGGAGGAGCGATAGCATCCCAGAGCTTACCCGGCCTGGACTAAAGCCAAGGAGAGACGAGGAAAGAGCTGGGGCCTGACCCGTTCGTTAGAAAAGAGCTCAAGAGTGAGGCAGCTTGCCAACAGCACCCAAAAGCAAGATGGCAGGCAACCTTGGTCTCACCATGCTCTGGGGCCCTTCCGATGAAAACGACCAGCAGGGCTCTAGCACCCGCTGGTTAAACAAACAAAACAAAAACAGAAATGTGTTCAAGAGCAGACCTGCCCTAGCCAGTTTCACTCAGTGGATAGAGCGTCAGCCTGCGGACCGAGGGGTCCCCGGTTCAATGCCAGTCAAGGGCATCTACCTCGGTTGCAGGCTCCTCCCAGGCCCTGGTCAGCGCATGCAGGAGGCAACACATCGATGTGTTTCTCTCACCTCAATATTTCTCTCAGTCTTTCCCTCTCCCTAAAAATTAATGGGAAAATCTCCTCAGGTGATATTTAAAAAAAAAAAAAAGAGTAGACTTGAGGCCCAGCTGGTATGGCTCAGTGGTTGAGCTTCGTCCCATGGAACAGGAGGTCCCCAGTTTGACTCCTTGTCAGGGCACATGCCCCGGTTGCAGGCTCAACCCCCAGCAGGGGGCGTGCAAGAGGCAACCAATGAATGTTGATACATTGAGGTTTCTATCTCTCCCTCTCCCTTCCTCTCTCTAAAATCAATAAAAACATTTTTTTAAAGAGTAGACTTGAGACAAAACACCCAGAAGTAATACCCCAAGCCATGGCCTCATAAAGAAACTATGGCCAATGCCAAGCTCTAAGGGTCAGGAACCCGTCCCCCTGTCCATAGCGCAATCATGGAGCAGCCAGCGCTATTTCCCTTCTGCCTCAGAAACTTGACCTTGCTACCTCTGGGAACCACCACCACTGCACTTTGTACTTCCTGCTAGCGTAGATCATGCCACATAGGGTGACTGTTGTTTATAAAATTACAGCTAATTTGTAGAAGCATTTCCAATGTGTCTGGTGCTCACACACGTTATCTCAGTCTCTCCCTGCACTAACCTGTGGGGCAGGGGATGGGTGACTGTACTGCTCGGAAGTAACCATTTATTACACTGGAGGCGGGGGGGGGGGGCGCAGTATGAGAATAAATCAACAGAAATAAAAAGCGAAGTCGGTGAACTCAGAATAACGTAAAGATCCAGAAGAACTCGTAGAGAATCAGAGAAAATAAGAAGAGAGGAACTTCGACATGTTTATGTTTTTGTGACCACAAACGTGAGGAGCCCAGAAGAGTCTGGAACACAGGGGAAGTATAACCAGTGGAGTCAGGACTCAGCAAAGGCTAAACTGGGTATACCTACATCCGGTAACCCCGGCAACAGGCCCCCCACTTTACGCTATGACGTTATACTGAGAAAAAGCCATGTGCAAATGAAGTCCAGGATCACTCCAGACAGGCGCAGAGAATCCTTAGGGAACGTTCTGGGGAGGAGTTTGAGAGGAGGTTGTGCCACAGTATACATGGAGGTTGTGGGAGATTATCATCTGAATTGTGCATAATAGAGGAGTATCTTGGACCTGCACACTAAAAGGAACCTGTGGGTTCAGCCCACACCTGCTGCCTGTCCCACTGAGGGCGGTCAAAGTCAGCTGTGTGCTCACGTATCCAGGTGGTCTCAGGTGCTCTTCTCCCCAGCACCTCTGCCTGGAGGGAGCCCAGACTGGAAAAGGGGAGAAGTTCACGCCCCCAGTTTGGATTGGACGGCTGTAGTAACCTGTTGCCTACACTGCTATCTTGACCCCTACCACCCAGCCAGAGCCTGCCCAGAAGAGATCTGGGAGCAGAAAATTCTTAGGATTCCCTTAGGAATGGAAGGTTAGACTGGTTAATTACCATGCTCAAGATTCCCCAGCTAGCAAGAGATGAAGCAGGGCCTGGCATAGCTCAGTGGTTGAGCATCGATGAACCAGGAGGTCACAGTTCGATTCCGGGTCAGGGCACATGCCCGGTTGAGGGCTCGATCCCCAGTGTGGGGCGAGCAGGAGACAGCCAATGATTCTCTCTCCTCGCTGATGTTTCTGTCTCTCCCTCTTCCTTCCTCTCTGAAACCAATAAAAATATTTTATTTTTTAAAAAGAAGTGAAGTGGGGATTTGAACTTAGTCTAATTCCAAAGCCCATCCCCTTAATCACCAGGAACGGTGGCAGATGCCTGTCCAGGCGGTAATTAGCTGTGTGACCCTAACAAGTTCCTTTAGCTGAGTCTGTTTTCCCAACAGTAAAAAAGTAACAGAAAGCTTTACCTAGTGGGGTGTTGAGAGGATTGGAAACCATGTATGTCAAGCCTTAGCTCTTTGCCAGGCTCTCAACAAAGGAGAATCAGGGAGCAAGAGTACCATTCTCATTTTCAGGTGTAAGAATCTCAGCCTCATAGCGTTAAAGAACATGACCAGGGCCACATGTCCATTTGCTATCAAAGACAGATCTTGATCCTGGGTTTTTACCCCAAGTTCCACACCCATCTGGCTCATTTGAGGGTTCAGGTGGGAGTGTGGGGAGAACTACATCTAAGAGCCCTCTGTAAGAAACTCAATGTTGTTTCATTGAGGCCAAGACTGTGTGCATCTACTCTGTGTAAAGAGCTATGAACGGCCCAGCCAGCGTGGCTCAGTGGTTGACCGTTGACCTGTCACGGTTCAATTCCCGGTCAGGGCAGATGCCCAGGTTCTGGACTCGATTCCCAGTGTGGGGCATGCAGGAGGCAGCCAATCAATGATTCTCTCTCATCATTAATATTTCTATCTCTCTCTTCCTCTCCCTTCCTCTCTGAAATCAATAAAAATATATATTAAAAAAGAGAGAGCTATGGCGGGCACTGCAGAACGGAACAAGGCGAGGGTGACCCAGCTCTGTCCTCAAGGGCAGTGGTGCGTGTGGCCAGTGAAATGGGCCTGGTGAAAGGTTACAGAAGCGTGCTTTTCCTTTCTCCTTGCATCGGGGAAATGGCTGTAACTATGCCAGTGATTCTTAGCCTTGGCTGCACATTGTTATCACCTGGGAAGCTTTAAACATGCTGCTGCCTGGTCCCGGAGGTTCCGATGAAGTGGTTAGGCGTGCAGCCTGGGCATTGGTGAATGGGCAGCCAGGTTGAGAACCCCCAAGCTAGGCAAAGATGAAGTTCCAGGACCAACTGGGACATGGGGGAGGAGGGAGCATGAGGGCGTGGCCCAGGGCTGTGACCTCTAGGGCCCCAGACACAAGACCCAGGTACTCAAGACAGGAGCAGGATGGGGCCTCTGCCTCCCAGTGGGCAGCTGCGAAATCACAGGCGAGACCTCAGACCTGCGGTCAGGATGCAGCCTGAGACTCCGCCTTCATTACAGGAGCTGTCTGTCACTAGGCCACATGGAAAGGAAAGGTGTGGCTACAGGTACGGACTGGCCTTCCTGGGGGGGGGTGGGGGGGGGGGGCCGAGAAGCATGGCCACCTGGAAACAGTACGTTACATCTCCAAACACAAAGTCAGATAAATAAAATGCATGACTATTTTATTAGCAACTCTTAGTAGCTCCCGCAGTGGTGTGAGTTACAGCAGACACCACTAGTTTTATAAATTTACTTTATGTGTTTAGTACTTAATTCCACCAACTTGCATTACAAGACGCTCAGCTGTAACACATTTTTACCATGTTATGTTCTTGCACATTAATCAGACTTTATTGATTAGTCGCAGCTGGGATTTTCAGAGAGCAGTTGTCCTGGTTCCCACAATTCCCCTCATTTTTTAGTGTTATCTGGCCACCTTTGTTATGCAGGGTTTGGTTTCCAGGTTACATTCTCGCTCATTTCCAGTCTTTCATTAGTGTTTTTTCTATGGTTTCTCGGAGTTCTTACATACTATTCTACTGCTACCAATTCAAGGTTTGTGTGCCCAATGCTTCAAAAAAATGCCAATATCCAAATGTCAGAGTTTGGCCCTAGCCGGTTTGGCTCAGTGGATAGAGTGCTGGCCTGCAGACTGGAGGGTCCCAGGTTCGATTCAGGTCAAGGGCACACGCCTGGGTTGCAGGCTCAATCCCCAGTAGGGGGCGTGCAGGAGGCAGCCGATCAATGATTCTCTCTCATCATTAATGTTTCTATCTCTCCCTTTCCCTTCCTCTCTGAAATCAATTTTTTTTTTAATGTTTTTAATGTCAGAGTTTGGAGTATGGAAAGGTCTATTGATCGAGAAGGCACCAGCTTGTAAAAATGGGAGCAGATGGGGTGCATAAAGCTTCGGCAAATGCATCTTGAGAGCCCAGAATTCAGGCGTCTTTTATGTCAAGGGAGGGAGGAGGCAGGCCAAGAGGTACGTGACACCTAGGCGCCAAGCAGGATACAAGGAAGTGCAGGGAAATTTCTAAATCTCTTTGTTCCCCAGTTTGTTGACCCCTGCTGATTTGAGTCTGGTCTTGATGCTCCTGCAAATTTTTACCAAAAACTCAAGCCTCAAGCAGAATTCCTCTAATAATTATATCTATAGCAGGAGCTATTTGCTTGGGGCCACAGGAGAGATGCAGGCTAGAATTAAGATAGAGAGTCCAGCCAGTGTTGCTCAAAGCCTGGTTGAGCGTCAACCTATGAACCAGGCGGTCATGGTTCCATTCCCAGTCAGGGCACATGCCCAGGATGCGGGCTTGATCCCCAGTACAGGGTGTGCAGGAGGCAGTCAATCAATGATTCTCTCTCATCATTGATGTTTCTCTCTCTTCCCCTCCCTTCCTCTCTAAAATCAATAAAGACATATTTAAAAGTAAAAAAGAGACAGAGAGTGAGAATTTCACTCTTACACTACTATGCTCTACTTCTTAAAATACTAAAGCATAAGGTTATTTGAGTCAGGAAAGTGGAAAACACAATTTTTGTAAGTGCTTTTATGTTCTGTACTAAGTCCAAAATTGGTGGCATGTTGAACATTACCTGATGTAGAAATTCCAACGTTGGCTTTTCAAACACTAAACAAAAACTCAGAAACCTGCCTGGATCTTCTCATTAACTAACAGTCACCGCCTGTGCGGGTTTGGGTGCTCCAGGAAGCAGCTGGTGGAGTCAGCAGTTAGTAGACGCAGAGTTGGAATTAGGAGTGAGAGGTTTATCGCAGGACAATAACTACAAAAAATAAAGGCGGTGGAGGCAGGACTGGGCATGGAAAGCCCTCAGAGTGCGGTGCAGATCCAATCCTGTGAAGAGAGGAGGGAGAAAAATAGAGCAGGAAATGTCTCGGGCCACAGTGCAAATTATGCCCCAAGTCTTGGACAACCCGGTGGGGAGTGGAGCAACGTTGGCCATTCAAGAAGTCCCCCATGGGGCAGACGTGGTGGGTGCTGGTGCCTCCACCAAGTTCAGTCACTGGCTTGGGAGCTGCCTGGGAAAAGCATGAAGCTGGCTCAAATGGGGCAGCTGTAGGCTGTGGGCTAACACATCCTCTCAGCTGAAAGCCCTTCACAAGTTCTGTCTTGCTCTCTGCAGCTGCCATGCCCATGACATCTCCTGACAATATGAACCTTCATAAACAAAAAGACACAGCTTCACTCAGGTGACTAAACGCTTCTCTTCTGGGCCTGGAGTGATCAAATGAATGCCCTGCCCAGTTGAACTGTGAAGGAAATGCAATTAAACACGTTATACAGGGATACACCTGATAGACAGTCAGGGGTAGAAACATGGGTAACTGTTTTTCTTTCTGCTTTTCTCTAATATTCCAAATTTTAGACAAATGATCATTATTTTCCTTTTGATTGGAAAAATGTATAATGAATATTCTAAAACCTATCTCCACAATCATACCTTTTTGATCCAAAATGGTATTCTGCCCTAGCTGGTTTGGCTCAGTGGATAGAGTGTCGGCTTGTGGACTCAAGGGTCCCAGGTTTGGATTCTGGCCAAGGGCACATGCCCAGGTTGCAGGCTCAATCCCCAGTAGGGGGTGTGCAGGAGGCAGCCGATCAGTGACTCTCTCTCATCATTGATGTTTCTCTCTCTCCCTCCCCCTTCCTCTCTGAAATCAATAAAAATATATTTTTTAAAAATGGTATTCCCCAATTTGGTAGCTCAACAATTGCTTCAAAGTAGGAGAACATCGTAGGAGACCAAGCGTGGCTTTGAGCTAAAACAGATCTGAGCTTGAACCCAGGCCCTCACATGACCACCTGCATACTGGGCAGGCTCTTACCTTCTCTCAGCCTCAGTTCCCTCACCTGGAAAGGAAGTCACCTGTCCTTACTTCCCAGCATTGCTTTATTAGCACCAGATCAACGCCTAGTAAGAAACCAATCCGTTTTAGTGCCCCTCAAAAATTGCTGGAAGTTTCTAAAAATCAAGTCCACGTTCAAAGGACAAAGAGCAGCCTTAGCTGAGGAATTTCAAAATAAGGTCATAGGAAAGTCCCAAAAACAAATTCTAAAAATCTCCTTGGCAGCAATTCCACGTCTAGGTACATACCCCAAAAAGCCCGAGAGCTTTTAAGGAGACATCTGTACACCCATGTTCATAGCAGCATTATCACAACAGCCAAAAGGTAGAAACAACCCAAATGTCCAAGCATGGATGAATAGATAAACTAAATGCGGTGTATGCATACTGTGGAATATTAGTCTTAAAAAGGAAGGAAATGGGAAATTCTGACATATGCTACAACATGGAAGAATATTGAAGACATTATGCTAAGTGAATAAAGCAGACACAAAATACTGTGTGCTTCCACTAATATGAGGTACCTAGAACAGTCAAATTCACAGAGATAGCAGGTAGAATAGGGTTACCAGGAGCTGAGGGGAGGGGGAATGGGGAGTTATTGTTTAATGGGGACAGAGTGTCAGTTTGGGAAGATGAAAAAGTACTGGAGATGGATGATGGTGATGGTGGCACAACAATGTGAATGCACTGAATGCCACTGAGCTGCATACTAAAAAAAGATAAATGTTACATTATGTATATTTTACCACAGTAAAAAAGTAAATATTTTTAAAAACCTCCTTGGCAATATGATATTACCACTTCGTATAAAGCAAAGCTACGCAACCGGCAGAGCAAAGCAACATCGAGCTTGTGCAACTCATTGCATTTTTTATAACTTTTCATTATAAAAATCACATTATAGAAAATTTTGAAAGTAAAGAAAAACTCATAACCCCATCTCTTTAATATGATTTTTAATATGATTTTTTATTGATTTCAGAGAGAGGAAGGGAGAGGGAGAGAGGGATAGAAACATCAATGATGAGAGAGAATCATTAAACGGCTGCCTCTTGCACACCCACTACTGGGGATCAAGCCTGCAACCCGGGCATGTGCCCTGACTGGGAATCAAACCATGACCTCCTGGTTCATGGGTCGACGCTCAACCACTGCGCCACACTGGCCAGGCTGCATGACTTTTTAAAAACCTAGTTATAACCATAGTGTTTGGACATTATGGGCTCTGAAGACAATTCCAAAAATGGTTTCCAGAAACCTCGTTGGCAATTCACAGAGCAAAATGCACACTATGATTTCTCTTGGGCCCTCAGCCGTGCTTCCCACAGGATGGGAAGCATCCATACCTCTGGCACATGTAAAGGTAGAGCTGTGGGCCAGGGAGGGTGAAGACAGGAAGAATGAAGGCTAATGGCTAGTTTCCCTTATAGTGGCGCCAGGTCTTAGGCACACACGCACATGCACACACGTGCACACACACATACACAAACACACACATACATTCCTACCTCCCCATTTTTCATGTTTTTATTATATTCATTTAAACATGGCTGGCCCAGTACAGAGCATTCAGACAGAAACAATTATGATTAAACTCAGTCATGTTTACTATTTTGTCAATTTCAGCACTAGGAATTACAGAGCTATACACATTATTTGTACACATACTTCCACATATTTTTAATGTTGTCATTTCAATGGCATGTTTGTCCAGGTAGGAGGATGGAACACATTTAACACTTTGATAGCTTGATTCATAACTTTTAAATATTTGGCTACATGGTACATGGGCCTCCTTTTGTGTTTTTGTCCTGAGTTTGTCTGGAGTAGGGGCAGGTCTGATGAGAGGCATTGTGGTGGCCCTGGCTGTGGGCAGGGGACCAATTTCTGGCTCCAGGAAACTCCTGCAGGCAGAGGGCACCAGGCAGGTGAGTCAGGATGTCCTATTTGAAAATGTCAGTCCAGCCCCATAAAGTTGGTTCCTGGGAAGAAGGTGCTGGGCCTTAAACGCAAACCTACTCAAGCTGCCGAGGGAAACTTAGGCATCAGCGGCCTCTCACTCGTGGCTGTCTATGTTGAGTCAGGGCTGGAAGATGGGTAGGTTCGACAGGAGGTTCTAGAGAGGAGGCTGGGGATCACGGAGAAGGGAAAGCCACTGCTCCTTGCTGGCTGTGCATGAGCCAAGTCTGAGATTCACTCAACAAACCTTTCCAGAGTGCTAACCATTCATCACCATCACCATCATCATCACCATCACCATCACCATCACCATCTCATCAAAACCAGCAAGCACTGACATCGCAGGTCCTGGTGAGGTGACTTTTACACAGAACTACACACAATACATGTTATACACAACTGCCATACGAATTAGGTACTATTATTCCCCCAATTTTGCAGATGAGGAAACTGAGGCTTGATGTTGGGCAACGTGTCCAGGTCAGATAGTGTGTACGTGTCGGAGCCAGAGTTTGAATCGGGATAAACATCGGCTTATCTGGGTCTACACATTGCACTGTGTGCGAGTGTCTAAGTTATAGAAGTGCGTCAGCCAGTCCTTACCTGCAGGGATATCATGGTCCAGCGGGAAAGTCAAATATGCACGTAGATATGTTTGGATAAAACTAGATAATCAAGAAGGACATCTAGATAAAGCAAAGTTAATGGGCTGGGGTGGCAGGTATGTCACTGGAAGACAGTGAGAGGCCTACCAGATTCTAGAAAAGGTTCATATAGAAAGACAGTAGGCAAGTGTTTACCAAGTTAGGACGGGAAGACTTCTAATTGGAAGTCCTCTTGAATTGTGGAAGACTTCTAACGCCTACTGTAAGAGTTTGGACTTGACCATTCAATTCATGTTAAGGTAGAGAAGTTACGGGAAAAGCTCAGCCTTAACATGTACTGTCTCCTCTGGTTGGGTGTTGCATAGATGAAATGGCAGGGCGACCTATGGACCAGTGAGGAGGGCCCTGGCATGTGATGACCTGGGCTTATGGCAGGGTGATAACAGTCAGGTAAGGAGAAAGGAATGGTTACAATGAGCATAGCAAAGGAAAAGTGGACAGGGCTTGCAGCTGATAGGCCATCCAAGAGAAACTAGTTAAGATAAAGACCAAGAAGAATGCTAGGGTACCTACAACCAGGAATGCAATCGGCGTTTTAAAATTATAATTACGAGCACTACACAGCAGTATTGAGAAATGCTTATGATATAATGATTAGTGAAAAGAACAGAATTGCTTCAAATCACAATGACTACAAATACCTTTTTAAAGCACAGGGAAAAATAAACCCAAACAAATTAAGTGACTCATCCCACCCCCAAAGACTTATTTCTTCTTGGTTAGTGTTATGGGCTGAATTGTGCCCCACTCCCTCAAATTAATATGTTGAAGCCCTAACTCCCCGTATAACTGTATTTGGATACAGGACCTTTAAGGAAATAAAGTTACATTAAGTCATAAAGATAGGGCCCTAATCCAATAGGACTGGTTGTCCTTATAAAAGGAGGAAAAGAGTGCGCTCTGTCCGCCCTCCCACAAAGAAAAGGCCATGTGAGCACGCAGCAAGGAGGCCCTATGTCCAGGCCTCGCCAGGAACCAATGCTGCTGGCACCTTGATCTTGGATGTCCCGCTTCCAGAACTGTGAGGAAATGCGTTTCTAAACCACGTAGCCTGTGCTATTTTGTTATGCAGCCCGACAGACTAACACAGTTAACCAGTCACCAAGTCCTGTGGGTTCTTCCTTCACAATTCTTGCAGCCACTGCCCCTTTCTTCCCATTCCCACTGCCAACATGGCTCAAGGCCACCTTGTTCCCTGGTGAATGTAAAACACCCCCTCATCTCTGACTAGCTTCTCATACTCCCAGCCACCAGTTCTTACCTTGCTCCATCCTATCATCTCAAACATCTGAGATGTCTGAACCTGACAACTGACATTTTCCTCTAGTACCAGACCTCAGCTCCCTCTTTCTAGAACTCTCTGGGCTCACCCCTCAGATGCAAGCTCTCTGACCTCCCCAGGTGAACTACAGTTTTTCTGTTGTAATTGCAAAAATTAGCCCAGTTCAGACAAGTGGGCATGAGGACGGGCTCTTTCCCCTCTGGCCTCATCTCTGTGTGTCTCCTTTGAGCCATATTCCCAGGCTTCTGTTGCAGGGAAGGAAAGAGAACTACCAGCAGCCTTAAGCCCAAGTCATCCCAGTTTACCAGGCTTCCTGGGAAAACAAAGTCTCTTTCTCCCAGTGTCCATATATCAAATTGCAGGAAGGACTGCAACTGGTCCTTCTTGGGCCACAGGCCGGCTCATGAGTCCATCCCTCTGGCCAAGAGAAAAGGGGATTCTATTGGGCCAGGGCAAGGTCATGATACAATACTTTGCAAGAGCAAACGAAGCCCCTATTTTGCCAGAAGAGGAGAGAGATGTTGAGCAGATAAAAACAGAAGTCTCCTCTCCCAGGTGACACCTTCCCCAGGGTCACCTCACTGACTTGCCACATCCCAGCAAGAGTGCATCGGACGGCACCTCCCCAGACAGAGCCGGACGTGCTGAGCTGCCCACACCTCGGGGCCGTGGGTAATCCATTCCGATTAGTAATCCAGCAGAGAAGCATCCATGTCAGCACTTCTTGGGACAGCAAGGCTTTTCTTCTACAATGACTCGTAACCACCTGGCCATGGGGTTTTACAAGGAAAGGAAAACTGACATCTCTGATGCAGAACTCTAAGTCCTCCCAGAACAGATCTGAGCCTTGGTGTGACAGGAAGGATTTGGTTTGCCATACAAACAGGGACAGTCCCCTGGCTTTAAGGGTTCGGCTTACACTGGGTCAGAGCACAAAATAACTGCAGGAGCAGAGCCTGGGAGAGCCTTTACATGCGCAAGCCGGTGCTGGCACTGGGACAGTGAGCTGGGCACATGGGCGCGTCGCAGTGGGGTTGTAAACTAGTATGAGCTTTTCCAAGAGCATTTGGCAATCATGTCATTAAAATGCCAGTACCCTTTGACCCACAGATTTCATTTCCAAGAATCTACTCCAAGAAAACAAAACAAAATGCTGACGATGCTTTATGCAAAAAATAAAGATGTTCACTGTGGTATCCTATATAATAAAAGGCCAATGACCATAAGCGTAATGACTGGAATGACTGCTCGACCAGTCACTATGAGGTGGGGGGCTGGCGAGGGGAACCTGATGGCTGGCAGCAGCGGCGGGGTGGGGCAGGACTGGGCACTGGCGAGCGAGCAGAAGATGGGCCTGATCACAGGCTAGGCCTAGGGACCCTACCTATGCACAATTTTGTGCACTGGGCCTCTAGTCTATAACAATAAAAGCGTAATATGCTAATTAGACAGGACACCCTTCTGGACAACCTTCGGGATGAAGCCTGGGCTGTGAGGGAAGCCCGGGTCCCAGGTGCCAGAGGGAAGCTGGTGCTGGCAGCCAGCAGAAGGAAGGCCTACTCTTGCATGAATTTTGTGCGTTGGGCCTCTAGTTATTTATAACAGTAAAAGTTTACATACAACACAGAAATGGTTAGCTTACATTATGGTAAATCCTCTCCACGGGATAGTTTTCAGCAATTAAAAATAATGTCTAGCCCTAACCGGTTTGGCTCAGTGGATGGAGCGTCAGCCTACAGACTGAGGGGTCCCGGGTTCGATTCCGGTCAAGGGCATGTGCCTTGGTTGCGGGCACATCCACGGTGTGCAGGAGGCAGCTAAATCAATGTTTCTCTCTCTTCGATGTTTCTAGCTCTCTATGCCTCTCCCTTCCTCTCTGTAAAAAATCAATAAAATATATTTTTTTAAAAAATAATGTCTAGTGAGTTTGCAGAAAACAAAGCATAAGTAGCTCTACCCCGCCGGTGTGGCTCAGTGGTTGAGTTGGTCAACCAATGAACCAGGAGGTCACAGTTCAATTCCCAGTCAGCACATGCCCGGCTTGTGGGCTTGATCCGCAGTGGAGGGCGTGCAGGAGGCAGCCGATAATGTTTCTCTCATAGATGTTTCTTTCTATCCCTCTCCCACTCTCTTTAAAATCAATAAAAATCATTTAATATATACATACATATATACATATATATATGCAGCTTGAAAGGTTATTAAGCTTTCTTATAAGAAAAATGTATATTAAAACAAAATTGGAATACTATTTTTACCTTTCAGTTTGTCATGGGTCAAAGACATTGTTAACACTCTGTGTTAGAAATGGAATAGGGCAGTGGTCGGCAAACTCATTAGTCAACAGAGCTATTTATCAACAGTACAACGACTGAAATTTCTTTTGAGAGCCAAATTTTTTAAACTTAAACTACATAGGTAGGTACGTTGTTATTAACTTAATTAGGGTATTCCTAAGGCTTAGGAAGAGCCACACTCAAGGGGCCAAAGAGCCGCATGTGGCTCGCGAGCCGCAGTTTGCTGACCGCGGGTATAGGGAAACAGGTACTTTTATGTTATTGAGTTTAAATCCGTACAACTCCTATGGAAGGCAATCTGACAAAATCTATCAAAATTTAAAGTGTACTATTTTTTTATTTTAATGTTTTTATTGATTTTAGAGAGAGAGGGAGAGAGCATGCCTCCTACGGGGCTTGACACAACATGTGTCCTGACCCAGAATTGAACCAACAACTTCTCAGTACGTGGGCTGACACCCAACTAACTGAGCCACACCAGCCAGGGCTCAAGTGTACATTTTCAAATGCATCTGTTGACCAAGCACAATTTCACTGCTAGGGATTTATCCTCCAGATATTACTAACACGTGTGCACGAAGGGCAAGCCTGTTGCCTGACACACTGTCTACAGAAACAAAAGAAAGGAATTGTCTTCCCCAGGAGTCTGTAAAACACATTATGGTACATGCATGCAATATATACTGTTAGCTGTTAAAAAGAGGAAAGACCATGTCAAAAGCACACGTGCTTCTGTGGGATGATTTCCAAGACATAGTAAGTGAAAAGGACAAGAGAGCAAGGTGCAAAACAATATGTCTGCTATTCTAGTATTGGTGTAGAAAAGCTTATTTATGTTTAATATGCACAGAAGTTCTCTGAATACATAAAATATTGACAGTGGCTCCTCTGGGGAGGAGACTGAGGTCAAGGGTTGGAACACCACCCTTCATTGTATATGCTGCACTATTTGAATTTTTTAAAATCATGAGTATGTGTTTTCTTTAAAAAAAAAAAAAAGGCCAATAAAAATAAAATGCATGGGCTATAAAAGCATTTATTTACAGTAATATGAATACTCATATTATACTCTTAAGAGAAAAATGTAACTTTAAAATTGCTCAGACAGGCCGAAGCCGGTTTGGCTCAGTGGATAGAGCGTCGGCCTGCGGACTGAAAGGTCCCAGGTTCGATTCCGGTCAAGGGCATGTACCTGGGTTGCGGGCATATCCCCAGTGGGAGGTGTGCAGGAGGCAGCTGATCGATGTTTCTCTCTCATCGATGTTTCTGACTCTCTATCTCTCTCCCTTCCTCTCTGTAAAAAATCAATAAAATATATTTTTAAAAAAAATGATTTAAAATTGCTCAGACAGTACTATAGTCACAATTACATAAAATGAAAAAAAAAGTGAAACATCTACCAAAATATTAACCTTGGGACTAAGAGTGGTTTGTCTTTCAATTTTTTCTGTCGTTTCCAAAATGACTTTAATAATCACATTTTATCCTAGTGACAGAAAAAATAAGCTTCTGTTAAAATAAAAATTTTAAATTATATTAAATTAAAATATGTGCAGAAGGGGAGGCAAGAAGTTAATACACCACTCAAGTTCTTTTCAGCTCCATGATTCTGCATTAATGAAATTTGTTACGGTTTCTGAACTCCTTTTTACTTTTTTCCGGCTTGGCAACTGATGCCGATCAGGACAAGCCCAGGTCATAAATCAGCCGAGAGAAAACTGCATTCATCATACCCAATCCCAATGAATACGCTGTTGGATGAGCTTTATCAGACATTTTTGCATTGCAAATTGATACACCTTTTTGGAAAGCAGTCTGGCTGTACAATCTGACGCTATAAAAAGTGTTTATGCCCTATGACCCAGTTACTTGCCTTCCGGAATCCTAAGGGGAAAACCTGAAATACTGGAGAACTTTCTGCATAAAGGTCTTAATTAAGAGTGGTATGCAGTCATAAAAATTACAATTATGAGTAGCACGTAGCGACTTGGGAAAATGTTTATGATGCAGTGCTAAGTAAAGGAAGGAGAATACAGAGATGTGTGTATCCCACAATTACAACCATTTAAATGCTGTGGAAAAAAACCAACATGTTCACAGTGCTTGTGTTCAGGCGGTGGGATCTCAGGGGAGTTTTGGGTTTCTTTTCTCCAAAATAATTTTTTAATTTATCTTTATTGTTGAAAGTATTACAGATGTCCCCTTTGTGTTTTTTCCCCATTGACCCCCTCCACCCCGCTCCCAGGCCTTCACTGTGTCCATGGGTTAATCACTCCCCGCCCACTCCAACCCAACCCACCCACCCCCGCCTTCCCTCTGAAATTCCTCAGTCTGTTCCATGCTTCTACATCTCTGGCTCTATTTTATTCATCAGTTTGTTTTGTTCATTCAATTCCACATATGAGTGAGATCATGTGATACTTGTCTTTCTCTGACTGGCTTATTTCACTTAGCATCATACTCTCCAGGTCCATCCATGCTGTTGCAAACGGTAAGAGTTTCCAAAACATTTATAATATATTCCTTTTTAAAATAAGTTTATAAATACTTGAAAATCTGACACCTGGGCTGTTGTGCAGGAAATTATTACTTTCTATGTCAATATTTCCCTTTGGTGAAAGTAAGTCCCCTTCATCTCATGTAATAACAGTCACTGATACTTACTGAGCAATCATTTTGTGCCAAGCTCTTTACTTCCCTTATTTTAATGAAGCCAATGAAGGAGAAATTCCTATTACCATTTTGCAGATGGGGAAAACTGAGGCTCAAACAGGCTAAATGACCCAACTAAGAGGTGACAGCGTCGGGATTCGAAGCCAGATCCTTCTAGCTTCAAGCCCAGTTCTCTCCACTGTATCACAATGACTTCCCATGACAAGGAAAATCCAGACACTCTGAGCCTGGGAAGCTGGGCAACGTTTCTGGCACTGCCACTGTCAGAAAAGAAGCCTCTGGCAAGAAGGTGAATGCAATAGGAAGTGGGCTCCCAGAACTGCCCGGGCTGGATGGGGTCAGCTCCGTGCACTCTCACACACCTGAGGCCCCGGCTGGATGAGCTAGCTGGCTCTGTGCTCAGAGATGTACACGGGGCCTGGCCTACGGCCAGCACAGATGTCACGTCCTCCTGCCAGCGCTGACAGTGCTGGTGTTAACCTGCCAAAAGGCCTTTTAAAAAAAGCCATTAAAGCTCTCTTTAAGGATTCCTGGTTCTGGGGTGTGGGGCACAACACTGCCTCCAATGCCACCTGGCTTGGCAAGAGAAGGGGATATCTAACCACACTGACCCGCCCCCCCCACTCCCCCCCGCCCGAGCCCCAGGGCCCCAGGGAACAAATCTGGAGCTACGGCTGAAGCTCTGTGCCGAGAGCTCCCAGAGGCTGCGCCAACAACACGAGCAACAGCTCAAACTCTCAGGAAAGCAGGAAGTCCAGGTCAGCCTGGCGGTGACCAAGCCAGAGAGACTCAGGCCAGAGGTCAAGTGAGACCTGAGTACAGCCAAGGGGCCCCTGAGATGTGGACACAGCTGAGTGGAAGACAAACCAGCATCAAAGAGAGCTTAGGATGTGAAGTGTTGAGGACCCCCACGCACTGTTGACCAGAGTGTCAACGGACCCACGCCTTCAGGAAACATGTTGGCATTATCTGGTCCACACACAGTCCGTGACCCGGCAGTTCTACTCATCATCGTGTTACCTAGAGAAACCCTCCCACCTCGTGGGCCCCAGGTGTTCACAAAAACAAAAACTGCAGCCCTGGACCGTGCGGCTCAGTCGGTTGAGTGCTGTCCCATGCACCAAAAGGTCGCCAGTTTGATTCCTGGTCAGGGCACATGCCCGGGTTGCAGGCTCAGTCTCTAATAGGGGATGTGCAGGAGGCAGCCGATCAATGATTCTTTCCCATCACTGATGTTTCTCTCTCTCTCCGAGGAAAAAAAAACAAAAACAAAACAAAACAAAAAAACTGCCAACAGCCCAAACACTCATGGACATGAGAATGGATCAGAAAATATATCATCATTCGATGGAATACTATCTAGCCATGAAAATAAATAAGCTATAACTTCATGAAAGAATCCCATAAACACAATGTTGAATGGATGAAGCAAATCGCAATTTAATGTATAGAGTGTGGTTTCACTTCATAGAAATCCAAAAACTCTCCAGACTAAACAGCGTATTGACCAGGAACATGTGCCTCTGTGGTAAAACTGTACAAGCCAGAGAATGAAGAACACAAAATTCAGGATGATGATTATTTAAAGGGGTGAGGAGGACGGGTGGGATTTGAAGGGAGCACGCGGGAGAGGAGGGTGAAAAGTACTGAAACGTTGGAAACACTGTCTTTGTTAAGTTAGGTGCTGGGTCCAAGGGTTTTATTTGTATTATTACTCTGACCCCATCCATGCATTATATACACTCCTATGTATATAAAAAATATTTCAACTTGGAAAAAAACTTAAGAGAATCTAAGTGGGGGGCTGCTGCTTGCTCAGTGGAGGAGGCCCAGCAGCTGGCAGCCTGCCCAGCTCTGAGCAGCCCCTCTGATGCCAATGCCCAGGGAAAAGGGTAGGGGCACAGACTCCGCTTGGCCTAGAGAAAGGATATGTGACTTAGAGAGCACAGGTCTGAAGTCAGGGGGACAAATTCAGATCCCATCTTTGCCTTTGACCGACTGCATGACTCTGGGCAACTAATTAAAATTCTCTGAGATCAAATGGCTGGCATCTGTAAAATGAGCATAAACTAAGCCTCTAGGCTTTTATTACTGAAGCCTCAGCACCCGGCATCTTGTTTGACAGAGAGTGAGTGATAAATACACATCAAAAACCAAATCTTATCATAAAAAAAAACATCAGATAAATTCCAACAGCAGGCCATCCTACAAAATACCTGACCAGTAACTCACTCCTCAAAACTGCCAAGGTCAACGAAAAAAAAGAAAAGTCACAAAAGGACAAATACTGTACAATTCCACTTCTATGAGGAACCTAGGATAGTCGAATTCCTAGAGAAAGTGGAGGCTATCAAGGCCTGGGGGAAGATCCTGAGCAATGGAACGTCCCACACTCCTGGGAAGTGAAAACTGGCACCACCTCGGAAAACCCTTTGGTGGTAAAGCTCAGCATGTGCATCATCTATGACCCCGACATCCCCTTTCTAGGTCTATGTCTAACAGCAATCGGTGTGTTCACCAAAAGACATAAACAACAACGTTCAGCCCGGCCGCGGGGGCTCCGTGGTTGAGCATCGACCTATGAACCAGGAGGTCACGGTTCGACTCCTGGTCAGGGCACATGGCCGGGTTGCAGGCTCGATCCCCGATCGTGCAGGAGGCAGCCGAGCAATGATTCTCTCTCATCACTGATGTTTCTATCTCTCCCTCTCCCTTCCTCTCTGAAATCAATAAAAATACCTTTTTTTAAAAAAGAACTTTCAGAGCAGCATTCTTTTTATTTTTTATTTTTTAGCAGCATTCTTCATAATAGCCTCAAACTGGACATAAGCCGTCAACAATAGGTAAGTGGTGGTATATTCACACAATGACACACTATTCAGCAATGCAAATGAGCAAGTTACTGCTATGCAGTAATGTGGATGGATGTCACGTTATAGAACATAACCTGCCTAGAGTATAAAGTCAGACGGAAAAACAATATAAATCATGTGGCCAACTTAGAGTTCAGAAACAGGTAAAACTGGTGTGCAAGCGAGACTTGCGTGCGGTTTTTCATAGCAGCAGCATTCGTGATAGCCCAGAGGTGGAGACGACCCAACGTCCATCAGCTGATGGATGGATGAAGAAACGTGCTATGGCAATACAATGGAAGGTTACTCAGCCATATAGAGGAATGAAGTTCTGATACGTGCTACCATGTGAATGAACCCTGAGAACATCATGATGCGTAAAAGATGTCAGGCACCAAAGGCCACATCCTGTCCGATTCCATCCGTCTGAAATATCCACAACAGGCAAGTCCATAGAAACAAAAAGCAGACTGCTGGTTGCCGGGGACCGAGGAGAAGGGGGATGGGGAGTGACTGCGAATGGGATGGGTTCCCTTTGCAGTGATGAAAATATTCTGCAGCCGGGTCATGGTTACGGTTGCACAACACTGTGCGCGTCCTCAATGCCACTGAACTGTACGCTTTCAGACGCTTAAAATGAATTTTATGTGACATGTATTTTAGCATGATAAAGGCAAAAATATAAAACTAATTGGTGGTGTTGTCAGGACAGGGGTTACCCTGGAGTGTGGAGAGGGGTGAGTGGCTGGGAGGAGCACGGGGCTTCTGGGGTGCTGGTAATACTCCCTTTCTTTGTCCACCTGGTGGCGGTTTCATGAGTGAGTTCATTTTGTAAAGATTCGCTGAACTAGGAGAGACAAGTATAGACAATTCTTACAGCGAGTTTTGCTACACAGTGCAGCTGTGAGAGTGGATGGGAGCTAGAGGGGGAAGTGAAATCTAGAGAGGGTTGTCTTTAGATGGGAGGAGTGATAGTGGTTTTCATGCACATGACAATGATCAGGTGGAGAGGGGGAAACAGACAATGAAGAAGTAGGAGAGAACTGCTTGCGTGGTCCTTGAGTGAGGGAGAGGTGACGAGATGCCATGCGTGGGGGGGAAGCTGCAGTTCATCCATCCACAGTAACAAGCAGGCAGCTGATCACATGGGTGTCAGTGCTGCTGGGCGGGTGGGTGGACAGTGGTTAGTCTGTGGAAGTTTGCTCCTGGTTTAGTACCAGGCTTCCTGTTCCGTTTCCCAGTGAGCAATCTGAGATCCAGGGAGAAGAGAGGAGCGGAGCCTAGGTCTTCCCGACTCCAGGGGCACGACCCCGAGCTGCCCAGGAGCCTCGAGTCCACCTCTGCACTGCACAAAAGAGCACTTTCCGTTCTTTACCCTGAAACAGCTTCTCAAGCTTTCGGGAGTAGCTCCCTAGGCTTCTAAGGATTCTGGGAGTTGATGAGCAAGTCTGTCCCACCTCACTGATAACGCCTTTCACATAAAGGTCTTTAATTACGTCCCTCCTCAGCCTCCATCTTCCCAGGCTGAAGAATCCTCACTGGGGAGCCTGCCCTGATGGTAAAAGCCCTTCCTCACTCCACCGTCTGGCTCTTTTCCAGCTCTATTGCGTCTTTCTTGGAATGCAGAGGCCATAGCAGCACAAACCACAGTGGCTTCCATTTTGAAAAGCGTTCTGCAGGGACAAGGGCCCCATTTATATATTCAAACTGATGGTCCCCAAGGCTGCGTCTTGCCCAAGGTCACAGAGTAACAACAATAGAGCCCAGCAGAGGAGAATTCCAACTGCCACGATCTCTGCCCCCACCCAACGGCCTGCCTGCGCGCAGGGCTCCAGATGGGCACACGCATCAGGCAGGGCACATTCCGCAGCAAGAGGCAGGGGAACAGTCACGTCAAACCGGCTTAAACCAACAAGGGGGTTGGCTGAGTTAAATAACTGGAGGTCCCCACGCAGGCAGGCTTCCAGGTTGGCAGGCAGGAGTCCAATGATGTCATCATGGTCCCCATTTCATTGTCTTGCCATCCACAGAAGCGGTAGTGCAGGGGTGGGGAACCTCTTCCCTGCCCAGGGCCACTTGGATATGTATAACATCATTCAAGGGCCATGAAAATCATTACCTTAAAAATTATCCTGCTATATCTGGTCAAACATTTAATTAACTCACCCTTAGTGCCTTGGCAGGGCCAAACCAAATGATTTCTCAAGCCTTAGATGGCCCAAGGGCCAGACGTTCCCCACCCCTGCTGTGGTGGGTTGAACGGCAGCCTCAAAAAAGATATGTTTCCCTCCTAACCCTCAGAACCTGTGAATGTGGCCTTATTTGGAAAAAGAGTCTTTGTAGATGCAATTAAGTTAAGGATCTGGAGATGAGATCATCCTGACTGCCCCGGATGAGCCCTAAACCCAATGACAAGTATCCTTCTGAGAGAGAGAAGGTGGACGTGGAAAGGAGAGGCTGTGGAGACAGGCAGTGACTCGTGTGAGCAGCCACAAGGTAAGGTCGGCCGGGAGTCACCAGAAGCTGAAGTAGTCAAGGCACGGACTCCCCCCCACCCCCGCCTCGGGAGGGAGCAGAGCCTGGCTGATAATAGGATTTTGCACTTCTAGACTTCGGAACTGTGAGAAAACAACTGTTGTCTTAAGTTGATGGTAATTTGTTAGGCAGACCCAGGAGACTAACACAGAGGACAAGACATACAATTATTCAGGTCGCCTTAGGCTTGAACCTCATGCCCTGCCTGTGCGTCCAGGCCAGGGTTAGCTTTCCCCAAGGTCCACCAGCTGCACAAGAGGCGGAGAGGCTCCCCGAGTGTCCACAGCAGACACCTGACTGGAAAGGTCCCATAGCCCGAGCATCCGCTGAGAGAGAGCAAAGGAAAGACGAAGGCTGCCCTAAAGGTGTGACCTGCACATGTTCAAGGTGCAGGGCTAACACCGCCCAGGGGCGTCCTCCAAACCCTGGAAACACAGTTGAACTGGAAGATGAAGCACCTTCCTCTTAAAACAGCGGGTGTGGAAGTGTTCATGGATCGTAAAGATCACTCTGACTGAAGAAACCATTCCATCCACCTGGCTGCCCAAGCCAGGACGGACCTCAAGGTCACCCAGACTCTTTCTCTCACCCTTCCCTCACAGGCAATCTGCCCCCACTCCTGTCAGCTCTCCCTTCTATAAATAGTTCCAGCTCCCTCCATCTCCATAGCTATAATGCCAGTTTAGGTCACCAGCCTCTCTTATTACAACCCTCAACTGGCCTCCCTGGCCTCGGTCTCAGCCTCCTCCCACCACTCTCCACCAGGAACTGGGCGGATCTTCTAAAAATGTCACATTCCTGCCAAAACCTCCTCAAACCTCTTCATCGCTTCCAAGGCCCCTTGCTTACCTGACTTCACCCCTCACCTTGAACCTCGTCAGTTCCCCAAATATACAAATCCTGTCACATGAGGAGAGGAGGGGCTGGGGGCGCTTTGCAAGAGGCAGGGGAAGTAGCTCGCTTGTGAATAGGATTTGCTTCTGACTCTATAGATGAATTTTCTCAGAAAAAGTTACTATGAGATCTGGGGTCAGGGCTGTCATTGTGACCACTCAGTGTGTACCCGAGTCTGACACATAGTAAGTGCTTAATAGACGCTTGCTGACTTCCACCAAAGTGTGCGTACGTCCAAAGGAAAGTAAATGCATTGTGTTGTACCTCTGCCAGGTGATATGTTAGGTGACTTTTCTTATGAAGTAAGGCTTCTCTGCCTGGAATATCCTCCCCCACCTCTTGCCTGGCCAAGTCCTCCAGGACGCAGCTTTGAGCTTGTCTCCTTTGAGGGATTTCCTTGGCCTCCCACCCCTTCTTTGGGGTTCCCATGGCACCCCGAGCTTGTGTAGTTCTCCTGCGGTGCTCCGCACGTGTGCCATCACCTCCCCACTAACAGGAACCAGGTCCTCCACCTCTCCCTCCTGAGTACACAGTACACAGCAGATATTCAGAAACAAACTGATGAATCAAGATCAAAGCTACACTGGCCCAGCCGGCACAGCTCAGTGCTTGAACGTCGAACTATGAACGAGGAGACTGCAGTTTGATTCCCAGTCAGGGCACATGCCCGGGTTGCAGGCTCGATTCCCAGTATGGGGGGCATGAGGGGGCAGCCGATCAATAATCCTCTATCATCATTGATGTTTCTGTCTCTTCCCACCTCCCCCTTCCTCTCTGAAATCAATAAAAATATACTTTTTAAAAGCTATACTGGATTCCCTTACTTTTTCTGAAACAAAATTCATCCTAGACTTTTGCTAAATCTAGATCTCTCCCACCCCAATAGAGCAAACCTGCAAGCCCAAAAGCTTCAGTCAGATGACCTGGGTCACATCTGTGTGAACTTTGGCCAATTATCTTACTTCCCTGGGCCTCAATTTCTCTTTCTGTAAAATGAGAATTAGAAGCCTTATTTCATAAGAAAAGTCACCTAACATATCACCTGGCAGAGGTGCAACACAATGCATTTACTTTCCTTTGGACGTACGCACACTTTGGTGGAAGTCAGCAAGCGTCTATTAAGCACTGACTATGTGTCAGACTCTGGGGTACACACTGAGTGGTCACAATGACAGCCCTGACCCCAGATCTCATAGTAACCTTTTCTGAGAAAATTCATCTATAGAGTCAGAAGCAAATCCTATTCACAAGTGTGCCAACCGGCAGGAAGTCCACTAACAAGAAGGTCACCCTGAGCCAGCTCTACTTCTCCTGGAGTGCCCCCCCGCCCCCACCCCCCCGCACCCCGCCCCCTGCCCCAGCTCATGCAAAAGAGAGCAGAATCACTAGGTCTTTACTGCCACCTGCTGGAGGAACAGAAGAAGGCCACAGGCCGCAGCCAGAAATTCAGATGCCTGCCTGGAGTTGCCAAACATATGGCGCTAACTTCTATCTGCCACATTTGTTCACTAGCTAACGAGAAGCTGTCAGAGGAAATTGCTTTTGAAATCGAAATCACCTCAACAGCACCTGTAATGGTCAGAAAGTGGAAGCAGGCCTCCTGGGGAAGTTAACTCAAAGGGAGGCCAGACAACCCCGTACGGTGGAGAGAAATGTCACCTTCTGAAACCACGGTTGTGTTTTACCTCCCAGGACATCATCGAGCACAAGTCCTGCTAGAGTTCTCCAAACCCTGGTGCCCTGGAACCCCACTGAACTGCCCTCCTGCCCACAAACACCTGCACAATCTCGCTCAGTCCCTCAGTCCCGCAACAGCTCGGTGGACACGGCCGGAAGCAGGGAGGCCATTCTTTCCAAAGGCCTTGGCTGTGCAGCCAGACTCACTAAGTCAACAAAGCAGGAGCCAGCCCTGCCGCTTGCCTTCCTGTTACACCCTCCAACTTCTTCTCCCTGGCCTGCCACACTCACACACGTGTTCTCTCTCTCCTCTCTCCCTCTCTCTCTCCTCCCACCCCCCCCCCCCCACACACACACACACACAGTCCTCCAGCTCCAGCATCCTCGGCTATTTGGGTGGGAATCTGTTCTGGGAAGACTGGGAAGCAGAAGCCAGACGGGCTGCAGCCAGGGTTGGGTTTGTTTTTGTTTTCCCTCTTCTCCATGTTCCAACCACTCTGTGAGAAGTTGGGCCCCAGAAAGCAAACTCTGGGACGCCAAGGGCGGCAGTGCCAAGGCATTTCCTTCGCCAGTGAGTGTGCTTCTGGCACTGGAAGACGGGCTCAGTGCCCGCGGCACCGCGGGGCCTGGCTGAGTCCAGCCACTTGCTCCTGGACATGGAGACAGTGAGTGGTCTCCGCAGACCCTACACTCAACCCACCAGCCACGCTAGCGTCTGAGAGCGAAGTCTGAAGAAGTGCTGCCCACCAGACCCACCTCGGGTCTCACGGTGACCAAGCTACCCCCACCATCAACAGCACCAAGCGAATTGGGGGGGAGGGGGGTAAAAAGGTTTGTTCCCCACAATTTCCCAAAGGGAAGAAAGTCCTAACAGACAGAAACATGCTACAGCCATCAAAAACACACAAAACTGCCCACAGGAACTTGAATGGCAATTCTGCCACAGAACAAAAACTGCAAGTTTTTTGTCCAGATAGAAAAGCAAAAGAAAAAATCAGCAACCATGATGATACTTAAAACACACCATCGTTACCTAGCTGATCTGTCCCCTGGCCCCGGCAGGAACTGGTTCCCATCCTTGCTTGATAACGGGGCATCTCTTCTACCTTGGAGGTTCAAGAAACAGAAGTGTGTTTCCCTCTGACCATCCTAGTTCCTGACCCCACACTTCCATCCAGGCGGCCTTCGGGGTTCTCCTCGCTTCCGCATGCAGAGCCAAGGCAGGTGGGGTGGACACCAGTTCGCCCAGTGTCCATCTTCAGGGTCTGCCAGGCTCTCTGCAGGCTCAGGGCTTGGGCATCTTTTGCGAGACGGTCCCGACTGCCTGGAAGCTCCAACTTCTATCCGTCTTAGGACTCCACCCCCAGGGACACACCAGGAAGCAGGGCTCACACTGGTTCTGCTCTTAGCATCCCCAGGTGTCTCCTTCTTCAAATCTTTCTTCTCCTACCGGGTTTTGTGTGTTTGTTTGGGGGGGGGGGGGAGGATGGGGAGTTGACCTGGGGAACTTTCTTTCCCTCCAAATGTCTTCAAGACACATAATCTGATGGCATAAAACTCATTGCTTCCTTATTTAAAATATATATATATATATATATTTTTTTAAACAAAAGCTAGAAAGACTTCTTAACTGTTTTCGACCCTGTCGCTTGCCTCCACGAATGCAATGAGCAGAGGGCCCCAGCCACACTGGATAAACACATTTTTAATCTTTTACAGTCACCCAAGATTTTTGCTGTGGTCTGTTGTGACCTCCTGGTTCACAGGTCGATGCTCAACCACTGAGCCACGCTGGCTAGGCTACACACACTCTATTTTGTAGAGAACAATCCACTTGGTCATTGAATAAAGGCTTTCAGATTAAAGCACGGTTGCAAAGCTCACTGCTTCCAGACATTTCTTCCTCTTCTATTCCTACACAATTTTCAAAAATAATAACTTAATAGAAAAGGAATCCTAAATAAATCCCAGTCAGATGTAACAGAGACTTCTTAAAGGTTCTTCAAATACTTTATTCATCACCGGCCTGGGATGTTCAACCGAAAATATGAGGGTGTGCCAAAGTAGGCTTATAGTTCTTCGTACGGAAAATACAATAATTAATAATACAGGAATAAACTCTGTGTTTCGAGTCCTCACCACTGTAAACCTACTTTTGCTCACCCCGTGCAGCAAGGCAAATGGTGCACCATTACTGCAGGTTTGTGCCAGCAGTTACCGAACAGTGTCCTGCTGGGCTCCATCCATGTCCTGAAACAGGGATGCTGAGGAGTAAGACGTGGCCCTACGTGCAGAGCTCTTGCCCTGAAGAGGGAGGCAGACGCTTAAACCGTGACAGCAGCAGAGTGGGAAGGCGAGTGGGATGCCTGTCAGAGAGCAGGGAAGACCAGGCAGAGGAGGCAGCTCTATGGATGACTAACATCTTGCCTTTATTTTAAATACCTCCTTGCAAAATCTGTATTAAAATAACAAAAATATAAAAGCAAACTGCCTCCACCTCCACCATTTAACCAAATTGTTTCATCTGTCCGTATCTGCAACATTATCAGAGTTCTACGATCTGTATTTTCATTTATCATGTCATTAATATTTTCCCATTTCACCGCCTTTTCTCCTTACTCCTACCTTACCCCCTTCAGATAACCAATGTTCACAGCCTGGGCAATTATTTTTCTATATATTTCTCTATGCTTGATTAATCCTACTGGGGACACTAGAACAATAGCGATATCAGAATAATTGACTAACCTCCCCCCTCTCCCACCTTTTCTTGTTCTCCTGACATACTCAATGTTCAGCCATAAAAGCCCTTGTTTTTATTATTTTATTATTTTTTAATCTTCACTCAAGGATATATTTCCACTTATTCTTAGAGATGGGTGAAGGCAGAGAGAGAGAGAAAACATTGATCAGTTTCCTCTCACATATGCCCTGACAGATCGAACACACAACCTAGGCATGTGCCTTGACCAAGAATCGAACCACCTTTTGGTGTACGGGACGACACTACAACCAACGGAGCCACCCAGTCAGGGTTGCTTTTATTTTTAACTCTTAAAAGAATAGTTTCCTAGGTCCTTGCTCCAGTAGACCCCACTTCCCTCCCACTTGCTTTGCTGAAAATAACCAGGAAGAGAAACCACAAAGACTCATTTCTAAAAAGGAAGAGAGTTCTAGACCCACTTCTGCTCCGTGGACCAGCAGCAGCAGCTTGTGCACACTCTCTGCCGTTACTTACGCACGGGCGATTTTCAGACTATTTTCTTCCCTCCCTCTTCTCCTCACCGCGTGACTCCTGCTTTTTTACTGTTTCAGTTTACACATGGGCCAAAGGAACCCATCAATAACACAACCTTTCCATTTAGCAATTCTATCAGTTTCTCAAGGTCACCTTGTCACGCCAGACATCCTCCTATTCACACCCGTCTCGCCAGCTCGGCACTGGGAGGAGAGCAGAGTGGGGACAGGGTCTGCGATGGTCCCTTCAGCAAGGCCAGTGGGAGGAACGCTTCGTCTCCCTGGGACAGCCTTGGCCGTGAGTCCCCTCAGTCAAAACCACTGCCTTTCCTCATAAGGTCCTGCTCTGTTCGTACTTTGTGGCGCCTCTGAAAAAAATAGGTGAAATGGTTGAATGTTCATTTGACTGCTGTGGAGTGGACTCAGACTTCAGATCTGAAACTTTTTCTTGATTCAGCTTCAGTAGGAAGGCAGGGAGGTGAGAAGCAATCCCTCAGCCTGCCAAAAAGGCAAAGGTGCCTTAGTCCCATGCATCGCGGACCGGCCATGGCATGGCCCAGGCCCCGCCCCTGGGCTCTCACACACACAGGGCCACCCAGAGAACAGGCTTCCCGTCACGTCACCCGTGGGGTTAGGTCCCAGCTCCGCCAGTTCCTGCTTGTGTGATAATGACGAGGTCAACATTTTGAGTCTTATTTTCTTCATCTCTAAAAGGAAGTGAATTTTTTTTTTTAAATAGTGACTTCGTTTAGTAATTGTAAGCAATGAACATGACATGGAAAACAATTTTAAAATCCTTTAGGCCAATTGAGGGTTATACAAGTGCTGGTTTAATTTGCCATTTAATTTTCCAGCCTACAGAAAGTCCTTGTTGACTAAGTAAATGGTCAATTTTCCATCAGGAGGAAAAGAAATCAGCCACAAAGTCACCAATGTTTCTTGGATTCCAATCCCTGGCCAATGTGCCAGATCTACAGAAGCAAACCTGAAAGAGTATTTTCTTTCACAGAGCAGTTTTAAGGCTCCAAGTACTCCCATCCTTAAATGGGGTTTTACATGAAGGAATAAGACTTTTCTCAGAAGTATCTAATTAAATGGGGGGTTGCGAGGGGCGAAAAGTAGACAAAAGCACATTGATTTTTTTTTTCTACCTTTATTTATAAAGAACACAACTCCTCCTCCTAACGCAGAAACAAACACACATCTAAAGAGGTAACACATTCATGAAAAACAACAACAACAGAACGAGGGGGCAGTGGGACCTTATTTAACACCAGTCTGTGTGCCTGGCTCAGGAATCACTGGGAATGTCTCCTCAGATATGACATCTCACCTCAAAGAAAAGAAGAAAGACCTTCATCTTGAAGACCCATGTACTTGGCAGGCAAAAAGCTGTACCCTCAGTCTTCAGCGTCATCGAACTGTCCAGTTTCAAAGACCATCTTGGAATAATGGGGTATCAGTGGAGGTGGATGATGCCAACTGGGGTCATAGATCATGTCTCCTTGCGGGGCACAGCACACCCAAGGTTTGACCTCTTGAGAAATGCAGCCCTGGATGTCATCAGCATCTGCAGGAATTTTTAAAAGACAGATTAAAGCAGTGGTTCCCAACTGCTTTTGGCCATGCCCCACCTAAGCATCTCTTAAAATCCTGATGCCCGCCTCCCCAGGACATATAATTCTTATCATTCAAAAAGTGAACGCCTATTCACATGGAGGAGGCCTAAAAGGTCATTAACTTGGTATAAAAAGGCTTCCCAAGAACATGGCATCCATGAAAGAGAAAAATAAAAGAACAAAAGGACAGTTGAAGAACTGAGGAAAAAATCACTAAGTTGTTAAAAATAATAATAATATGAAGTGATATGAAAAAAAGCAAATAAAGTTTCAAAAAACTGAAATGCATAAATGTCAAAATATGTATTTCTATACTGTATAGGAGGCCCCCTATAACCATAAGAAATGAAAAAAAATTCACATTAATAACTCATTCTCGAATTGCCCCCCTGTGGGGCATGTGCCCCATTTTGGGAACCACCGGATTAAAGGAAGAAGGGAAGGAAAAAAGAATAGCCAAGAAATGTCTAGGAGAACCATACTTGCACTCTGTTTAAACACACACACACAGTCCTCCTTTCCTGAGGAATTGCAAGCATGTTCTTTCTGAGGCAACCCATGGTTGTGCTGTTCAGCTAAGAGTTCTTGACAGTGCCGAGGAAGCAAATGGATAAGGCACTTCTGTCTGCAGCTGCTCAGTACATACTAGGATATTTGGAGAGAGTAACATTGTTTCAATGTTAAAGGTAAATGACCATTATGGAATCAAATGTAAAATTTGCATGTGTGTGGGGTTTTTTCCCAATATGAAAAAGAAGCTGTCACAGAAACTGTAGATCTGTAACAGGTTATCAGGCTAAGCTAGCCAATGTGAGTCCCTCTTCCAAACTCTGCCTGCCTTTAAGGGTAATCTGGTAGGAGGGTCTCAAACCCTGGCCTAGGACCCCAGACACTCCACACCTACCATACGGATTCCCTTGATCCGATTTCAACTCCAAGTCCCAGTCCTCACTAAAAAGATCAGCAGCCTGTTCCCTAGGCAGGCGGCTGGACACCCCTTCTGGCAGCTCCCAGGTATTCAGTTCCCCATCAGAATCTTCATCCTCCATAGCAAAGCCTTCCTCTTCAGAATGGGTGCCCTCATCACCGGCAGGACCACCATTAGGGATGCTCTGTGCTCCACTGGCTAAGAAATCAACAAAAGGAAGGTCTTAAAACAACCAGCAAACCAGAGCACCTACTCCTGTGCTTGGAAATTTTTGGCAGACTTACTAAGAAGGCAGCAGTAAAACAAGTGTGCAGAGTTCTTTAGCCACCTGAGCACTTAAAAAAAAAAAAAAAAAAAAAGAAAATGTTCTATTGACATTTTTAGAAGTAGGGCTGATCAATTATTTACAATAGGATGTTTTGCCTTAAACCAGGCCATTAATTGCCTGGTCTGGCAATTCACACAGGGAATCGGGCACAATTTACATTGTAGGTAACTTACATGTCATTAAAACAAATGATCAACTTTCACAATACAGGTGCGAATTGAGTTTTTGCTCCTCTATTCCTCGTCCCTTCATCCTCAAAGAGCATGTGAGAAGTGAGCACAGGACAAGCGGGATGAGAATAAAGGCTGACAGCAGGGCAGAACCCATCTGGTCACAATGGACCGCCACCACGTCTCCTCCCCCCAACATTGAGAGGGCTGGAAGGTACATTTTCAAAAGGTCTCAACATAATGGAGGGACGTTTGGGAAGGATAATGAACCTCCAAGCATATAGGGCTATGGTGATGCCCGGTCAGAGCTAGCAAATGAATCAGCCGATTAACACTGCACAATAATGACAGCTATAAGCAATAAAGTCGTACTTTCAGGTTATGGGCTCTGAAGGTAAAGTGCCTGAGTCCAAATCCCAGTTCTGCCAATTACCAAATGTGTTACTGAGCTGAAATGTACTCAACTGATTCCCTCAATAGCTTAAATATAGAATTAACATACAACCCACTCCTCAATGGATACCCAAAAGAATTAAAAACAGGTGTTCAAACAAAACTTGTACAAAAATGTTCACAGCAGGACTACTCACAATCACCAAGAGGTGGAAACCACCCGAATGCCTATCAACTGATGAATGGGTAAGCAAAATTGGGTTTATACAAATGAGGGGATTTATTCAGCCATCAAAAGGAATGAAGTATAGGCATACTTCATTTTATGGCATTTTGCTTTATTGCACTTCACAGATGTGGTGTGTTTTGTAATAAATTGAAGGCAAAACCCTCTATCAGCACAAAGATTACAACTAGCTTTATTGCAAGAGTAGCTTTATTGCCATGGTCTGGAACTAAACCTGTAACGTCTCCGAAGTATGCCTGTCCAAGGTATACAGGCTACGTGAATTAATCTTGAAAATATTATGCTGAAAGAAGCCAGACAGAAAAGGCCACATAGCGGATGATTCATTTGCATGCAACTCACATCTGCCTGCTGAGCAGAGGTCAATCCAGAGACAGAAAGCAGACTAGTGGTCGCCAAGGGCACAAGGAAGGGGAGGCTGGGGAGTGGCTCCTCACTGGATACATTCCTTTTGGGGTGATGAAAATGTTCTGGAACTAAATAGCGGTGGTGGTCACATAACACTGTGACTGTGCCGAATGCCACTGAGCTGCATGCTTCAAATTTGTTAAATAGTAAATTTTATGTTGTGTCTTTTACCAGAACCAATTTTTTTTTTTTTTACTCTGTGCCTCAGTTTCCTCACCTGCAAAATGGAGATATGATTGTTGTGAGAGTTTTTAAAAACAAAAAAAGGAGCTCACCCTGCATGGCTCAGTGGTGGAGCGTTGACCTACGAACCAGGAGGTCGAGGTTCGATTCCTGGTCAGAGTACGTACCCTGATTGCGGGCTTGATCCCAAATGGGGGGGCGCACAGGAGGCAGCCATCCATGATTCTCCCTCATCATTCATGTTTCTATCTTTCTCCCTCTCCCTTCATCTCTGAAATCAGTAAAAACATATTGAAAGTGGAAACAATTTTACCTCCAAAGCCTATATTCTTCCTGCTTCCCTAAGCTGTCTTTCTCAGTAGAAGGGACGGGTTTGGACACAAGTTCAGAACTTCCCTTAAGAAAGCTTGAGTAGGGCTTCCAAACAGGGCACTATGGAAACACCCGCAGAAAAAAGGTGACGTGGCAGCCAAGAGGAGGACCGGCTGGAAGGAGAAGGTAAACAAGACAGAGCGACTGTCCTGTCGCTCCCCCAGTCTCTCCCAACGTTCGCCCCAGCCTCTGCCGTCTACTTGCCTAGTCGATCCGTGGCTTTCTCAGTCTCTCTCGCCTGACCGGAGTGGTCATGCGGGGCAAAGCCAGCCTGCCAGGAGAAGAAACAATTATTCAGGACTTGGACACCTGGGGCATCCCGTTGTCAGCTTTCTCTCAGCTGAAACCCCCCATCCCTCCTCCCCTTTGTGTGGGGGGCTGAGACTCTGCAACCCCCACTTCTGCTCTGCCTGGTTAGACTCAGCAAGGATGGAGGGGGAAGAGCTTTGCGCCTCCTTACTCCTGAGGCATCATTCCAGCGACACTTCAACCTGGAAGCAGGAGCAACCTTCCTATAGCGGCCTAGGAACCCAGCTTACAGCTTGCCAACACTCGCAAAGCCAGCCTCATCACCCTGCCCTACCTACAGAGGTCTGACTCCCAGGCCCTCAGGACCCTCCAAGCTAAGAGACACCCCCACCCCCACCCCCACCCCCCGCCGCCCTAACTGGGGCCACGCCCCCTCCTCTAAGGCTGGAATTCCAGCTCTGCAAAGTCTCTCCTCTGAGCTTGTACATTTTAACCATTCCAACCTCATCCCTTTGTTCCCTCAGCCAGAGGGCTGGTAGCTGTTTCCTGCAGCTTCCACCACCATGTTCATTTTTAACTTTTTGGTTACTTTAACAACTTCTTATCTAGTTTACATATGTTGATTTCAGAGAGAGAGCAAGAGATAGATAGAAACATCAATGATGAGAGAGAATCATTGATCAGCTGCCTCATACACACCCCCTACTGGGGACTGAGCCCGCAACCCAGGCATGTGCCCTGACCGGGACTTGAAACGTGACCTCCTGGTTCATAGGTCAACACTCAACTACTGAGTCACACAGGCTGGGCAGCTAACAACTTTTTCTATCAAATTCTTTCTCCTGACTGATACACGGGTGCAATGCTGAGGGAAATCTTTCCCCACAGCCAACCACATGCCTCTCTGCTCTCACCACTCAAAAGTTCCTGAAGTCTTGCCCTGGCCAGACGGCTGTTGATTGGAGCAAAATTGCATACATCAAAAGGCTGAGGGTGGGCCCGGCTGGTGTGGCTCAGTGGTTGGGCTTCAACTTATAAACCAGGAGGTCACAGTTCGATTCCTGGCCAGGGCACATGCCCGGGTTGCAGGCTTGATCCCCAGTAGAGGGTGCACAGTAGGAAGGAGATCATGATTCTCTCTCATCATTGATGTTACTATCCCTCTCTCCCTCTCCCTTCCTCTCTCTGAAATCAATAAAAAAACATTTTAAACAGGGTTGTAGGTTTGATTCCCATCAGGGCACATACCTTGGTTGTAGGTTCAGTCCCAGTTTGGGGCGTACCAGAGGCAATGGATCAATGTTTCTCTCTCGCATCAACATTTCTTCTTTCTTCCCCCCTCCCCCACCTTCCTCTCTCTCTAAAATCAATAAAAACATACCCTTGGTGAGGATTTTTAAAAAGTTCCTAAAGTCCTACCACCTCTAAAACCTCTTTCTCACTGGAACAAGAAACGTGAAGCCTGCTGAAGACCTCATTTCAATCCCAGTTCTGCCATTCATTCAGTGTGAACACTCTGCCTGGGTTTCCTTCTCTGGAAACTGAGGGTGATGGTTCTGACCCTGCCAGGGACTTATAATGACCTAACATTTATGAAAACACCTAGCATAGCAGGAATGTAACATTTGTTGACTCTAAGCCCAACCTTCTTTGCCCTTGGCACCTGCCCCACGTAGCTCACGATCTAGTCACACCTGGATTTAAAGCATCAATTCCACCTCCTGTGGTCAGTGACAACCCTTGGTCACCAGTATGGGCCAGCTGGTGGGACCTCTCACTTCGACCACTGCCCTGACTCCATAGCTGCCTCCCCATTCACCCACCCTGCCCACCATACGCTATTAATCACTCCTCTCCTCAAAAATCTTCAACTCGCCCTAGCCAGTTTGGCTCACTGAATAGAGCATCCGCCTGCAGACTGAAGGGTCCTGGGTTCGAGTCCAGTCAAGGGCACGCTCCTCAGTAGCAGGCTCCTCCCTTGGCTGGACCCTGGTCAGGGCTTATGCAGGAGGCAACCAATCGATGTGTCTCTCTCACATCGATATTTCTGTCCTTCCCTCTCTCTTCCACTCTCTAAAAATCAATGGAAAAAATCAATGGGTGAGGATTAAAAAAATAATCTTCAACTCCACAAGGGAAGCATAACATTACCCATGGCATTCACAACCCTCCCTCAGCCCCTCAACCTGTTGGGCATAGTTCTCTCCCAGCTCTGCGACCCAGGCTCACAGGGGTCTGCCCTGCATTTCGGCGCCTCCCCTCACCTTGGAGAGGAAGCGCACAGCCCTTGCTGCTATGCCCTGACAAAATTAATCTCATCCCACCTGCACTCTAAAGTAATTTTCTTTGTAAGTCTTAACACTACATTTTTCTTACTTTGGTTACGTACTACCTTTCATGCTTAAACACGCCATGCCATTCCTCCAACCAATTAATAAATGTGTCTATCGTGTCGGGCACCATGCTAGACGCCAGGCTTAACAGCAGTTAACAAGGTTTCTATCCTCCAGGAGGTCGCCATCTCGCAGAGGTTACTGACTGCAAACAAGGGCAGGTTGTGGCTGTAATAACGGCCTTGGGAAAACCAGGAGCTGTCGCGCGCGCCAATGGAAACAAGTTTCTGGAAACCCTGCGTCAAAACAAGCCTTTGCTTTTCGTTGAATAGGAGAGCGAGCGCATGAGACATCACCTGGTGCTGTCGGCGGAGCATCCCCACCAGTGGACGCAGGTCCTTCGGGAAAAGTCTCTTCCCCTCGCCACCCTCACCTGGCCCCGGGCAGGCCCCGCCACCCTCACCTGGCCCCGCGCAGGCCCCGCCACCCTCACCTGGCCCCGCGCAGGCCCCGCCACCCTCACCTGGCCCCGCGCAGGCCCCGCCACCCTCACCTGGCCACCTGCGGGCCCCGCCACCCTCACCTGGCCCCGCGCAGGCCCCGCCACCCTCACCTGGCCCCGCGCAGGCCCCGCCAACCTCACCTGGCCCCCGCGCAGGCCCCGCCACCCTCACCTGGCCCCCTGCGGGCCCCGCCACCCTCACCTGGCCCCGCGCAGGCCCCGCCACCCTCACCTGGCCCCCGCGCAGGCCCCGCCACCCTCACCTGGCCCCGCGCAGGCCCCGCCACCCTCACCTGGCCCCCGCGCAGGCCCCGCCACCCTCACCTGGCCCCGCGCAGGCCCCGCCACCCTCACCTGGCCCCCTGCGGGCCCCGTCACCCTCATCTGGCCCCCTGCGGGCCCCGTCACCCTCATCTGGCCTCCGTGCAGGCCCTCCACGGCCGCCCCCAGCTCTCGGCCATCAGCATCACCTCCCATGTAGCGAGGACGCGGGGGCGACTAGGAGACCGAGGCCTTGCTTCCCCGCCCCGCGCGCCCACCCAGGCATTCGGGGTGCCTCCAGCCCCGCACGCCCACCCACGCATTGGGGTGTCTCCAGCCCCGCGGCCCGCCGGCCCGGCCGTTTCCACCTCGAGCGCGCGCTCAACGTTCGCGCGGCGGCCCGAGGCGCTTCCCCCGCTCCGCGGCCCCGCAGCTCCCGCCCCGGACGCAGGTGGTGGCCGCGCCCGGCCCGGCGCCGCGCTCACCTCGGGGCTGGGGGGCGACTCCCGCGCGCTCGCCAGCGGCAGACCCCGAGGCGGCTCCGCGGCCCCCAGCGCCAGGGCCCGGGCGGTCTGAGGGTCCATGCCCGGCGGCCCGCGGCTCCGCGCCCTGGACGCCGCGCGGCCACGTGACGCGCCAGCCTGGCTGCGAGCCCGAGGATACGCCGCGGAGGGCCAATCAGCCGGGGGTGCCCCGGCCGAGGGGGCGGGACCCGGGGTCACGAGGGACCCGGGGGCGGGGCGGGGCGGCGCGGGGCGGCGCGGGAGGGGCGGGGCGCGCCCGGGGCGAAAGCCCACCTACCCGCCCCAAGTCTGACTTTGGAAGCTCGGCCCATGGGGGTCCCAGGACTGAGTCTGGAATATCAAGGGTCATCCCTACCAGCTTCCCAACCTCCCATCCCTGCCACCCGGGTCCACTCGGCAACTGTAGCTCCAACCGCATTTCACTTCTGATCTTACAGACTTCTCGGAGCTCAGGCTGGATTCGGCTGTCACTCGCCTACAGATGGGGGAGTCCACTGAGCAGCCCTGTGGTGATTCTCCACCTTGAGTTAATGACAGTTAAAGTTAGGCCATTAGAAACCGGGACAAATGATAAAAACAAACTCCGACAATGCACTGGACACAGCCTATGGGCTACGGCAGTCACAGTAACCCTAAACATTCAGGGCTGACCCTAGTCTAACCTGAGAGCAGCTCTTTTTAACGCTCCGGCCTGGCCCTGCACACCCCGAAGGCTGCAGAAGATAGGCAAGGTCAGCCTTCAGTGCTCTTCCCCACCCACACTGCTAAACTCTAACAGACCAATCCCGTTAACATCTAGGTGGCAGGAAAGCTATAAACTGGGATTCCTTCCTTACCAGGACACCTAATCAATCTTTGAGAGATCAGAGAGCCCATTCCCTCATCTCCTTCAAAGGAGGTACTGTTTGTAAACTGCGCAAGGCATTTCAATTAGTGTAACAGCTGATATGTATTTTTCTTTCCCACAGGGAAGAGAATGTGGCAGATTAATATGTACTCTGTTCTGACCCATGACTCAGTTTCCTCAAATCTAACTGGATTTATTTACCTCAACTCTATCCCAAAGAACCTGCTGTGATGGTGGGAATGAAAAAGTTCTATTATCCATGCTGTCCAATATGGTAAACATATGGCTATTAAGCACTTGAAATGTTGCCAGTGTGAGAAACTGAATTAAATTTAATAAATTTAAAGTGCCAATAAATAAATAAATAAATTTAAAGTGCCATCTGTAGCTAGAAACTACCATATCTAACAGTACAACTCCAAGTGAACTAGCTAAATGCATTTCCATAACCTGCAATGGTGAGAACCAGACATAGGGCTATAATAACCCCGGGGAAACCACCTTCATAGCCTTGCTATAAGAAGCCAACCACCACCCTCTTACATGCAACATATATCTCTTTCCTAAAATAAAACTGCCACGCAAGGATTTAGAATGATAAACATCCCCAAACTTAATAAGAGGGAAAAAGAAATTTTTTCTTATTTTAAAACAAATGACAAGTAAACATATACAGTGCAAAAGCTCAAAATGAAAATGCCCTAAAACAGATGCTAATATTCATAGGAATTTAATACATGATAAAGGTATTACCACACATCAACTGAGAAAAATGGCCACAAATAAAAAGGGTTATCACCCTAGCCAGTTTGGCTCAATGGATAGAGCACCAGCCCACAGACTGAAGGGTCCTGGATTCTACTCCAGTCAAGGGCACATACCTCGGCTGCAGGCTCAATCCCCAGCCCTGGTCAGGGCTTGTGCAGGAGGCAACCAATCATTGTGTTTCTCTCACATCAATGTTTCTCTCTGTCTCTCCCTCTTCCTTCCACTCTCTCTAAAAATCAATGGAAAAATATCCTCTCATGAGGATTAACAAAACAAAAAAGTTAACAGAAATCACACACTTAAAAACACATCTCTGGATGTCAAAAAAAAAACACACCACACACACACACACACACTAAAAAAAACAGCTGGGGTAAATTATTTGCAATAAAGGAGAAACAAACTAAAGGTTAATGTTCTTAATATATAAATAACTCTTACAGATTAGGAAGAAAAAAGTTCAAAAAACTGTCAAAAACTGTAAGATGAGAACCAGGAAAAACACACTTTCATTAATGTCAAAGAAATGCACATGTCATTTTTCACCTATTAAAATAAAAAATATAAAATATCCACTGCAGCCGAAAGTGCTGACATTTTCATACATTGCTTGAAGTATTTTCATAAATTGCAAATTGGCAATTCATAATATTCCTTTAAAAAGTTATATCCTTTAATAATTCTGTCAGATGTCAATCTACTAAACAAATAACCAGAGATATAAAAAGATAAGAATCTTTATTAACAGCATTTATAATTTTAAAAAAATTGCAAATGACAAGGGCCAGCCACAGGGGATTAATAAAATAAGTAATGGCTCATCTATTTGAAGGAATACTATAAATTCAATGTTTTTAAGGCTATTTTAAAACCATTAAGTGAAACAAGTAAACTATACTGAATGCTTTTCCCAGTGACATTATGATAAAAATATAAAATACCAACTGCCTCCCCTGCTCCCAGAATGCCCTTCTCTGCTCCAAGCCATCCTCCATCATCGCCTTTGAAGTCCTTCTGAAGCTCTAATCTACTCCCTTTGGCCTGCCCTTTGGTTGCCAGGCCTTCCCCACAGTAAACATTTCTCTGCAGATCAGTCCCAGTGACAGAAGACAGTTTTATAATGTCTTAATCTTCTTCAAGGACTTTTCCTCAATACCCAGCATCCTTCTCTGCTACTTCAGCCAGCTCTCAGGACATCCAGCTCTGTTCCTCCAACCCCTACCTCCATCCCAAAGAGCTTCCCTTCTTTCCTGCTTAGGAATGACTGAATGAGTGATCCAAGAGAATAAATCCAATTCTGATCAAAGAAATCAAATTACTAAGTTTAACTCCAAATGATATGGCAGGATACTTTTATTTTCTTTCCATTATTCTATTCTCACCATATTTTCTGCAAGAGATGCATACCATGTATACTTTTATAAAAGGAGAGAATAAACAAACAGAACTGAACTTTTTCCAAATTTCAACCCACCCCAAGGTTGAGATTAGAGATACTCTAATCAGTGTGTGATTTCCACATATTTTGGAAAACATTTAGACCCTACAGTAGATCCAGCCTCAACAAGTAGCCTCTGACCACGAAACAGCAGTTCTCTTTCCTGGAATTAAAGATTAACACAAAATTAAAACATATCTCAAAATCCTGTCTGCAAATTGCAGACGAATTCCTAACAAATCCTGTCTGCAAATTGCAGACGAATTCCTAACAAAACCTGCCCAGAGGGCTCACAATACTATTTTACAAGGTTGGCTGTGGTCTTCCTCTTTTCACAAATGGCCAGCTTGATGCATAGCATGTTTAGCTACAAACGCCTCTGCTGACTCTCCCTGCAACATTTTCATGGCTCGCCAATAGATCTGTCCGCAGTTCTCAGGTCTACCAAGGGGGTGGTTCAATTCTTCTTTGATGTAATCCATCCAAAGATCTTGAAAGGGAACCAAAAACTTACTATAAACATATAATTAGATAAAGGACACGGCTCTATTAGGTAAACTTAATTATTTAATATCAATGTACCACAAGATTTCTAAGAAATTTAACTTCTTGTGATTTCCATAGAACCCTATGTGAAACAATACCTCTCTCATCATCTTTACACTAGATATAACAAAACTATTTTTTTAAGTAGAAAACTTCACTTTAATCATAGTAATCTATATATTTTACAAACTCAAATAGACTAAATATTTTGGAGGCAGAATTTTGTTGAGTCTCTTTCAAGGTGAAACTGACCTCAATGAGTTCACTATAACCCTGTTACCATGCTTAACAAAACTTGTTTGGGTTAGTAAACAAGTTTTTTCATGCACTCCATCAGAAGGTCTGTTGAAACCTCTTAAGAACTAATGCATTTTTTAAAATGTGGATTTAACAACTATACATGTCAGTTTTTGAGTGCGAATTTACATGCCATACCTACACCCAGAAGTATGGTTTGCAAGTCCTATACATGAGGACAATGCGGCAACAGTCATTGACAACTAACGTCAATTAGCGTGCCACCACCCCTTTACTATAACTCCCATTCCTATTTGTTCTGACCACATTATTAACCTTTCCCTTACAAATGCCACATTTTTAAAAGAACAAACCAATCAAATCTTCCTCTATTCAAGAATTAATAGAAGACCTATGGACTCTTGAGCTTGTGAACTTGAAATTATAAGTAAAGTTTTATCTGCAGTACTTATGTACCAAGTGAGGGAACAGGCAGGGCAAGGATGCAAGTTTTATTCTCAAAGAGGGCCATGACCCAAAAGTTAAAAAACACTGTTTGTTCTAACCACACTGATAGGTTACATATCACACATGCAAACAGACTTTTGTGTCTATAGCTAAAGTTTACTTACCAGAATCTACAGATCCAAACTCTCTCAAAGCCCTCTCATAATATTCTCTCAAGTTCGCCATTTTGCAGGATTCCTAACAAAAATAATCAGACAGTCTTGCCTCAAAACCTTAACTTATGATGTCACAAATTCATTTCAAACACATTGTTAAACTGCTACCATCTATTAGGTACTTGAAGGAGAGGAGGGTTGGGGCTTAAGATGAGCATAGCCTGGCTTTCAACTTATTCAGAGAAAAGTCATACGCATTTACTTCCAGAGTGAAGTAAAAGTTAGTGATAGAAAGCACTTTGCCCTGGTAGCATGGAAAAAGCCTTAGTTCTCAGTGAGAGGAATATGGAAGCTTCACAGCAAAGTATATTTGAAAGCCCTGGGGGAGGAGTAGGATTGAAATAAATAAATGCAGAAGGTTCTACTCCCTATGGCTAGGGATGTCTTCCTTTTGAATACCTGGCCTCTAGCACAGTGGTTCTCAACCTTGGCTGCACATTAGAATCACCTGGGAATCTTTTTTAAATCCTGATTTCTGGGCCTCATCCTCCGGAAATTCTGTTTCTTTGTTATGGGGTGGGGCCACAACATTAGTAACAAATATGTGTGTGTGTGTGTGTGTGTGTGTGTGTGTGTGTGTGTATATATATATGTATGTATGTATATATATATGTATCAGAAGCAGTTACTGGGTGCCTACTCTTTACCTCATAACCCAATACAAGAGACAAACAGGATGCTGTGGAGGCAGAAACAGTGCCTCGCCCAGCCTGGTAGGGAGGGCTTCCTATAAGCGGTGACATCTAAGTATTCAATTTCCCGAGAGGTACTTTCTCTTCTTTGCCTGATTACCATTTCTAAACCATCTCTATGAAAAAAAGGGATTAGACAAAGGGACAAGAAATTTATATTGTATTATAATGAGCTTTTTAAATATTAAAATGCTGCCATAAATTAGTAACCACTAATCCGTTTTCCCAGACAAGAAATGAATAGATAAGAACACTTACTTGCTCTTTTTCAAATTGGATTACTTTCCTGAAAAAAGCAACTGAAAATGGACGGCTTTCCTGTAAACTAAAAAGTAGAGGGGACACCGTTATCCTCCATAATGATAGCCACCGCCACCACAAAACGTGGTTCAATAAGAATCTGCCCACAATTCAATGCAAGGACTGGACTTAACCACCAGTCACTCAATGCTTCAATCTCCAATGATACTCTTCACCACCACCAAATTCTTTCCTCTCCGGCTTTCTTCCCGTTCTTTCTCACTTTCAGAGTCTTAAGTTCCCTCTTCTACTACATCCCAAGGTCTTTTGAAAGAGACCGATAATTCTACTTCTAAGAATATCTTACAGGGTAATGGTTTCCAACATGGATATATTTGTGCAGAAATGTTCATCAAAGCAGTATTATTGTGCCAAATAACTTACGGCACATCTACAGAGTGGAATATCATATAGCTATTTTTAATAAATAATGTCTATGAAGAATTATTAATGATAGGGAAAAGGCCAGGCTTAATGTTCACCAATAAAAGTGATAAATAAAATGTAATTATAGTATAATTTCAAATATGTGACAAATTTTAAGATGATATAGCAACATGAGTTTTTCTCTTGATGGAGGGATTAGAATGAATACTTAGTTATCTCTTTTTTCTTCTTTTTCATAATAGGTATGACTTGCTTTTACTGTTCAAAAAAACAAATAAATAAAACTTGTTGAAAAGCCTCTGGGACTACTTCCTCAGATACTATCTGTGACACATGTAATCCGTGTATGAGGAGCTGCGTGCGGAGTGGAGAACCAGTACAGCTATGGACATCTGTGAGTACCTTTTAAACACAGCTCTGGCCTTTTTGTTGCCACCGCTTCGATAAGCCCAATCCAGGTACTTTTCCTTCAAAGTGACTGAGTCAGCACCCGTGACAGCTAAGATAGCTTTCTACAATTCAAAAAAAAGACACAGCCGTGTGAGGAAATTTATAAATATCAAAACCCATTTTCCCAGAGCCATCCCAGGTTGCTCAATAAATAGTGCTTTAGGAAGAGCTGCTATAGAAATAACCCTAAAGCTAGCCAACCAGTAATCCTATCTGCTCATTCCCTACCCACTACAAAACTCAGAGCAGGCCTATACCTTATAGATGGCTTCAGTGTCTTCTTGGCTTTTGGCACCTTCACACCACTCTGCCCAAGAAATCCACAATGGCAGACAAACCTGCTCATAATAAAAAAAAGTTAGGAAATGAGAGCTTAGCACTACACTCTGAAAACTAGTCACTATAAAGACACGTTCCTCCTAAGACAATCATGGATTCATTCCCACTCTGTCCTCGCTTTGATAGAAGCCTCTGTGACCAGGAATGACATGCCAGAATACAGCCTTCTAAACAAGTCACCCAAAGCAATACTCTCCTGTTAACTCTAGTTCCCTTATGTTGGGGAATGTTGCCTATCTATATATATAAAAGCCTAAGCTGCCGAACAACCAGTTGACCAATCGCTATGATGCACACTGACCGCCAGGGGGCAGATGCTCAGCAGCTGCCCCCTGGTGGTCAATGTGCTCCCACAGCCAACCTCCCACAGCTGGCCAACCTCCCATGGACCCCTTCCCCTGGCCAGCCGGCCCCGATCAGCCCTGATTGGGACTGGGCGAGATGGCCTCTATCCGCCCGATCACTGGTCAGGCCGAGGGACCCTACCTGTGCACTAATTCGTGCACTGGGCCTCTAGTAGTTATTATAATTGATTATCTGTTAGTTAATTAACAGCCGATAGCTAGTCATACCTATACCTACCGAGGTCTCTGCTCTTTAGGGCCCACAACACAAGTACTAATTATCTAGGCTGAACTATTTAACCTTCACTCATGTCTCAGAGGCACACGCATATGAGCAATAAAATAAGTAAGATTTTTTTCCCACTTTAACTTCTGGAATACTTTTTTCCTACTAATATAAAAGATTCACTGCAAAGCTTTAAGGTTTAGTCCGTTAAACTTTAAAGTTTAGAAATATACACGTGTTTTAAAAATCAGGCTTAAGCTCAGCTTTTGTAGCAAGTGAGAATATACTATTAATATTTCTCACTTGTAGGGTATCTAGATGGAATATAAAATTTTACATAGTCAATTTCCAAATAAAGAATTAGAAATAGGCCATTAAATGGAAGTAAATTTTTCTACTCTTGACCCTTAAATCACAAACGTACTCTAGGGCCAGCCCTCATGAGACAAGTACAAACATACTCTAGGGCCAGCTCTCACGAGACAAGTACACTCCAACTATGCTTTGGCTGAAATCTTGTAAGGTTTCCCAAACAGAATGAAACACTCACAGACCTGGGGTTTCAGGGACGCAAAGCCTTCTTTAAAAAGACTGGCTATGTCAGGGCTCTTGGAATCAATCAGCACCTGCAGCTTCATCTGCCACATCATCACAGAGTCTCTAAACAATTCAATCCCGGCCACTGCCACCTGCAGAGCTTCCTTAAGGAAGTCATGCTGCCGCAACAGCTCAATCTAGATAAAACAAAGGATCAGTGGAAAATTAATACTGAGAGCTAAATTATCTATGTAATGGGGGGGAAAGGAGGCAATAGTTTCAACAGCCTTGCCACTAAGCCTTTTACTATGGCTGCCAAACACGCACAAAGTGAACAATTTGCAAGTCCTCCTCCATTCCCTGCTCCTACTCCCAAGTGGTATCCAAAAATAGGGAAGAGGTGAAAATTAGAAGGCCTAAATAATTTAGATTGAAAGTTAAGTTTTTAATAAAATAGTTCACTATAATAAAACCCATATCCACCAAACAGAATATAAAAATCAATAAAGAGCTGGGCTGGTATGGCTTAGTGGTTGAGTGTCAACCCATGAACCAGGAGGTCACCCCTCCATTCCCCCGTCAGGGTACATGCCCAGATTGTGGGCTGGTCCCCAGTAGGGGGCATGCAGGAGGCAGCCGATCAATGATTCTCTGTCATCATTGAAGTTTCTCTCTCTCTCTCCCTTTTCTTTCCTCTCTGAAATCAATAAAAATCTATTTTTTTAAAAATCAGTAAAGATAAAACCAGTATTTGTGGGTTGGTAAGGAAACTAAAAGTTTATTCATTCAACCAGAGCTGAGCACACTATAAACTGGTACAATTTTTCTAAAATATAATTTGGCATTATGTAGCAAGAGTCATAAAAGTGTTTGTAACTTATACTTGGGAATTATATATATATATTTTTTATATATATTTTATTGATTTTTTACAGAGAGGAAGGGAGAGAGATAGAGAGTTAGAAACATTGATGAGAGAGAAACATCGATCAGCTGCCTCCTGCATATCTCCTACTGGGGATGTGCCCACAACCCAGGTACATGCCCTTGGCCGGAATCGAACCCGGGACCCTTCAGTCCGCAAGCCGACGCTCTATCCACTGAGCCAAACCGGTTTCGGCGGGAATTATATTTTAACAAATATAGCCCAAAAGTATATCAATAGAAGGAAATCTAATCTGTTCAAAAATGCTTGTATCCACACTATTTTATTTTTTAAAATATATTTTTATTGATTTCAGAGAGGAAGGGAGAGAGAGACAGAGATAGAAACATCAATGATGAGAGAGAATCATTGATCAGCTGCCTCCTGCAAACCCCACAATGGGGATTGAGCCCACAATTAGGGCATGTGCCCTGACCAGGAATCGAACCATCACCTCCTGACTCATAGGTCGACGCTCAACCACTGAGCCACGCCAGCCAGGCAACACACTATTTTAACAAGGGGAAAAAACCTAAATCCAATTCAATTTTATAAAACTGTGAAACAGCAAATAAAAGGGGAGTATATAATCCATTCACTCAGCAAGATTTTTATTGCATGCTGTATTTGCTAAATTCAATCATGAGAATATCAGGTGCATTCTCTACCACCCACAGAGCCTCTAGTCTAGCAATTTGATATGTGCCATGACAGAAAAAGCATCATTGCTATCGAAGTATAAAGCATGGTTTATGGCAGTGATGAGAAAGGCCTCCAACCAATAAAGAAGCACCATTTAGACTTAAGAAAAAGCAGGCATTAGTCAAGTGAAAGCAGAGATTCCAGGCAGCATATGCAAGAGGTTGAAGGTGAGAGACAGCTTGGATACAAAAGGAAATCCAAGTTTAGAATGGCTGGAGGAGTAGGATGTAAACTGCAGGGCTGGCAAAAGAGGCTGGAAATACAGGCAGGGGCCAAATTAATGACACTGAGCAGCTTTACCCAAAGGACAGTGGAAAGCCACAGAATAATCTGATAATCAATTTTAAAAGAACATTCGGTGGGGATTCATCTGGACAAAGGATGGATGTAGAAATCAGCAAAGCATTTTAGTTCAGCGGCAGTATGTTGAGGCACTCTCATTAAAGGCAAGGTCACTGAATGAGCGATGAAGTGATAGGGTTAGGAAGAACAAAATGAGAGATTTGGAGAGCAGAGGATGTTTAAAATAGCCAGAGTGGTGAATGGCAAAATAAGCAATAAGGACAGAGTGTGACTGCCAAGACAATACTCAAAGCAAAGCCCATCTGGATATACAGGGTGGGACTGTTGTCCAGCATTCAATAACTCGAATTGGGGCAGCTGAACTCACCCAGGTCTGGGCTTTTTGCCAGATAGATGCTATAGCGGGAGAAGGGCACCTCAGTAGTGGTATAATATAATAGTCTACTGTACAGGATATGCACCATGTAAGTATACGTAGAAAGTATTTTTGAATGTTAATGTAAAAATAATAGAATACAAAATAGCAAAACATTAGTTGTAATTATATAAAAATTGTATGCTGATATGAAACAGGAGTTATACAAATCAAAGGCACTAAACAAATATAAAGATTTTGGTCCTTTTGTTCCCTCCAAAGGTATTTAAATACACTAACACATTCATTATCTCATGTTATGCTCGCAACAACTCTGTGACATGGCAAAAACAAGGAATGCTATCACTATTTTAAAATCAAACTCAGAAAGGTTAAGTGATTTGCCCAAGTCACCTCGCTCTTAAGTGGCAAAACCTGATCTAGAACTATGTACTCCTAAGCACATGACTCTGGTCTCTGTAATAATCCTTACCCACCCGGGGGTAGGAATGGGTTAATATGCCTCCTACTAGAATGTCAGCTTCTGAAACAGAGGGAACACATCGAATGTGTTTTAACCTGGGCCAGGCATTTAGACTAAAGCTAGGAAAGGCATGTTCAGTAAAAGATGGAAGTGTGGACAAACCAACCCAAACAGTGACTCCTGGTTCTGAGTGTTTCCCGCTCTATAACATTCTTCCCTTTACTGGTACAGGTTTCATTTTATCATACAACCAACACTGAGAGCCAAATGTAAATACTCTCTACATCCACATACCAAACTTCCAAATGGCCTTAGTCACATACCATGTGTATCACAATGGCACCAGCACGAACCCACTGGAACTGAACACATATGATTGCAGTGAATGTGTTGGTGTCCTTACCCACTGCTTGTAGAGGAATTCTGGTAGAAGTTTGAGTTCCTGTGCCTTCTTGAATGCAGTCATGGTCCTTTCCAGCCTCTGGAACCAGAAAAATGCCTCACTTCATCACAAAGATCCCAGCAGAGGTTGCTGGCCTCTGATAGGAACAAATGCAGTTTCGCACATTTATGAGAGCTGGGAGAAGGGACCGAGGTGGTTTCACTTATGATCAGATGAGCTGGACAGCTGCCCCAAGCACAGCCCAGCAAGAGAGCACCTCCCGACCCAGGGACCAGGATAAGGGCAAAGCAGACTCAGACCTTCAGAATGACAGGTCACTCAAGGAGAAAGAGCAATAAGCATGAGCTTCTTGGAAGCTGTCCCAGGCCCCAAAACAGTCTGTCCTTCTGTCAAAAGGTAGTCACTTTCTCCTCAGCCCTGTGACCATGTCCTTACCTGCCCTCTGAGGGACCGATTACTTGTCTTCTTAGCAAATCTTTCCAAGCAAAAGCTGATGTAACACTTCCACATGGCCTCTGAAAACGTCAGAAAGATTCCACTGATCAATCACCAATTCTTAGTTTAACAATCATCATACATCTTTCCTTTGAAGGGAAAACTCCTCTGAAGAAGGGATTAAACTAATCTCATGGGGGAGCGGAGGGGAATAGCTATTCTGATTACAGCCAATAAACCATCTCAAACACTGGGGAAAAAACAACTGAGTAATGACATAAATATAAAAATCGAAAACCATGTTATATATGCCCTCTTAATACTTCAATATTACAAAATTAGGAAGTAATCTATATTAAAAGATAATTAAGGAATTATAATTAAACAATCTTCCTATTATCACTTCCCCAAATAAGTGAATACATACATATATATATCACTACTGTCAAGGAAGGTCATAAAACCTTCATCTTTCACCACCAGAGAAAGAACAGGTTGGAAAGCCAAGTACACTGTAGACTACCGGAGATTCCTGAAAGCGACCTGGTCACGGGAACGGGAGCTTGGGTCTCCCGTCATGAACGCCACCGCTTCCACACCGCACCGTGGTTTGGTGCGGCTCACCTGTAGGGAGAGTCTGGACTGCCTCTTCGTACACAGCGCAGCAGCGCTCCTCCCTCCGGCCCATCTCCAGGGCTCGGGCTTGCTTTGTCGCAGGCGGCTCTTCTCCTGGCTGTGGCTGGATCTCTAATTCTCGCCGTGCCACGTAATCCCAAGTGAGAGGGTCATCTGTGTGCAGAGCCTGAAGGCTGGAAAACAGCTTACTGGCATGAATCCTATGGCAGGAGACTGATTCAGATATCCAAGACAGTTCCCTATGCTCTATAAATGTACCCAAGGCAGCCCTTTAACAATCCGATACCATAAACAGGCTCTTCAGGTTACCTTCACACTCACGGTATAAATTTTGTCTATGGATGATCAGAGTTGTCGCCATTTATTAGGTTTCAGTGTTAACTTTCAAGTTAGCTCTCAAAGTCAAATCAGCAGGGAGATATGAGGACACAATCCTCCTTGAGCCCTGGAGAACCTTAGTATATATAGCCAGGCTCTTGCATTTTTAAAATAAAGGCAGAGAAAAAGCAATATCTAATCCTTTACCAAAACCCTGAGGCTGTCTAAAGAGAAAACAGATCCACATTCTACTTTATCTCCTGTAAAGGAAGGGGTACTACCTCAGAGTGAAGTACCCACAGGTAGGCTCCAAGTAATTCACAACCATATAACCAGAATTAAAGAATAAAGTGCCCTAGCTGTTTTGACTCAGTGGATAGAGCGTTGGCCTGTGGACCAAAGGGTACTGGGTTCGATTCTGGTCAAGAGCACATATCTTGGTTGCAGGCTCCTCCCCGGCCCGGGCCCTGGTCTGGGCTTGTGCAAGAGGCAACCAACCAATGTGTTTCTCTCACATCAATATTTCTCTGTCTTCCCCTCTCTCTTCTACTCTCTCTAAAAATCAATGGAAAAATATTCTCAGGTGAGGATTAAAAATAAATAAATAAAGTCACCTGCAGAACTCAACAATAAACATTCATGAGTACAACTCTCATTTTACACACACAAGACATGCCAGGAAAGCAGAAATACAGATTTTTATAAAAATTATAGGATTTACTTATTTTTGAATAAAGGCAAAGTATTTTCCAAGGGAAGCCAGTAGTGAGTCAAACAACTTCTTCAGGAATATATATTTTTAATATGATTTACTATGGTACAATGGTCCTACAACGAGGCTTCCCTCCAAAGATTTAGTGTGGTATCTTCTTCCCCACTTTGTAAATATCCAACCACAAACCCTTACCACAAAATAAGAACAACCATATCCACCTTTCCACTATTTTACTTACTCATCATAAATTTCCTTTTGCAGATTTTTAGCAAAATCGAATAGCTGTGCAATTGAAAGCAGTGACACATGAAATTCTGCACCTAAAATTTAAAAAGTGGGAGAGAAATTAAGACTCTGAAGTATCACCTTACTCTAAAAGTACCACCTTCCTGATGTATTGAAGTTAGTTTGTTTTAAATTGAGAAATAGGACAAAGCAGAAAAAAAAGATCACCCATAGTATCATTACACAAGCAAAGCCATTATTTATATTTTGGAGTATTTATAAGTACTTGTAGCTTTATTCTAAACTTCTTAAGGGCATAAAGAAATGTATTAAATCATCTATTTCAACTCCCCACATGAATTAAGTACTAAATAAAAACTTATTGAAATGTTCAAGTATATCCTAGGGGCAATAAGTTTTCTGAAAGAAATAGGACACTATTCCTACAATCAGAGTTTTATACATATTCTAATAGAATTTTTAACAAATTTTCAAAATTAGCTAAAGGTCTTCCTCATTATAAGTAAACTGTTTCACTTTCCCATCATAAAGAGATTTTCAAAACATACCTACCTTTAATTATGTTTATGGAATTTTTGTAGATGATCCGTGCCAACTCACCCGTAAGGATTTCTTCAGGATAATCAAGATTTCCCTAAAGAGTGTTATATTGAACGTAACTTAACAGGTAGTTGAAGTAAGTAGAAAAAGAATAGGATAAAAATGAACTGTCCTAGACTACCTGTGCCATATAATCTCTGGCAAATCACATCTCTCTCTGACAATTCCCTCACTTAGAAAATGTGTAGTTGAATAAGACCGCTAATCTTCGAACTCCTGGAGTGGTGCGGGATCATTTGGCTTAAGGCCTCACTCCCCATTTAGACCAGAATAGGTCAAATTTTACATGCCCTATTGACCCTTCTATGTACAACTCTATTTGGATGAAAAATTTTAGAACCCTGGCCAAGTAGCTCAGTTGGTTAGAGCATCGTCCCAATACACCAAGTTTGTTGGTTCGATCCCCGGTCAGGGCACATACAAGAATCAGCCAATGAATATATAAATAAGTGGAACAACAGATGGATGTTTCTCTCGCTCTCTTTCTCCCTTCCTCTCTCTCTCTCTAAAAATCAATTAATTTTTTTTTAATTTCAGAGTTCAAAACCGCAACAATAGATGATAGCAAAGTTCCTTTTTCAGTTCTAACATTCTGAAACTTCTTTCTTTAAAACTATTCTGTCACATAAAAAATTATATAAAAAAGGAGACCGGAAACCACACATTTCATAACCTTTTTCAAGCTCCATTAATATGTCACTTCATGAAATCATAAAGTATTAAAAAGTAGCATTTGGCCATTCCATCAGTAATAATTTTGAGGATCACTACAATTAGTCCAAATGTCTATTTTTATAGCATAAAATTCCATTTTTATTACTAAGCCCACTTTACCAGGTCAACTCCAGACTCATCTCAAAGTTTCCAAATATGACATTAAATTGGAAAGAAAAATACATTCCAAAGATTTTTCTCTTACACCTAAGCAGCTCAAAACACTATACATTTTTAATAAGTTACAACACATTAGGCTCTTACCAAATCCATTTTGGCTTTCTCAAATTCTTCCTTTTCCTTCCCCAATTTCTCAGCATGCATCAGCTCCATCCTGAAGTACTACGGAAGGGAAATGATGAACTGAAAAGCTTTGGAGATAACTTTTTTTAATTAGAAACATAGAAGACGCCCTTTTTTTAGCCATAATAATTGGATCTGGGAAAGCCTGGGGGAGTGGTATATCTGCTATGAAACTAGCTGGCACTGATAAGGAGGGAGATTCTGAGATGGTGGAATAGTTCTGTATCTTGATTGCAATGGCTACACAAATCTACACAGGCGAGGAGAAAAAGAAATATATGCACATTATACCAATAATAATTTCTTGGCTTTGATGTTATACTACTTTGCTATTATAAAATGTAACCATCAGGGAAAACTAAGTAGTATATGGTACACAGGACCTCACTGTATTATCTTTGTAACTTGCTGAGAATCTGTAATTATTTTGAAGTAAAAATCAATGGCAAACATATAATATCAGGTATACAAAGAGAAACTAATGCATGATTAACATGATTTGCTAATGATGTACTACAATCCTAATGTAGGGGTTCTCGATACTCTTTTAGGTGGTCTGCAAGATGTAAATTACTTTCATAATAATACTAACATATTCCTTGCCTTTTACTCTTACTATATTAAGAGTTTAAAGTTTTTCAGAGACTATATAATGGGCCCTATCACCTAGACCAGTGGTCAGCAAAGTGCGGCTCGGCAAACCGTGGCTTGCGAGCCACATGCAGCTCTTTGGCCCCTTCAGTGTGGCTCTTCCACAAAATACTGGCACTTCCACAAAATACCGACTTCTGTGCATGGGCCACAAAGTTTCAATCGCACTGTACGTGCGTGCCCGCACGTGGTATTTTGTGCAAGAGCCACACTGAAGGGGCCAAAGAGCTGCATATGGCTCGAGAGCCGTGGTTTGCCGACCACAGACCTAGACCAGTGGTTCTCAACCTTGGCTGCACATTAGAATCACCTGGGAATCTTGTTAAAATCCTGATTTCTGGGCCTCATCATTAGTAACAAAGAAACAGAAGTTCTGGAGGATGAGGCCCAGAAATCAGGATTTTAACAAGGTTCCCAGGTGATTCTAATGTGCAGCCAAGGCTGAGAACCACTGCCCTAGGCTGAATGCCAAAGGCGATCTGAGAATCCAGCTGTCCTCTATTAAGTCAGGTATCCGAGGCATTAACAAAAATGTGTAATGCCATTCTTCTTTTTCAACTTTGTTTTAGAAGAGGTTTCATCTAAAAATAATTAATCTGTATTAACATATCATGAATTTATTTTTAAATAACTATTGTTAGATTTCTTGGTTTTAATTTTCAATGAAGTAAAAACTGATAGCTATAACCCATATAAACAAAGACCTTTGAGGTCCTCAGTAATTTAAGATTGAAAGAAGACCAAAATGTTTGAACACCACTACTTATAGATCAATATAGACTAACATGGAACTATATTCATTATATCCTCCTATATAATAAAAGGCTAATATGCAAATTGTCCCCTTGGGAGTTCAACCAACTGGGAGTTCGACCTCTCACTATGACGGGCGCTGACCACCAGGGGGCGGCACAGAATGAAGAAAGGCCCTGGCCAGCAGCCAGCAGCCAGGGGAAGGAAGGCCTCAGCCGGCAGCCAGCAGCTGGCAGCCTGGGGAAGGAAGGCCCCAATCTACCCTGATCGCCGGCCAGGCCTAGGGACCCTACCCATGCACAAATTTTGTGCACCGGGCCTCTAGTATTTGATAAAAATACAGAACACAAGAATGTTATAGTCCTACTTTTCAGAAATAAAACCTGTTTTAAATATCTGTAATTGGCATAAAGTATGGGTGATAAGAATACTTTTCCTGTTACTTTTTCATAGAACTGTTTTCTATGAAATAATAAATTCTAATTATTTTTGATAAGAATAAACAATAAATCTATTCCCATTTTAGAAAATACAAGTATGAACATTTATTGAAAGCCTCCAAAAAACATGTAAAATAATAACACGGGGGTGGGGGTGGGGAGGGGTGGGATAGAGGCGGAAGAGAGGGGAAATAAATGGTGATGGGGAAAAAATAAAAATACCATACAATAACCCTCTAACAGCAGGGAAGACTGATTCTTACAAATAGTTTTTCAATAAAAATAATCAAGGCAGCAAAGGAATGTCTAGTAGAATATGAAAAACAAAGGAAATCAAGAGTACAATATAAGCCCTAACCAGTTTGGCTCAGTGAATAGAGCGACGGCCTACGGACTCAAGGGCAGGTTCGATTCTGGTCAAAGGCATGTACCTTGGTTTCGGGCACATTCCCAGGAGGGAGTGTGCAGAAGGCAGCTGATCAATGTTTCTCTCTCATCAATGTTTCTACCTCTCTATCCCTCTCCCTTCCTCTCTGTAAAAAAAAATCAATGAAATGTATTTTAAAAAAAAGAGTACAATATAAAACATCATTAAATTACTGTAAGACAAAAAAAAATATGGTTGGGACAGCTACAATACCTATTAGCATGAAAACCCATTATCTTTTTCCCCTCAGCATGGAGGTCTAATTTTCATTTGAAGACTAAATACCTCAGAAAAGGGTGCAAAGTTTCTAATAATGCACCATTTCCAACATTTGTTTGGTTTTCTCTCATCAAAAGTACAGCAGCCATCATTGTCCCAGTGTACCCCTCCAAGGGGAAGTAAGTCTACCAAGGAGGGAAGAAAGTACCTACCTCAAGAAAAAGAGACAAAGAGAATGAGAAGAAAATGGAAAAGAAAGGGGAAGAGAAGGCAAAAGGGGGTAAGTGGGTGGAGGTGGAAGAGAAGTGGAAGAAAAGGACAGGAAGGAGGGAGAGAGGCTAAGAGAAGTGAGTGGGAGGAAGGGCAGGAGGGAAGGAGGGAGAGAGGGAAGAAAAAAATAAGAACAAAGGTATAAACATGGCTGAACCCCTGCCCCCCAACTGAAAAAGGTAAGGTCCAGTTCCCTACCCCTCCCAACCATAATGGGCAGGTAGCAGCTTTAATGTCTCACTAACAACCTAGAACAGCGGTTCTCAACCTGTGGGTCGCGACCCCTTTGGCGGACGCACAACCCTTTCACAGGGATCGCCTAAGACAGCCGTGGGCAAACTACGGCCCGCAGGCCGGATCGGCCCGTTTGAAATGAGTAAAATTTAAAAAAAAAAAAAGACCGTACCCTTTTATGTAATGCCGTTTACTTTGAATTTATATTAGTTCACACAAACACTCCATCCATGCTTTTGTTCCGGCCCTCCGGTCCAGTTTAAGAACCCATTGTGGCCCTCGAGTCAAAAAGTTTGCCCACCCCTGGCCTAAGACCATCCTGCATATCAGATATTTACATTAAGATTCATAACATTAACAACATTACAGTTATGTAGCAACGAAAATAATTATATGGTTGGGTCACAACATGAGGAACTGTATTTAAAGGGCCAGAAGGTTGAGAACCACTGACCTAGAGGATGCACAGGGTCAAAACCTACTACTGGCCAAAATATACCCTCCTAGCCCCCTTTCTCCAGCAACTCCCTACTAACCCCTAGCCTCTGTAATTCCAAGTTTTTTTTAACTTAAAGAATGTGTGTCTCCAGAGGACCAAAGTGAGACATCTCTCTCATGGAATGAACACACACACTCACTTCTTGATAAAGTTTTGCAGACTGGGGATGAAAGCGCAGAGCTCGAAGAAAGAGTTGTCTTGCACTTTCTGAAGACAAGCGATCTTCCATTTCCCATTTGGCCGCCATAATCCACAAAGCTATAAATGAAAACATCAGACTTCATTTTAATAAAGTAACTAACTTAGGCACACACACAAAAAATGAATGCTCCAATTTTAATACTGAAAGAATTTTTTAATCCTATCAAAAGAGGAAGGAAAAGGAGAGAGGGAGTTTGTAATGGTTATCTGTATTGTTGCTTTATCTAAAATTACAAAGAATAAAATTACAAAGAATATCCTAAAGAAAACAGGTAAATATTAACATCTAAAAGTAGTTATTATGGTTCTATTACTATTTCATCAGATCTAAAGTCAACATCATTTGAAGTCACATACAAATTTTAAAAGTGATAAAATGCTGGAAAAAAATTGTGCATCTTAGAATCAATGAAATAAAATTATTTTCCTCTTTTCTCTAATTAAAACAGTCCATAATTTTCTTAAATGGCTCATAATTTTTAAAATAAATTTTTATCATACCTGCTAGGAATAAAGGCTTAAAAAGCAAAACTTTTGTCCTTCTAGATGGGAAATTAAACTTGAGTTTGCATTCTAACCATTTCCCTATAAACTTAATAAAGGTTAACAAGATTACCTTTGGTAAAAGTGACCTATGGCCCTAACCGGTTTGGCTCAGTGGCTAGAGCATCAGCCTGCGGACTGAAGGGTCCCAGGTTCGATTCCAGTCAAGGGCATGTACCTTGGTTGCGGGCACATCCCCAGTAGGGGGTGTGCAGGAGGCAGCTGATCGATGTTTCTCTCTCATCGATGTTTCTCTCTATCCCTCTCCCTTCCTCTGTGTAGAAAATCAATAAAGTACATTTAAAAAAAAAAGTGACCTATGCTTGGTAACCACATCTGGACTAGGCTAGGGTCCTGAAGCTATGCCCATCCATGGGTCTTCTAAGCCAGAGTGGCTCCTCTACCCACTCATCCCCTCACACCTGAACCGTTACTAGCCTCTGAAGTGCCAGCAGCACTCTACTGAAGAAAGGCACCTACGCTGTCCTGCTGTATTCTTCTGAATAAACTCGTCCCAAATGTAGCCTAATTGAGACTCATGTGTTGTAAAATATCTAGGGGAGCCTAATACTTGAGAACAGGCACAGGAGCAGCTCCACTGTAAAATAATGTACCATCACACAGTATACACAAGAGAAGTGTTTCTCTTACAAAACATGAGCACCTACTCTGTGCCAGTCATTCTTATAAATCTGTATTAATCTTTTCCCCTGGAAGTTTCTGAAAACCCTTAAATAAGACTGCCTTCAAACAGAATGTCCCTCAAAGGACCAAAGAGTTTCTTTTACAGATATAATGCCTGACACAGTACACAGCAGGCAGAGATGAACGAAGAAGCAGTTATTCAGGAACCAAGTCTCCTGAGGCCGAGTACCTAAGCTCACATTCTCAAAATAAGTTTTTCGATTTATCAGGAAAATAGTATGCATCTACATAAAAGGTATAAAAAGAATTGACAAGGATTTCACCATACCTGGCTTGTTTGAATGAATGGCCAACATGGCAGAGAATACCTTGCTAAGTTGAGCTTTGGTAGCCTGAAAAGAGGAAGAAAAATTAAACTTCCTACACAGCAAAATCGCTGCTACTAATCTCTAAGTGATCTGTCCTGTACCCCTACCATCTATAAAATCCAGTGGGGCTATCATTAGGGGCATGTAAGCATACAAAGGCACTCATAGTTTTCTTCTACTTAAACCACTGTACCTAAATATCCTAAATATAAAATAAATTTTAAAAAATTCAGACCCCGGCTGGGTAGCTCAGTTGGTTGGAGAGTTGTCCCGATGCACTCGGGTTATGGGTTCGATCTCCAAGCAGGACACATACAAGACTCTCTCTCACTCTCTCCCTTTCTCTCTCTTTCCCCTTCCCTCCCTCCCTCTCTCAAAAATAAATAAAATTTAAAAAATTTGTTTTCAACTTTAATGAACATAAAGATCATTTTCTTTTCAACTGAATTGAAAGCCACTGAATCATTCAGATATGCAAATGTTACACTGAAGTTCAGCCTTCTTGGGTTCTTTTCCCATTTGTTCACCCTAACACCTTTGGAGAAAACATGGAATTCAGTAGTCAAGTATGGGGCTTAAAAGGCCAACTAACTAAAAGAAGGAAAGAGGGAGCAAGACACGCTGTCCAAAATACTCACCCATTTCTTACAGAAGACTACATAGGATAGCCAAAGTTGAACATCATCCTGCAAGAAAAGCAATGTAATAAGCTGCCTGAATTTGAACTTTATATTTAAAACAACTTTGAAATAATGGCAGATTTCAGAAAATCTCATCAGTTATGACACCCTTTAGTGCAGTGGTCGGCAAACTGCAGCCCCTTGAGTGTGGCTCTTCCACAAAATACCACGTGCAGGCGCGCACGTACAGTGCGATTGAAACTTCGCGGCCACACTGAAGGGGCAAAGAGCCGCATGTGGCTCACGAGCCGCGGTTGGCAAACCGCCTTTAGTATATTAGGCTCTTCCTCATCAAGGCCTTAGATCTCTTAACCACAATAACTCAATCTGTTCCCTACTACCACCTACCATGCTCCAAGACAAAATTTGTTGTCTATCCAATTTGTTCAATGCAGTTTTTAAATGGTCTCAATCAAGAATAACAACCCAGCCCAAGCTGGTTTGGCTCAGTGGATAGAGCGTCAGCCCAAGGACTAAAGGGTCTCAGGTTCAATTCCGGTCAAGGGCACATTCCTCGACTGTAGGCTCAATCTCGAGCCTGGGGTGCGTGCAGCGGTTGGGGCATGTGTGGGAGGCGACCAATCTATGTGTTTCTCTCACATAGATGTTTCTCTTTCTGTCTCTCCCCCTTCCTTCCACACTCTAAAAATCAATGGAGCCCTGGCTAGTTTGGCTCAGCAGATAGAGCATAGGAAAGAGGACTGAAGGTCCCTGGGTTCAATTCCAGTCAAGGGTACATGCCTGGATTGTGGGCCCGATCCCCAGTGGGGGGCGTGCAGGAGGCAGCCAATCAATGATTCCCTCTCATCATTGATGTTTCTCTCTCTCCCTCTCCCTTCCATCTCTGAAATCAATAAAAATGTATATATTAAAAAATAATAAAATAAAAATCAATGGAAAAATAGCCCTGGGTTTGGATTACCAAAAAAATTAAAAAGAATAGCAAACCAAAATTTGTCATTCCAAGGAATCCAAAGTACTTCCCATATAACCTATAATAAAAGCATACTATGCTAATTAGACCAGACAGCCAAATGACCTTCTGGGCGACCTTCTGGACGAAGCCAGGGCTGCGAGGGCCGATGTCAGCCGCCGCAGCTGTGAGGGCCAAGCCCCTTTGCACAAATTTCATGCATTGGGCCTCTAGTGTATATAATATGTCCCAGTCCCAGAGCTGAACTTGAAGAAAATCAAGTTACTGAGATACTGTCCCTACTCTAAGCATTTACCTTCCCACATCTAAGTCTTTCCTTAGAGATATCAAAACAACTTTCTGATCCTTAATTATGTATCAAATCCACTGCTTGAAGCACCATCCTCACAGAATAACTATAAAGTAATGAGACCAACTTTTTTTATACATATACTAGGGGCCCGGTGCACAAAATTCGTGCACTGGGGGGGGGGGGGAGTGTCCCTCAGCCCAGCCTGCCCCCTCTCACATATTGGGAGCCCTCAGGCGTTGACCCCCATCACCCTCCAATCGCAGGATCAGCCCCTTGCCCAGGCCTGACGCCTCTGACAGAGGCAGGGGACCCTCATTTCCCCCCATCACTGGTTCTGCCCCCAGCCCAGGCCTGATGCCTCTGGCCCAGGAATCAGGCCTGGGCAGGGGACCCCCAGACTCCTCCGATTGCTGGCTCTGCCCCTTGCCCAGGCCTGATGCCTCAGCCAGAGGAGTTGACCCTCATCACCCTCCGATCACCAATCACCGGATCGGCCCCTTGACCAGGCCTGAGGCCTCTGGCAGAGGTGTCAGGCCTGGGCAGGGGACCCCCAGCTCCCCGCGGTTGCACGCTCCGCCCCTGCCCAGGCCTAACGCCTCTGGCCTAGGCATCCGGCCCGGGCAGCAGGGACCTGCAGTGGCAGCGGGGGGCGCCGCGATCGCGCGGGCTCTGCCCCTGCCCCTGCAGGACGCCTCTGGCTGAGGCGTCCGTCCCGGGCAGCGGGGACCCGCAGCTGCAGCGGCCCCGCGATCGTGGGCTTCGCTTTAGGCCCAGGCAAGGGACCCCTAGCTCCTGGGACTGCCAGCTTCGACCGTGCCCAGCTCCCATCGCTGGCTCCACCCCTACTTCCTGCTATCACTGGCCAGGGCGGAAAAGGCACCTGATTCTCCAATCATGGCTGGGGGGCAGGGCAAAGGCGCCTTTGCCCTGCCCCCCAGCTCTTAGCTACCCCCTGGGTTTCTGATCACTGTCAGTGGCAGGGAGCTTCTTCCTGCTTTCCCTTTCGCCTCCCTGCATTGTGCCTACATATGTAAATTAACCACCATCTTGTTGGCAGTTTTAACTGCCAATCTTAGTTGGCAGTTAATTTGCATATAGCCCTGATTAGCCAATGAAAAGGGTAGCGTCATACACCAATTACCATTTTTCTCTTTTATTAGTGTAGATATTTCTTTATTGATTTCAGAGAGGAAGGGAGAGGGAGAGAGAGATAGAAACATCAATGATGAGAGAGAATCATTGATCAGCTGCCCACTGCACACCTCCTACTGGGGATCGAGCCCACAACCCGAGCACGTGCCCTTGGCCGGAATCTAACCTGGAACCCTTCAGTCTGCAGGCCGACACTCTATCCACTGAGCCAAACCAGCCAGGGTGAGATCAATTTTCTTAATGGTTTAATAAGTGGTTTCAAGTAATGATACCATCATTAGAACAAGTACTGAGACACCCAAGGTAAGAATAGAAATAGACAATACATTGGAATATCCACGTCATAATATGTATAATACATATCTTCACATCTCTTACAGTTAAGCAAGCTCTGATCACTTACTTTCCACTTTGCTGAAGCTCGTCGGAATATGCCTTGTACCCGGTGTACAATAGAATTCTCAATCTCATCCTTCTTAAATGAATACCCGATGCGCTAAAAAGAACATAAAAAAAAAACCAAAGCCTCAGTTTAATTACATTAATCCAAAGCTGCATTCCTACTTGGTCATTCAACAGTACTGACAGAGAAAGCAAATAGTTACAAACATCCATTATGAGTACATCATCATGCAACTTACCAATGCCAACCGCTTCCCAAACCCAAGTTCTAGCTATAGAGCCACCCTATTTCATTCGATATTTTTTCAAACTTCCAGAAAATCATCTACTTACAGCTCTTCTTCTCTGGATCAGCTCCAGAAAATTAATTTCATACTGTGGAAGAAAAACATACCAAAAAAGACAAAAATAAGAAAAATTATAACATTTTACATATGTAGGAAATACATTTAGCTAAAATCAGGAATAGAAAGTAGAAGGTAATTTGCTATCAAAAAGCATCATCTACAGTAAATGTCTAGCATTCACTGAAAATTCACCTTACTTCTACAAAACTGAAAAATACACATATGCCCTAGCTGTTATGGCTCAGGTGGACAGAGCACAGACCCTCAAACTCAAGGGTCTCGGGCTCAATTCCAGGCAAGGGCATGTAGCTCGGTTGCAGGGAGCATGTGGGAGGCAACCCATTGATGTGTCTCTCACATCAATGTTTCTTTCTCCCCCCGCCCCCCCCCTTCCTCCCTCCTTTCCACTCTCTCTAGCAATCAGTGGAAAAAATATCCTCAGGTGAGGATTAAAAAATACTAAAAATAAAATGCCTCTTATACCTCATAGCAAGTTTATATGGTTGTGTGCAAATGGGGGATGTGGAAATATATGTAAGTGTGTGTTTATATGTTTTTAATCTACTTATTTAAGTCATACACTCTTGTAAAACTAAACAAATCAATCTAATCCACACACAATTCTTTTTTTTCATATTCCTCTATTTGTACTGCCTTTATTATTGTTTTTATTAAGTTATTACATATGTGTCCTTATCCCCACATTACCCCCCAACCCCTTACCCCCCTGACGTCTGTGTCCATTGGTTAGGCCTATATGCTTGCATATAAGTCCTTTGGTTGATCTCTCCCCCTTTCCCCCACCCTCCCCTACCTTCCCTCTGAGGTTTGATGGTCTGATTGATGCTTCTCTGTCTCTGGATCTGTTTTTGTTCACCAGTTTATGTTGTTCTCACACAATTCTTAAATATTTGAAGAGTGAAGTGATTTGCCACTTCTTAAGTCTCCTGACAGTTAAACACCTCTACTTCCTTCAATAAATCCTCCTAGAAGGAGGTTTCCATCCTGGCTGCCTTCCAACCAACCTTTCAAAGTCCTTCTTAAATGTAGTCTTGAGCTTAACACACTGCTTGCTCCACACTTTTTTTCAAACCAACATCTTCTGAGTGCCTACTACTTGCAATATCCTCTGTTCAACTTACCCTACACCCTACTTTCATTAACATAATCCATTAAATTCTGTTTTTTGACACAATATGCTCTTGGCTGATTTTAAGTTAGCAACTTACTATGAGCCCTAGAACCCCTTTCAAATAGAAGACTCTTAGCCAGGTTGGATATATCATTAGGATTTTGTTGTGATTTTTTAATATGTTTATGATTTTAGAAAACGAGAAAAGGAGAGGGAGAAAAACATCAATAAGCGAGACACATCAATCAGCTGCCTCCTGCACACTCCCTCCTGGGAATCAAGCCCACAACCTGGGCATGTGCCCTGACCAGGAATCGACCCTGCAACCCCTTGGTGCACAGGATGATATTCAACCAACTGAGCCACACCAGCCAGGGCCCATTAGTTTTATTTAATTCAAGCTCAGAACCTTTAGTCTTATAACATTTCATCTTGTTATTGGGTTCTTTCTGAATCCTGATTTTGTCATCCAACATAGTAGCTATTCTCCCCCATCTGAAAATTAGTCTAGCATGTATATATATATACTTTTTAAATATATTTTTATTCATTTCAGAAAGGAAGGGAGAGGGAGACATAGAAACATCAATGATGAAAGAGAATCATTGATTGGCTGCTTCCTGCACACCACCTACTGGGGATCGAGCCCACAAACCAGGCATGTGCCCTTGACTGGGAATCGAACCATGATCTCCTGGTTCATAGGTCAACACTCAACCACTGAGCCACTCCAGCCGGGCTAGCATATATATTTTATCCTCACTCAAATCTTCTATTCATTTACAGGACTGAAGAATTTTGTGGCAACCTCTTTCTAAATTGACACTTACAGACACATAAGCATAGACTTTCCAACCAGCTACTATCATCAAACTCACTCTCCTTTTTTCCCCCCATAAGAGACAGTTGGTCAGAAATTAATGAAAGATCTTATATGCATACCAGAGGCCTGGTGCACGGATTCTTGCACCAGTGGGGTCCCTCGGCCTGGCCTGCACTCTCTCACAATCCAGGACCCCTCGGGAGATATCGGATAGCCAGTTTCGGCCCGATCCCCGCAGGCCCAATCCAGAAAGGAGGGAGCCCGATCCTGTGCGTTGAGCTTCTGTCCCCCGATGGTCAGTGAGCATCATAGCAACCGGTCGACCGGTCATTTGGTCATTTAGGATTTTATATGTATAGATACTAGAGGCCCAGCGCACGACATTGGTGCAGGGCGGGGGAGGGAGGGGAGAAGAAGGGGGTCCTTTAGCCCAGCCTATGTCCTCTCACAGTCCGGGACCCCTCAGGGTATGTCTGACTGCTGGCTTAGGCCCCTAAGTCAGACATACCTCTCACAGTCCGGGCCTCTTGCAGTCCAGCACCCCTCACTCCTTACCGCCCATCTGCTGCGGAGGCGGGAGAAGGCTCCCACCACCGCCACTGTGCTCGCCAGCCATTAGCCCAGCTTCTGGCTCAGCAGCACTCCCCCACTTTGGGAGCACATTGACCACCAGGGGGCAGCTCCTGCATTGAGTGTCTGCCCCCTGGTGGTCATAGCATGTCATAGCAACCGGTCATTCCACCATTCAGTCAACTTGCATATTCGGGTTTCATTATATAGGATGCAACACCTATGGATACAGATAACAGGTGGTAAAGGCCTGGGGTGGGGCGGGAATAGGTGGAAGGGAGTAATGGGGACGGGGGACATCTGTAATACTCTCAACAATAAAGGCTTTTTTAAAAGAGTCTGTCAAGTCGCTTGCTGAAATCCTGATACACAATGTGGTGTCTTTGGCAGTCTCTGATCTACTAACTCCATAAAAAATAAATAAATGTTGTTTGCCAAGAACTAAAGCTTTAGTGGAGCAATGCTGTTCTCAAACCACCTGTTTTGTTCATAAGTTACCTGTCTAATCATCAGTTCTAGAACTTCATTGAAAATTGACATCAAGCTGGCCGTTCAATTAATTTAAAATGTGTGAGATTAAAAGTCATGAAATTATTCACTTACTTGAACATAATTGATAAAGTCTTCCTTACAAAGAGCTCTTCGCTGTATTTTGTATTCTAGATCTGAAGCCTTCTTAATGATAGCCCTGAGGAGAAAGCCATTTAAAATGTAACACTTGAAAAGAGCAAAGCTTAGCCCTAGCCGGTTTCGCTCAATGGATAGAGGGTCAGCCTGCGGACTGAAGGGTCCCAGGTTCGATTCCGGTCAAGAGCACATGCCTGGTTGCCAGCTCGATCCCCAGTGGGGGGCATGCAGGAGGCAGCGAATCAATGATTCTCTCTCATCGTTGATGTTTCAATCTTTCTCTCCCTCTCCCTTCCTCTCTCTGCAATCAATAAAAAAGTATTTTTTTAAAAAGCAAAGGTTAAATAACTATGGGTTTTGTTAAGTCTCTTAATTTTTTATATATTTAAAACATATTTACCAAAACATATAATTCCCAATTACCCTTCATAAGCAAGTATTCTCTTACATGATTACTTCTGTGTTCTTAAGGGCATCAGGATATATTTTTAAACTTTCATGAAAATCATCTTAATTGCCAGAACCACTAACATTCCCACCAGCAAAAAACTAAAACAAAATAAAAATCTTAAATATTTTGCATCATTTATATTTGCCATTAATAAAGATTCCTTTTACTCCAAATTCAGGTCACTTAAGTTTTAATAATAATCAACTCTTTCCTAAATTCCTCTTACTTCTGAGTTCCCAACATGCAGACTAAACACACACACACACACACACACACACACACACACTCCAAAACCTAGATTGTCTCAACATAGAAAGGTTTATTATTTCTACAAGGACTTACGAGAGAAGACTCTGTATTCAGCTAAGGAATACACACACAAAATGTGCATTTTAGGAGAATACAAGATATGCAAGACCAATAATTGTCTCTAGTTAATAACAACATTCACTGAGCCCTTATTCAGAGTCCACACTGATACGTTACATTTCATTAACGATGTTTACTTTAAGGGTCCCCGTAATCACATTAGTACATTCACAGTCATTGTAAAATGAAGAAACAGAGGCAGAAAACCATTTAAAACTATTAGACTTAATGTTAACCAATTACTGAGTGCCCATTTTATACCAGACATTGTTGGCTAAGCCCTGGGGCAGAACAGGAAATTGAATTAAATGGGCCCCGTCCTCAAGTCTTGTTGGAAAGACTTATCTGCTCCTCCGGGGTGCCCTCGTGCCCTCTCCGCATCCCCAGAGCATCTCCGGTCACCGCACAGTACACACCGCACTGCGATCCGAGCGCGTCTCCCCCACCACCGGCGCCTGATGGGCAGAGACCCTGGTCTTATCACCTTTACAGCCCCAAGACCCGGCTCCCTGAAGGGCTGTCAGTATGTCTTGCGGGACGGGTCCCCTTGCAGTAAAATGAGAAGTTAATTCTAGGCATCGTCAACATCTAGAGACGGGCTTCCGCCACGATAGGAAAATAAACACCAGCCAGGTGCTCCCATCCCTGCCCCCGGCACACAGGCACGCTCGCGCCGCAACCTCCCCTCGGCCCGCCCCAGCGCTTCTCCGTCCTCAGCTCACTTTATCTCCGCATGACTGAACAGTCCGATGCGCTCCAGCTGCTCCAACTCCGGGAGCCGGTCCTCTATGCGTTCCTGGATGATCTCCGCCATGAGGTCCGAACCCTAGAACCCCACCAAGCGCCTCTCAACTTCCGGCACGCGCTGGAAGGGCCCACCTATTCCGGAGACCCCGCCCGGACGCTCGCACGTGCTGACGTAACGTGCGCTCTAGGTCCCGCCTTTTCCGTTTCCGCCGCCTCCGCCGTCGGAGAGGCCCTCGGGCACTTGCGGCCGCTGTCTCCTCCCTGTGGCCGACTGCAGTATTGCAGCGAGGGCCCCTCTTTCGAAGGACGGCCCCAGGGGACCGGCGTGGAGGGGCGGGGCTAGCGTGGGGCGGGGTTTAGAAAAAGCGCCTCCCGGTCTGTAGGAGCTACCTGAAAGAGAGGTGAGATGCATTTTCTACAGAATATTGTCTCCTTTAATTCTGCTCTCATCCCACGTCCTTGCTTTCCAACACCAAGAAAAATAACAACAACAAAACAAAGGATAAAGCGTATTGTACAGGGTGAGACAAAAATAATACAATAAATAATAATACAAGAGCGAACTCTTTCGAGTAAACATTTCAAAAAGTTAGTAATGAGTCCTAGCTGGTTTGGCTCAGTGGCTAGAGCATTGGCCTTCGGACCAGAGGGTCCTGGGTTTCATTCCGATCAAGGGCACATGCCCTGGTTGTGGGCTCCATCCCCAATAGGGGGCATGCAGGAGACAGCCAATCAATGATTCTCTCTCATCATTGATGTTTTTATCTCTCTCTCTCTCCCTCTCCTTTCCTCTCTGAAATCAATAAAAATATATATAAAACAAAACAAAACAAAAGTTAGTAATGAAAATCGTAGGGGGCGCTAAAGCTGATCAGGCTATCCAAAGCACTATGTCTTTTTCAGCTAGATTTAGAAACCAGTGTGATAACACTGGTTGTTCACGTGCCAATTAGAATCAATAATTGGCTGATTACCTTTTTTGGGGAGAGATTTTTATTATTTAAATAATGATCCTGGCTGTGTAGGACAAGGTCTTTCAAAAACTTATGGCCATGGGTGGACATCAGAAACATTTTTTAGAAGACGAGATCTTGTTATTGAAAAGTTTGTTTGTTATCGAATAAAATCAGTAAGGTATAGACACTCCTAAACCATAAAGCAACTTAGCATTTCTAAGAAAACCATCAGACAAACCAGCTGGGATGCGACATTGTTGGTATAATTACTAAACTCAAAATAACTATACAGCTCAGTTCTTTTTTAGGAGGATACAGAACCAAAGCTGGAGTTCTTGCTAGACCTGTTTATTTCAACATTCACATGAGCACCTTGATCCTCTGTGTGATTTATGAAAGAGGAATAGGGTTAGCATTCACCATGCTCCCACCTCTGTGCTTTTCTTTTTTTCCTTTCACATTTTACCCCACTGGTTTTGTCTGTTCTTGTCTCCTTAAAGGAAAGATTACAATCAAGAGACAAAGTGTAGAAAAACAAGCAAGAATGTATTGACTGCAGCAAAGAATATACTTAGGACTGTGAAACAAGGAAGAACTTAGAACAGCAGTTCTCAACCTGTGGGTCGAGACCCCTTTGGGGGTCGAACGACCCTTTCACAGGGGTCGCCTAAGACCATTGGAAAACACATATATAACTACATATTGTTTTTGTGATTAATCACTATGCTTTAACTATGTTCAATTTATAACAATGAAAATACATCCTGCATATCAGATATTTACATGACGATTCATAACAGTACCAAAATTACAGTTATGAAGTAGCAACGAAAATAACCTTATGGTTGGGGGTCACCACAACATGAGGAACTGTATTAAAGGGTCGCGGCATTAGGAAGGTTGAGAATCACTGACTTAGAAGAAGCAACAGGACACCTAGGTTGTGCTGCTTTGGCTCACTGAGAAGTGAGCGAAAAGGGGACCTCAGAGACAAGTTCAGGGGGTTAGCTTGGGACAAGCTGCCACTGCCCATTGCTCCCCTGGTTACAAGTCTTGTGGGGTCCCGAGGAGTTTAGGAGATGCATGCCTGGGGGGGGGGAGGGAATGGCAAGGGCATGCTCTCTGGAGGGAGAGGGTGTGCTGGGACCTTTATTTTGAGGGGTTTTAAGGCTGGGTGTTTAGGGGAGGTCTTAGGAGAGGATCTCAATAGAATATTCACCAACTTTATGCTGCTGTAACCAAAACGAGGTTTATTCTCTTAACTTCATCTGTCCAAGGATGTGGTTGGCAAATTACACTAATTGAATTTCTGCTATGTCTCCCTGAGTAGGGTGATTTAAGCCACTTACCCTCGGTTTGGGGAGAAGTGCAACCTATTTACTCTTAAGTGTCCTTGGTTTAGGGAAAATAGGATTTACTAGGGGCCTGCAAACTGCTGTCTAACTTAGTTTCCCTATTCTGCTTGTCCTGGAATTTTCCTAGCTTCTTACTATTCTGTAACAGTTGTACACATATGCAAAAATCCATCCATTGAGGTTCAAACTTTAGATTTGTGCACTTCATGAAAGTTATACTTTAATTTAAAAGAAAAAAGTAATGACCAGACTCTCTCTTTGAGGGTACCATTCCTTTCAAGAGAAAAATATTGAAACACAAATGGCCAAAGCCTTCTCCCTCTCCAAAAGAGTTCACGTGAATTTTGCATCCGAGCCCACAATTTTAAAATAAATTATTGGCCTGGCCCGGCTGGTGTTGCTCAGTGGTTGAGCGTCAACCCCTGAACCAGGAGGTCACAGTTCGATTCCCGGTCAGGGCACATGCCAGGGTTTCGGGCTCTACCTTTAGTAGGGGTGTGCAGGAGGCAGCCAATAGATGATGTTTCTCTCTCATCTCATCGATGTTTCTATCTCTTTATCCCTCTCCCTTCCTCTCTCTGAAATCAAATTAAAAGACATATTTAATATAAATTATTGTGTGTGTGTTTCAAATCATCATGTAAGATTAATCCCAGAAAGATGTATCCTGCTCACCCCATGTTGGAGAAACACTGGCCCCATTGAACCCAGTTTGGAAAACAGGGATGAGGGGTCTAAGGGCCCTAAGACAATCTCTTAGGGAGTCTGACAGATGAACGATAGCAGATGTTTACAAATCAAGTCAAAACTTCTGTTCTTGCCTTTAAAATACATAAGTGTAAACTTCAAAATAGCTTGAACTTTTCTTTAATTATTCATTGTCACATCTGAAGATTAAGTTCTCAGATAACTCAGTGGTTAAAAACAGCAGGCAAAGAAATGCTTATCTTTTATTATTATTATTACTAGAGGCCTGATGCACGAAATACGTGCAAGAGTAGGCCTTCCTTCCCCGGGCTGCCAGCACCGGCTTCCTTCTGGCATCCGGGACCCGGGCTTCCCTCGCAGCCCTGGCTTCGTCTGGAAGGTCGTCCGGAAGAATGACTGGAAGGATGTCCAGAAGGACGTCTGGTCTAATTAGCATATTATGCTTTTATTATTATAGATTATTATTATTATTTGGTAAAGGGACGTACCTAACTTCAATGCTAAAGCACCTGGAATCCCATCCCCCTACCTTGCTGAAGTCCCCTGCCCGCTTCTCCCACACAGAGAGCTTCGGTCCACTTCAAAGTCAGAGCAGAAGTGATAGACACGGATTGGTCTTTGATGCCTAAGAACACCAGAGCCCGCTGTTTGATGCGAATGCAAAGCATCTGTACTTTTCAAACCTTTCATGTTATCTCACACTGCTACAACAAAAGCTGAAGAGTTTGAGGCGACACACATTATACACATTAAAATATTTGGAACCGGGGACTTTTCATTTCTTTTTCTATTATGTATAGCTTCTTTTACTTTGCAAACCACACGGGATAGTAAATTACTTCTGGCACGCAGCCCTTGTCCTCTTGCCAAATTTTAACTGAGGCAAGTTTTTACAGCCAGGCTAATAAGCCCTGGAAATGAGGAGGTAAGTAGAATGGAAATGATGGCATGGTCTTTAACTGCGGGAGCCTCGGATGACAACGTGAGATTCGAATAGATCCTACTTTTTAAAGTTTTTTTTCATTCTAATGAAATCTTTAAAAACTCTTTCAGGTTATTCCAGTTCAAGCACATGTACATGGAAAGACTTTCTTTTAATTGGCAAAAGCATTTTTGTGGGTTGTTTTCCCGTGGCTTACATTATTGCTTTTTGAAAACTCACAAAAAAAAAAAAAAAAAAGGAGAAGAAGAAAAGAAATGGTAGTTTGGGGATAACAACCTACTATTAAAACAAACTGACATCTTGAAAAAAACATGCTCTGAAATGATTGGCCTGCCAATTGTTTGTGTGTGAATACATTTCATCAAAGCCATCGCTGATTAGCTACGTCAACTTCTTTTTCAGTTTGCCTCCAACCCATATAGAAACCCAATCCTGCTTAAGTACGTTGCGGGTCTTTCTTGAACAAAACTTCAAAAAATTGAAAATAAATATCATATGTCATTTTCATCACTGAAAGAAGCAGGTAGGATCTGTTGTGAGGTAACACCCATTTCTCTAAATTGAATTCCAACGTCTATTCCCAGGCACAAGTGACAAGGAAAAATTCTTTTTTCTCTTCTCATTTTACCCTCCAATTAGACGTGGACTGATTAGCCTCAGCATCACATGCTCATCCCAACTTGTTTCGGCCAAAGAAGAGGTTTGGTGTGTGTGTGTGTGTGTGTGTGTGTGAATAATATGACCTTCCTCCAGAAATGCCAGCTTTCTGATCGTTCACGAGCCATTCCATGCTATTTGCACACACTATTCCCTGTGCCTGAAATATCTTTTGTCCCTTTATTCATTTGGGAAGTGGCTTGGGCCTGCTCCCTGGAGGGGGAGCACCCCAGAACCTTTATTTTCAGGAGTTTTAAAGGCTGCACATTTAGGGGAAGTCATAAGGCAGAATCAATAGAATATTCATCAGCTTTATACTGATGTACCAAAATGAGATATAAGAATATCTCATTTGTCTGTCCTTGGGTGTGGTTGGCAAATGGCACTTAATTGGATACCTAATATCTGTCTCCCTGAATAGGGTGATTTTTTTTAAAAATATATTTTATTGATTTTTTTACAGAGAGGAAAGGAGAGGGATAGAGAGTTAGAAACATCGATGAGAGAGAAACAACATCGATCAGCTGCCTCAGGCACACCCCCCACTGGGGATGTGCCCGCAACTAAGGTACATGCCCTTGACTGGAATCGAACCTGGGACCCTTGAGTCCGCAGGCTGATGCTCTATCCACTGAGCCAAACCGGTTAGGGCAGTTTTTTGAAAATTTTTATAAGAATTTATTTGGACAGAACCTACACAGAACCTAGAGACAGAAGAACTTCTCTGGAGAGAACATGGCAAAAGATCCTGGGCAGAAACTGGAGACAGAACCTAGAGACAGAACATGGCAAAAGATCCTGGACAGAAACTGGCAACAGAACCTAGAGACAGAACCTAGCGAGAGAACCTGGCTGAAGAACCTAGAGACAGAACCTGGCTACAGAACCTGGATAGAACATGGCAAGAGAACCTGACTAGAACCTGGTGACTGAACCTGGCTGGAGAACCTGGACAGAACCTGGCTGGAGAACCTAGCGAGGGAACATGGCTACAGAACCTGGCTGGAGAACCTGGAGAACCTGGCTGGAGAACATGGACACAGAACCTGGCTGGAGATCCTGAACAGAACTTCACTGGAGATCCAGACCAGAACTTGGCTGGAGATCCTGGCTAGAGATCCTGGCTAGGCTGCTGATCAACTGAACGCTGTCTCCGTGTAATTCCTTCTTCGCCAACTCCGTCCACACCTTTGGGGACCCCTGGACCTGCTGGGGTTGGACCCCAGCACATGATTACTGTAGAGGTTACAGAACTGTATACAATTATCAATACTCAACAAATTTTACACTTAAAAAAAAAAAGAATTTATTTGAGTCCTAGCTAGTGCTCAGTGGTTAGAGCATCAGCCCAAGGACTGAAGGGTCCTGGGTTTGATTCCAGTCAAGACTCCATCCATCTCTCTATCTCTCCCCCTCCCTTCTACTCTCTCTAAAACTCAATAGGGAAAAAATATTGTCGGGTGAGGATCAACAACAAAAGAATCTATTTGAGCCAAACTGAGGGCATATGCTGGGAAGCAAGATTTCAATTGCTCCTGAGTAGGGTGATTTAATCTATTTTCCCTCTGATTGGGGGGGAGAAGTGCAACCCAATTACTCTTAAGTCCTTGGTTTAGGGAAGATAAGATTTGTTAGGTGACTGCAAACTGCAGTTGAACTATCTGTCTCAGTTTCCCTATTCCTCTTGTCCTGGATTTTCCTAGCTTCTTACTATTCTATAACCATCATATACTTTACAAAGTATTCCCCTGATATTTCCTGGCAACAATATACTCTTGCTGGCGGGGGGTAAAACAATATTAGTGACTATATTTCCTATGCTATCCTTTACACCCCCATGACTACGTAACTACCAATTTGTACTTCTAACTCTTTTCATCATTTTCACCCAGTCTCCCAAGCCTCCTCCCCTCTGGCAACCATTAGTCTGTTCTTTGTGTCTATAAGTCTTGTTTCAGTTTCATTTGTTTGTTTATTTTGTTCATTAGATTCCACATATAAACAGGCATCTATTCTTAACAGCAGACAACATTATTCTGTTATAGTCTAGCAGACCACATCACATTCTCCTCAAAGCCCTGCAGCGGCTTCTTGACTCAGAGTAAGAACTAAAATATTTCACTTGCCTACAAAGCCCCATACTAAGAGAGGCCAGTAAGCCAAGGCAAGTAGAACAGGGATACGGAGACAGCTAAACAAAATGACAGAGCGATTTACAGCAGACACAGGTCACCTCCCTAGAGATAACATCTAGGCCTCAGTTGTATTTCAGCTTCAGGCCCAGAAATGCAGCAAAACCGGGTGGGCCACACCAGGACGCTCTGCGATGACTGAGGACTCCCTGCCCTGATACTGACCAGTCCGTGGAGACCATGGCCTGGAGGAGCATACCTAGAAAACAGAGTAATATTCTGCTGAAACCCTCCCCTGAGACCTCCCCTAACATTCCAGCTTGTGAGAAAGAGATAAAAGCCTTAAGACAGCCTGGCTGGTGTTGCTCAGTGGGTGAGCATCAACCTATGAACCAGGAGGTCATGGTTCAATTCCCAGTCAGGGCACATGCCCAGAGTTGTGGGCTCATTCCCCAGTGGGGGCCAGGTAGGAGGCAGCCAGCTGATCAATGGTTCTCTCTCATCATTGATGTTTCTGTCTCTCTCTCCCTCTCCCTTCCTCTCTGAAATCAATAAAAATATATGTTTTCTAAAAGCCTCAAGACATAGGACCCAGTGCGTGTTCTCCCACTGGGGAGCAGCCCCTGCCATTCCCTTCCCCTCTTCTTCTCCCAGTTCTTCCCCCACAGGCATGCATCTCCTAATCTCTAAAGGATCCCATGAGGCTTGCAACCAGGAGAGCAATGGGCAGCAGCGACTCGTCCCAGGCTTACCCCTGAACCTGATCCCTTTCTTTGACTTCCCAGAGAGCTAGGGCAGCCCAGCCTAGGTTCTTCTGTTGCTTCTTCTATGCCAAGCCCTTTCTTGTTTTACGTCCCCAGCGTTAACAAATGTTTTCTCAGAGTCATCTGTTTTGAAATTTTTTCTGCATGAAGTCAAGAATCCACACACTACCAGCTGGCCCCAGGCTGACTGCCCTTTTCCGGTAACAATGCCATTTGGTGTCCTGCCACTGCCTTTCCCCTCTGACCTTATCTCCCACTCCTCCCTAGTTTCCAGATACATTAGTCTCCCTGTTACCCGCCTCAATATCGCAGTGCAGGGCCTTTGCACTGGCTAGTCTCTCTGCCTGGAATTCTTTTCCCCAGATAAACTCACGGCTCATTCCCTCACCTACTTCAAATCCTTCTCAAATGTCACTCCTTCTGGGAGGCCTTTTATGTTTATCCTCCCTCTACAACCCTTATTCTACATTCTTGCTTTTTCTTCTCTGATCACTATCTAACATAGTGTTGTCTTTCCACACAAGCACTGAAACACAAGCTCCACGGAGCTGAAATTGTTTGCTGCTCAACTTCCAGAGTTAGGCACGTAGTAAGTGCCCATTACCTATTGGTTGACTAAATGAATGAATATTTGTACAGTTGTACTGTACTATGTCGTTTGCACTGTAACTTATTTCTTTAATCTATATGTCTATCCTTCATAATGCTGTGACTTCCATGAAAGAGAGAACGAATATTTTCTTTATTTTTGTAGTTCTTAGAACCTAACATTGAAAAGCACTAGGTACTCAATAAACATTCACTGAAAAACAACAACTCTGTATCATGCATGCCACCTGTTATAAGAGTCACTCACAATATTTAATATGCTCAAAACCCTTCCTAAAGAAAAATGGTCTACCCACAGCTACTTTTTCTTACCACCTGACCTGGGCAATTTGTCACTACGAATCAGGTCACAGTAAGAAAAATTCTGACTCAAGGACAACCAATCCATTGGCTGGCAAAAAACCTGTAATATACCCTGGCATGAAAAGATAAACTGAAGTGCCCTAGCCAGTTTGGCTCAGTGAATAAAGCGTCGGCCTGTGAACCAAAGGGTCCCAGGTTGGATTGTGGTCAAGGGCACATACCTTGGTTGTAGGGTCCTCCCCGGCCCAGGCCCTGGTCAGGGCGCATGCAGGAGGCAACCAATTGATGTGTTTCTCTCACATCGATGTTTCTGTCTTTCCCTCTCTCTTCCACTCTCCCTAAAAATCAATGGAAAAATATCCTTGGGTGAGGATTAACAAAAAAAAAAAAGAAAAGAAAAAAGAAAGAAAAGGTGAACTGAACTAACTTAACTCTCCCTCTTTGGACTCTGCATTAAGAAGAAAGAGAGAATTTCATGATGGGGACATATAAGTTAAAACTAAAGAGAATCCGTGAGTTAGAGATATGAGCTTGAAGAGCTTGGCCAGGCAAAATTACAAGGAAGCAGACATTATGAGTAAGTAGAGATTGAAATATGGAAAAAGTATACAGAGTAACGGTTGGGGGGGAGGAACATAGTCAGGAGAAAATGGAGAGTCACTGAGTCACATGAATAAGAGCCCCCTGGAGTAAGGGTCCACAAATTCCTGCAGTTAGGTCTCATTTTGAACTGTCTTTAAGTCCGTTCTCTTGAAGCTCTGTGCCCCATTCTTGCTCTCTGTGTCAATTTGCAATGATGCCCAATTGCTTGAGTGTCTCAGAAGAGACTGTGTCAGTTCTAACTAAAATACCATTCTTGGTTCATAAAGTTGCCATCACATGTAGAAGAGTGAGGGTATTGCATTTTCTACCAAATGAAACATTTGAGATGTTCTTCAAAGCCGCAGCCCGTTGACCCTGGGAGCTTTGATCATTTATTAGGAAGCACAGGGAGGAATGTTCTCTTTGGGGCCATTTGGTTTCTCTTAAAGTCACACTCCTCAGGCAAGCTGGAATCCACTTACAGTGTTAAGGATGGTCTTGCTGAAGCAAAATGGAAACTCTGGATTTACAACAATAGATTATTATTTGGTCACTTTTAACAATCTTCCATTTATTTGTTTTATTACCAAAGGAGTGTACTGTTAGAAATTCAAATGTCATGTTCTTTTAAATAGTGAAGCTTTGTGAACCACAAGAGAGCCACAAACCTGAAGTTCCCCCACTTCATTTCAGTGAATAACATTGGCTTGAGTTAACACAAAGCACCCAAGAGAAGGAGCTTTCTGCTTCAAAATTTGGTCACAGTCTTTCTCCTTCTCCGTTAGTAGCCCTTCCCTATGGGTCCACACAGCTGCCACTAGCACAGAGGAAGCCAACTATTTTATTTTAAATATATTTTTATTGATTTCAGAGAGGAAGGGAGAGGGAGAGAGAGAGAGAAATATCAATGAGGAGAGAATCATTGATTGGCTGCCTCCTGCGGGCCCCACACTGGGGATTGAGCCCGCAACCTGGGAATTGAACCATGACCTCCTGGTTCATAGGTCGATGCTCAACCACTGAGCCACACCAGCAGGCCAGGAAGCCAGCTATTTTAAAATGCACTCACTCATTTGCTGGAGGGGCAGCGGGCCATAACGATTAAAACCACCATCTTTATTGTGAGTACATTTTGGCAGTATCTACCAACATTTTAAACCAGTGGTTCTCAACCTTCTGGCCCTTTAAATACAGTTCCTCATGTTGTGACCCAACCATAAAATTATTTTCATTGCTGCTTCATAACTGTAATGTTGCTACTGTTATGACTCCTAATGTAAATATCTGATATGCAGGATGGTCTTAGGCGACCCCTGTGAAAGGGTCGTTCGACTGCCAAAGGGGTCGCGACTCACAGGTTGAGAACCGCTGTTTTAAACATACATGAGTTAAGGCCCAGTTATTCTGACATATACAAATCTACAGAAATATTAACGAAAGTGCACAAACATATATGTATAAGGATGGTCACTGAAGTGAAGCAATGTTTGTAATAGCAAAACATTGTAAAGATCCTAAATTGTCTATCAAGGAAGTAGTTAAATAAATTAAAGTACATCCAGGCAATGGTATAATATGCAACTATTAAAAAGATGGAGGAGTGTATGTATATGAGATGGAAATAGGCCAACAATATGTTGTTAAATCTAAAAAAGGCAAGTTAGCCCTGGCTGTTTTAGCTCAGTAGATAGAGCATCGGCCTGCAGACTGAAGGGTCCCGGGTTCAATTCCAGTCAAAGGCATATGCCCGGGTTACAGGCTTGATCCCCAGTAGGGGTACTGCAGGAAGCAGCCAATCAGTGATTCTCTTTCATCATTGATGTTTCCATCTCTCTACCCCTCTCCCTTCCTTTCTGAAATCAATAAAAATATATATTTAAAAAATAAATAAATAAAAAAGGTAAGTTATAGAACAGTAGTTACTGTATAATACATTTAAAACATGTATATGTTGCCCAAACCATTTTGGCTCAGTGGATAGAGCGTCGGCCTGTGGACCAAATGGTCCCAGGTTCGATTCTGGTCAAGGACATGTACCTTGGTTGTGGGCATATCCCCAGTAGGGGGTTTGCAGGAGGCAGCTGATCGATGTTTCTCTCATCGATGTTTCTAACTCTCTATTCCTCTCCCTTCCTCTCTGTAAAAAAATCAATAAAATATATATTTAAAAAGAAACATGTATATGTTTGTGTTGTGAGAAAAAAAAAAGCTTGGAGGATTGCCCACCCAACCATTCACACATTTAGAAGTGAAATAAAAATATTTAAATGAAACATTTTAATAGAAAAGAAAAATGAGAGACTTCAGAATCAAACTCTAGTTCAAGTCCCAGCTGCAGCATCTTTTTAGGGTTAGTTGGGCTATTAAAATAAAAATTTGCTTTATCTTAACTTCTGATTGACACTACAGCCAACTGCTGGAAACACCACCGCTTTTATTTAACACGTTGTTGTTTTTAAACACCAGAGAAGATCCTGCCTTAAGAGACTTGTGATCTGTTTTTCCTGTGAGGAACACTTAACTTTGTAAAGTGAATAATTCCACTCCCTAACCTATCTGTTTGTTAATAAGATACTCATAATAAGTAGGGCATATTGTCTCTTTCGCACATCCTGCTCCCTTTTCTCCCCATCTTACCCTAAGCCTCCATAACCTGGGAGCTGTCCAGGTACAAACTGACATTTAAAAAGACCTCAAGTTGTTCACACAAGCAGCGCTATTGTTGCTCTCTCCTTTACAGCCTCGGTCTGCTCAAGAACCCACGTTCAAATTGGATCACAGCCACTGCAGCCAGCCCTTCAGCACACGGGTATTGTGGGCGAGAGGCTGCTTTGGGCTGCAAAATCCTTTATTCATCCTGAAATCACTTCATTCATAAGGCTCACTGAACAACTAGTTTGTGCTCATCACAGGCTCTGGCAAAGCACTTGGCCTTACAGAGGCTCTGCATGAGGGTGAAGGTTCCTTGAACAAAGGAGCAACCCCCCTTCCAAAGGGTGAGGTGACTCACCCAAGAACCTGCTGGGAAATCTAGGCTTTGGGGTTCCTCGAGGCCGCTAACGGTTCTTTTATTGATTTTAGAAAGAAAGGGAGAGAGAGAAAGAGAGAGAGAGAGAGAGAGAGAGAGAGAGAGAGAGAGAAACCTCAGTGACAGAGGAACATCTATCGGCTGCCTCCTGCACTCCCCCTGCTGGCGGTTGAGCCCACAGCCCCCGCATGTGCCTTGATCGGGATTCAAACCGTGACCTCCTGGTTCATGGGACTGGGACAGCACTGAGCAACACCGGCCGGGCTCTTCTTCCTTTTTTAAATTACCTAATTTTAAAAGCCACGCAGTACTCTAAAGCTTGTAAAGGAATACACATTCCGCCCTAGCCGGTTTGGGGTTTGCTCGGTGGATAGAGGTCGACCCTGGCACTGAAGGGTCGCGGGCTCAATGCCGGTCCAGGGGTTGCAGGTTCTATCCCGGGTGCGCGCGGGAGGCAACCGATCCTGTGTCCCACGAGTGACCGGTGTGTTGCGCGGATTGAACCATGGCACGTCCCAAACGCCACTCTACCGTCAACGCCCTCTGCTCCTTTGTACTTCACTCACCCGCCACCTCCCTGCCCAGGCGGACAGTGGGTCGGATGCCCTCCCTTCGCCCACTCCCAGTGAGTCTCCCGCACCCGGGCTGCGGCCGCTATCCTGGCCGGGCTGAGAGCGTCCCACGCGGGACTCCGGGACCCGCTCCACCCGGCCTCGGCTCCACCTCGCGGGCTGCAGGGCGGAGAGCGAGAATCCACCGAGGACTAGGGTCGGGTGGGGGGTCAGGTTTGGGGTCGCCGGCAAGGGTCGGAATCGGGGTGGGTGGTGAGGGTCCAGGTCGGGACAAGGGTCAGAGTCGGGGGTCGGAGGCCAGGGTCCGAGGCCGGGCCGGGGTCGAAGCGGCGGTGCGGCGGGTCCTGGTGTAGCCGGGAGACCAGGGCTCGGGGCGGCAGGGCACGGGAGCGGGCGCCCCCCACCCGGCGGCGGTGGCTGGTGGAGGCGCCCCGCCGGCCCTTGACAGGCGGCCGCAGCTCCCGGGGGAAGGGCGCCCACCTCCGCTCCAGCCCCGTCCCCGCGGCAGCTCGGCGCCTGCAGCCCCCGCCCGACTCCACAGCCTTCCCCTGCCCCCAGCAGCCGCCGGCCTCCCGGGCACCGAGTCCCTGCGGGAAGCAAGCCAGGACTCAGCACCGTCCGAAGGCGGGGGCTGGGGGTAGCAGCCCCTGCCCCTTTCCCCGGGGCGCTGGCGGGTCGGGGTGGACAATACTGCAACCTCGCTGCCTAGAGACCGCTCCACCAACCCCCGCCAATTTCCTCTGACCACCTTTTAATGTCCTCTGTCAGGCTGAGGATGTTCAGGACTTGAGCAGCCTCAGAGGGAAATGTCCTTTGTTTAGGGGGTGGGAGTCTCTTTCCCACTAAGTGTAGGATCCCATTTTGGCCTTGGATCAGCTCTGTCTCCTCCCCTCCACACTCACTCCCCCATCTTCCCCAAACTGTCATCACAGCTGTGGGTTAATCAATTTTTATTTACTTTTAGTTTTTAAAATATATTTTTATTGATTTCAGGGAGGAAGGGAACAGGAGAGAGAGATAGAAACATCAACGATGAGAGAGAATCATTGACCGGCTGCCTCCTGCAGGCCCCACACTAAGGCAGAGTCCACAACCCGGGCATGTGCCCTGACCTGGGATCAAACCATGACCACCTGGTTCATAGGTCCAACCAGTGAGCCACACCAGCCTGGCCAATTTTTAATTTATGTTATGAATTTGAAAAGACTTTTCAGGGTGAGTCTGTGTAATATACTATGATCATATTTCCTTTTTATCAGACTTTTCCCTGTGTTAATCATTGTCTCAATTATGAAGCATTCTATAATACTTATTAATTTTCCCCCAAATGTCCTGCCCAAACTGTAAATCTTATTCATTCAAGCTCATCAAGTAACACATCTATTTAGGCGCGTTTTTTTCTCAGAAACATTCCTCCCATTCCCGCCTTAACTGTTGCTCACTAAGCCAATGACACAGCTGTTGTTCTGGGATTTCCCTTCATCATCATCGTCCTGGGAATTTTCCTTACTTCTTTGTGAGAGTCTGTCCCCTGTGTTCTAGATCCCATGTCTTATTTTTCTTCCTCATTTGGGTACAGTACACCTTTTATACTTCTCTCATCACAAGCCCTTAAAGGTAAAGTATAATATTTATTTTAAAGACTACTAACCCACCTTTTTTTTTAAGCTATAAGAGATATCCTCAGAATAAACTGCTGGTTCATTCAGTTAAGTGCAAAAACTTTAGACGGAATGAATAAAGGATTTCTTTAAGCTATTAATGTATGGGAAAGGTAGAAATATTAAAGTATTGCAGCTAAGTTTCTGGAGTATACTTACAAGTATGAATAGAAGACATGTCATGGAAACGTACATGGAAGTAATAGAATGTGTGACAATGGATAGAATACACTTAAAAGTTGTAAGAATCCCAGAAATCATATTTCATAGGATTAGCAATCATCTTCTCAGAGGATCACAAAGATTTGTCTGACACAAAATATTTGAGCCTATAATTTTATTCCAGACTGAGAATAATTGATCTAGTAGAATCTTCTAATTGTGTAAAGAAATAGGCCCAGAAAGTTGAAGGGACTTTTCTAAGGCCGAGCTGAGATTGGAGAAACTAGGAGGTGTGGCTGCCACTTCAGTGCATCTTTTCCTCTAAATACTCTGTACATTTACCCAGGAGGAAGCTCAGATATCCACCAAGCAGCATCGCAGCAACTTTATGTAGGTATGTTAAGTCCTTTGTTAATTTATTCAACGAAAATTTATTGAATGTCTATTCTTTAATAGGCTTTAGAGATGCACAGATGAATTAGACATTAGCTAATAGGGTAGACAAGCATATGCACTATGGGTAATTTTTTCTATCTGGGAAAATTGGGGGATATTTTCATGTCAGAGATGACATCTGAGTTAAAGTGATGAATCTGTAAGCCTTTGATGAGGGAATGGGGGAAGGCATTCCAAACATATTAAGAAAGTGCAGCCCTAACCGGTTTGGCTCAGTGGATAGACTAGTGTCGGCCTGTGGACTGAGGGGTCCCAGGTTCAATTCTGGTCAAGGGCGTGTACCTTGCTTGTGGGCACATCCCCAGTAGGAGGTGTGCAGGGGGCAGCTGGTCAATGTTTCTCTCTCGTCGATGTTCCTACTCTCTATCCCTCTCCCTTCCTTTCTGTAAAAAATCAATAAGATATATATATATATACACATATATATGTGTATATATATATATATACATATATATGTGTATATATATATATATATATTTTTAAGAAAGTGCAGAAAAGTTCATAAAATAATGCTGAAATTAGTATGACTGAAGAGCAGGGAGAATGGCCAGGAATACAAAGACATGAAATAAGAAAGTAGAAAAGACTCTGATTTTGCAAGGCTTTTACGTGAAAAATTAGGGATATTTATTAATTTTTCAAAAGGTTCTATCATAGTATTGTTTGAAACAGGAGTCAGCAGCTTAGGCACATAAGAAGTCTTCAAGATTCATGGCTTTCCAAGCTACTTGTTATATGCCATCATTTTCTCTGAAATAATCCTGAATTCACAACGTCAGGAAACACTGAGCCCAGAATAGAACAGGTTCCCCAACTCTGCTTGGGAGTTTCATGGTGAATTCATCTTCTCTGTTCACAATGCATTCTGTTCCCCTTCTTCTGCTGACACCTTAGTAGATTTCTAAGAAATGGAAAGTAGCTTCTAATGAGAAAAAAGGAACCCTGCTTTAACTGAGTATATAAGCAACATAATTAGAATTATAAAAATAGAATTGAGATTATGATTTTCTGTAAGCCCGTGAAGGGAGAAACCTGATTCATGCCCCTTATGAAGGGCGCTCACGTTTACATAGAGGAAGTCCCCCGTCTGGAGAGTGAACTCTCCTAGTCAAGAAGAGGCATCAGGGACAAGCAGACCTTCAATGCCTTGGCTACTCCCATCGCCTCTTTCTCTCACCAGCGTTTCCTGGGATGGGCAACAAAGTTTCTCATCATCTCTCTCCTCCCTAACATCTCAAAGTCCCTGTGAAAATAAAATTAGTTCTTTCTCATGAAAATGTGGTGGCACTTGGTAAACGTTTAAGTGATTGTCGGAACAGCACCAACTGGGGCCCCTTGGCGTAAGTGCTCAGGAAAGAGTGAGGTAGATTGAAAAGAGTATGACTACTCTCATTAGAAAACAAACAAACAAAAAGGATTAGAGGCGGAGATACCAGCATAAACGCGTGTTTAGTTTAACCTAGGTAGAAATTGATAGGCAGCAATAATGATAGGTTTGTGTTTGTGCATGTGTTAATATACATACACATTTCCTAGCTCAGTCCAGAAACAATGACACCTCAGAAGCAGTGAGCACACCCAGCTCCCACATCTTGGTTTCTCTTTCAAAATAAAAGGAACCATAGCGTCTTGGATAAATGGTTGATCTAGGATTAGGGTAAGGAATATACAAGATAGCACTTCTTGTAGTAAGAGAAAGTAAGGAATTGCTAAAAGAAAAAAAAAAAAGGCTCCACAATGATGGGGCCATGTCAAGGGGACAGAGGAGCCAACTAAAAGGTCTCCAAATAAATAAATAAATAAATAAATAAATAAATAAATAAATGGTCTCCCAATGGCCAAAGTAGGAACAATTTGAACAACAAAATGAAGAAGATAGTATTGAATATAGCTCAAAGTATCAAATAAATATCTATGAATCCATACAAATAAACGATTAAATAAATACAGAAATAAGGGAGAAGAGAAAGATCTCCTGTACAGAAAAATTAGAAATAATTTACGTAAATACTCCCTCATCAAGGAAGTGGAGCTTAATTCACCACCACAATCACCCATCACCACACCTGAGTGTGGGCTACACTTGGGGACTTGCTTCCAAAAAGTAGTATGAAAAGGGGTGAAACAGTAACTTTACAGTGGAGAAGCCTGTCAAATCTTAAATTTGTCTGGTGATTAAGTTAGCAGTACCAGAAACAATCATGTGGATAGCACGTGGATATGATGTGATGAGAATGGCACTTGCCTACTATGATCTTCCTCCCCAAAACCCATAACCCCACTCAACTGTTAGAAAAACATCAGACAAACCCAAATTAAGGAACCTTCTATGATTTTAGAGAGGAAGGGAGGGAGAAAAGGAGGGAGAGAAAAAGTGAGAGAGAGAGAAACATCAATGTGAGAGAGAAGCATCAATTGGCTGCCCTATCCTTGACTTCCATTTCTATCTCTCTAGGTAGATGTGCCTTCAAAATACTGATATGTGGAAGACTGTCTATCTCCATAGATATATATCTACAAAGAACTTTATTTTCAGTCATTGTAGTGTAAAAACTACAAATAACTATTTTTGCTTTCCAAAAGTAAAATTACAATGTTAAATATGATATTCCAAAGTACACATCACCCACCCTCAACTTCCAGGGATTCTGTTATAGTCAAAAATCGCTGGCCTAAATCCAAACCTTAATTTTATATTTGAGTAAACTCGAGACCAGAGACATTAAATAACTTTCTCAAACTCACACTGTGAGTTAATGACCAAGTCAAGTCTCGATTCATAGAATGACATTCTTCTAAGTCTGTTGCAAAGTGTAACGTGAGGAAATAATAGATTTTAAAAGTAGAAATAGAGCCAAAAGCATTTGTCTCCTATTAGGAGAACTCTCTTCAAAGAGTGCTCTCTGAAGAGAGCCCCACCAAGCTAAAATTCCTTGGCCAGTGTGTGTTCATTTGATCCTGATACACCAAAAGTACAGTAACTTAATTTATCTTGATATAAAATAGAAGTCCTACCCTCCAATCATTCTCTCTCTTTACAGTGCCTTTGTGTTAAAAAAGAAAAATGGTTACAGAATTCTGAATTCTATTGTTGAATGCTTTTATAATCTCAAGGAATTCCTTCCAGGCACATAGAGTACAAACTATCCTACCGGCTAGATGTAAGCCCTGTATTGTTCTATCAAAAAACAGCTGTTAAGTCATTTTGTGGTCTATGTGGGCCACCCCTCTTATTCAGCTCAACCATGAAGGTGGCAACTTTCTCAAACTAATCAAATGTATTAGTTATTGTTAGAAGCTTCTATGCCAAAAATTGTTAGGGTGCTAATAATTGCAGGGAATATGGAATGGCAATGCCTTTTAATGGATTCACAGCAAATTTCAAATCATTGCAGATTTAAGGGAAATTCTTCTTACAGGTTCAAGGTAAGAGAGAGGAAGCCATGAATATGAAGAAAAAAATTGTTCGACCAGGGAATAATAGTTGAGTTTCCCAGGAACTAGTGCCACTGACTAGGGTGCAAGCAGAATTAAAATTGTGAGTAGAGTAAGGTGGATGAGAGTATTTTTGAACAAAGTCCATGAAACATCCCAAAGAACACTGTATTTGTAAGTTAAAAGACAATTCCTCAATACACATTCATCCCTACAGATCCTCTCCCAATATATACTTAACCTCCTGTGTCATCTTGGCAAATGGCTTAAAACTGTGGAGTTCAGTTTCCTCAGGTGTAAAAAAGAGGCTTAAATTAGATGCTATCTGAGTTTCCTCTAGCTATACAATGTGTTTCCATGTAAAAATCGATTCCTAAACAATAATTGCTAAATATATTCTTCAAACAAAAATCCTATGAGTATCATGGAAATAGGAATCTTTTAAAAACAACTAGCTAAAAAGGAAGGCCTGGATCTATTAATTTGTTGTGATTAACAGTAATATTTAGCAATTATTAAAGTGAAATGAAGTTGAACTTATAACCTTGAAATGGAAATCTAGTATTATGGAAGTGGTATAATACCGAGTTATGTTGACATGATTTATGTTGACATAGTGATGCTCTTTTTCCCTCAGAAAATGAAGGAAACATTTATTTGGGAAAAATAAGTTCACAAAGATAAGAGGTAATAACATCAAGACTAAATTTGGGGGGGGGGGCAGGGCATGCATGAGATATGTAGAGACTGATTTTTTAATCTATTTTTCATTGCCATGAAACAGTAATTTTCATTACTCTCCACATAGGTTTATTTTAATACTCACCTGAGGAGTGAGGATAATTTTATTTTATTTATTTATTTTGGAGGATATTTTCCCATTGATTTTTAGAGAGTGTGGGAGAGATGGGGCGTGGGGGTGGGAGCTGGGGCGGGGGGAGGGGAGAGGGAGGGAGAGAGAAACATTGATGTAAGAGACACACTGATTGGTTGCCTCCCACAGGGACTGGGAAACCTGTAACTAGCTCACCAGCCAGGGCTAGGTTTGCTTTTAACGCAGTCAAATTTGAAGATGAGGATGCATGAGGTGTACAGAGACCGATTGCATTTTCAGTGCCATTTCAGCTCCTTATTCCTCATGATCAGACCCGGGAAGGCAGCAGAGTGTAATACATATACAAGTAGAACCATTACCTTCAAGTAGATTATAAAGCAGAAGAGCTCTGACTGAACGTGGACGCAGAGCCCACCACATCGCACCCTTGCCACTTCCCTTGCGGAAGCTTCTTGAAACTCTGGGGCTTCCAAGATACCAATCTGGCTATCTTTGTTGCACTGGAAAACACATGAGTATTTGAGCCCCCTGTACCTGCTTCAAATATCAGTTCTGCCCTTTGTAAGCTGGGGGATGGTGAGAGAGCCACTTAATCTCTTTGAGATTCAATTACACATGTGTAAGAGGTTAACTAGCATTGCTGTTTATGATTGTTGTGTGGATAGGATGCTCAATCAATTTCAATTCTCTTCTGATTGTGTTTAAAAGTAAACAACTTGTCCCACACTTGGAAAAAAATGGGCATGGGAGCTGCCTCCAGATGTAAGCCCCCCAAATTCAGGTTTAGGCATTTTCAATGTCTCAGGTGGTTTTTCCTTCCTCGGGTTATTAGTGTCAAGTTTCTTCTTGTCCCAGGGGCTCTAACTACCATGCTTATTACATCTAGTTAAGTCTAGATAAAAACACACATAAATCAGTGGTTTATTTTACAAAAAAAAAAAAAAGACCAACCATACTACACCGTGAATATTCCATAGGCCTCATGTTTTTCTTTTTAAACAAAGGAGACAAAAATGTGTAAACTTTTTATTTTACATTTCAAATAGAAATGTAAAGATTGTTCCTTCACATAAACATTTATTAGGAAGGTTATTACTATTTTTACTTTGGAAGCCACTCTTTTTTTTTTTAATTGATTATATTTCTCTTAGAACTTACAGTTTCCTCAAAGCAAGACTTAAGCACTATTTTTTGATATAGCATTCGTTGGCTTTTTTTAATGTCTTCTTTTTAAATTGATTGTTAGAAAGAAAGAAAGGGACAGGGGTAGAGAGATAGAAACATTGATGAGAGAGAAACATTGAGCCGGAAACCCAGGCATGTGCCTTCACCAGAAATTGTGACCTCTGGTTCCTGGGTCGATGATCAACCACCGAGACACACCAGCTAGGCTGTTGGGTTATTATTTTTTAAAATATCTTTTTATTGATTTCAGAGAAGAAGAGAGAGAGAGAAAGAAACATCAATGATGAGAATCATTGGTCCTCCTACACGCCCCCCGCTGGGAATCGAGCCTGCAACCTGGACATGTGCCTTTGACCGGAATCGAATTCAGGGCCCTTGAGTCCATAGGCCAATGCTCTATCCACTGAGCCAAACTGTCTAGGACTTGGTTTATTTTAATAAACTCAGACCTCAATCTCACAGTGATAGCAGTGAGTGGAGGACAGAAAGACACTGTACAAGTGAAAAAGAAAAAATTGTTATCTAGGTTATTCTCAGCAAATGTATTCAATACTGATAATTATTCATTCCAGTGCATCAGAGGTTGATCTTTCTTGACCTAGAAACAATATGTACAATATCTTATGTCTCTAAACCTTTTTAGTTTCATAGAATCATGGTCAAGAGTGAGAGTTCTAGAGACACATAGTCTGGGTTAGAATATCAGCTTCATTACTTTCCTTGTGCAAGTTACTTAACAAGTCTTGCCTTTGTTTCTTCACCTATGAAATGGGGATAATAAGGTACCTACATCAGAGGGTTGTGTGAGGACGGAATGAGTCAAAAATATTAAAAACCTAAAATACTGCCTGGCACACAGTAGACACCCAATAATTATTATCATTACTTATACCTAGTATTTGTGCACTGGTTTTCTTATTCTTTTTCAAAATCAATTGGATGAACCCCTTTTCTATGCCAGACATAGTGATATACACCTAAGAAGTAGAAAGTGAAGTAGAAAGAAAAAGACTTGGTGCTATAATGCAGGGGTTGTTAACTTGACTCTGATTCAGGTAGTACATGACTTTGATGAGAGAAAAATTAAATCTTTAATTATATTAACTTCCATCTGAAGTTTAGCATTTCCTTTAACTATTAATATAGGCAACATATCACAGTAGTGTTAGCAATGCCTATGGCTTTATTTCCAAGAGAAATTACAGATATTTATATATGAAGTTACAGTTCTTGCAGGTGTCTCAAAGTATTATTTGCCCTCATCACTGCTTTGAAATTATGATAGTTATCAGACTGACCTGCTGGTAGATCACATTTGGGACATTGAAAAAAAAGATGCACCTGTATTACTACATCATAACTTTATCTTTTACTATTTTGTAATGATATTTTATTATAATTGGCTTCCTTTATAATCTGATAAATTTCATTTTTGTGTATGTTTAAAAGAAGGGGTCCATAGTCTTCATTAGATTGCCAAAGGGGTCCATGACACAAGAAACATTAAAAATCTCATCACAGAAGCCTGTGGAAGGCAATGCGGGGGCATTAATAAAAGAGAGCACATTTGGGAGGAGCACAAAATTATTGTTTAAAAAATATATTTTTTAAAAAATATATTTTGTTGATTTTTTACAGAGAGGAAGGGAGAGGAATAGAGAGTTAGAAACATCGATGAGAGAGAAACATCGATCAGCTGCCTCCTGCACACCTCCTACTGGGGATGTGCCCGCAACCAAGGTACATGCCCTTGACCGGAATTGAACCTGGGACCCTTCAGTCCAAAGGCCAATGCTCTATCCACTGAACCAAACGGGTTAAGGCTGATTTTCTTTTTCTTTTTTGTAAGAGAAGCAAGGTGGTCCTCATTTTTTAAAACAAACTTAAACACAGTCAACTTGAGGTCCTTAGGATAACTTTATTCTGATTGCAAAAGTGCCTAGGAATTGGAGTTTAAAAACCTGGGTCCAATGCCAAAACCGGTTTGGCTCAGTGGCTAGAGCGTCGGCCTGCAGACTGAGGGGTCCCGGGTTCGATTCCGGTCAAGGGCATGTACCTGGGTTGCGGGCACATCCCCAGTGGGAGGTGTGCAGGAGGCAGCTGATCGATGTTTCTCATCGATGTTTCTGACTATCTCTCTCCCTTCCTCTCTGTAAAAAAATCAATAAAATATATTAAAAAAAAATAAAACCTGGGTCCAAGTCACAGCTCTGCCACCACATGAGCAAGTCACTTAATCTCTCTGGGGCTATTTTCTCACCTGGTGAATGAAAACAATGCCCGTTTCATAGGATCATTATGACAATGGTAATGTATGTAAAAGCATATTTATCACTGGAAAGGTTAAAATGATTGCTATTCTCTCCTTGAACACATATCTAGTCCTGTGTGCTAGGAACTAGAAAAGAAATGGACAATCGCCTTTGCTTTTTAGGAGTTTATCAATTCTAGATATGGCAAGAGCAAAAACAAGCAAAAACCCCAGGAAACAATTCAAATTCAGTGTGCGGTAGGGGATTTGTGAGTTGGTGCCACAAAGCTCAAAAGAGTTGCCATGCCACACTTGGAAATAACACAAAATAAAAAAGCTGACCACAGAAGTCACCAACCCTGTGATGATGTCATTGTCTTACTTATAGAGCAAAATCTGATTAAGAAGACTATAAGGTAACCAAGGCAACCCCTCAATTATTTGTCTGAGGCAGTAAGGGGTTTTTCTTTGTTGCCTTTTGTGTGTGTGTGTGTGTGTGTGCTCTACATACAGTCAAGGAGAATATAAAAAGTGAGAACTGGGACACATCTGTAATACCTTAATCAATAAAGATAATTTTTTTAAAAAGTGAGAATTTGCTTCTATGCCTTTCCCATAGCACGGTTGGCTTCCTCGTGCCCAGTCCTGGGGCTGTTTTCATTGACGTCCAGCACGGGGGCTACTGGACATTAAACCGTGCCCACGCTGACACCTGGAAGGCGACCATGGGCTCTTAGACGACCTCCCTGCCCCCCTCACTCCACTGCTCTGCTCATCGAAGATTTGTCACAAGGTCTTCCTTTGCCTATACCTGTCCCCCCACACTCCCTCCAGGGGGAGTGTCCTGCACAAAGGACGAACACCGGTAGCTTTGCCAGTTAGGTTTGCTGTTCATTAATAAATTAGCCTTCGACGTATAACTCGGAATTCTGTGGTCTGCTTAGCGTGATGTGACGCTCCAGCCCCTGATGAAATGGGTGAGACTTCATTTTGTAACCCAGTAAAGCTCAAGGCCAGCCTTTACCATCTAACACCCCACACGCCCCTGGGGGGTGGCTTTAAATCAGAGAGGGCTTCCCTCCCGAAATCTAAAACAGAAATCCTCTTCTGTGGCGGGAAACCTAAAAAAAAAACAAAAACAAAAAAACCCAGCACAGGTTAATATATACAAATGATCGAACAAAATAGTACTCTGAACTTTTTGTCTGACGGAAAACCAGCAATAGGTCTACCTAATTTCAGACGTGTTCCTGAAATGCCAGGTTCCATACTAAATGTTTTATGTGTAGAATTCACGTTCTTATAAGGAGCAGACGCTTTGATAAAAAAAAAAAAAAATCGGTGTTTTAGATAAGTAGCCATTCCAAAGATGCTAGTCTTGCAAACCATGCAACCAACCAACCCAAGGACGCTGGCCTTGTAGCGTTGGGAAGCCAACTACAGAGACCACGGCAAAGCCCTGGAAGGTGCTATGAAGGCGCAGCATGGCTGTGTGTGCACAGACCCGGGCTTTGGAGGACAATGTTTCCTTGCAACGTAGGATCAGGTCACAGCATCGGAGTGGGGAAAAACACCCTTGGAGGTCACGCCGCCCAACCTAAAATGCACGTCTTTTCGGAGTTTTAGCTCAACTCCAAACCTGCCGGTGTCTGAAGACTGAACGGGGCCTATGCATCTCTCTTTTCAAGCAAAACCCGCGAAACACAGGGTTCCCCCTCGAGTGTCTGCGGCGCCAGGTTCATGGTTTCTCAAGAAGGTGCACGTCCTTGTAGGAAATCGCCCCCTGCACACTCCTATGGTGTCTGGGCGGTCGTCGGGGCTGGGTGGGTGGGAATAAAACATCTAGGCTTTGCTTCCAACCTAACGGAGGTTGAGCAGCCACCACCTCTCTCGTGAGCGATCCTGAAGCCGCACGGACCCCACAAAACATCGTTTTCCCCGCTTTATAGTTGACAGGACATTCCTGCGGCACATAAATCGCTCCCTTTGGTGGAGCCCAGTCGCACCACGACCCCTTGGCTGGCCCCCCACCCCCCCGTCCTCAAGGGCTTTGCCGGGTGGGACCCGGCCATGGGTGGCCTGAGGCACGTGGTGCCGAGGGGACAGGGGACTCGATCACGCCCGGGGAACCCCTCCAAGGAGAAGCGACCCGACTCCCCGGCAGGCCCCCTCCTATGAAGTTAGAGACTCGATGATCAGTAATGGATCTCGGTTCCTTTTACAGGCCCCTCGCCCTCAGGTCCCCGGAGGCCCGCCTCCCGTCAGGGGTCCTGTCCTCCCGGGGACGGGGACCGACGACGCTCTGAAGGCGAGAAGCCGCTCTCTAAGCCGCTCTCTGGGTCTCTCTCTCTCCCCACAATGCACCGGGGCCAGCAGGAAGGCCGCTCCGACCCCTAATTTTCCCGCGAATTCAGTTCAAAGAGGCGGCCGGGCCCGCGGTCGGCAGCGCGCACGGGCCAACCAAGCCGCGCCTCCGCGAGAAGAGCCTCCGCGTGACTGACGGGGCAATCCGCGGGCCAACGGGCTGGGCGGCCGGGCGGCGCGCGCTCCCGCCGGCCAATCAGAACGCCGGGCGGGGGAAGTGGGCGGGGCCATGCCGGGCTAGGGTGAGCAGCCTCGGGAACGGAGCGGGGCTCTCAGGAGGAGACACTTTTTTTCCTCCCTCCTTCCCTCCTCTCCTCCTCCCTTCCCTTCCCCTCTCCTCCCCTCTCTCCTCCTTCCCCCCTCGGTCCGCCGGAGCCTGCTGGGACGAGCGGTTGGTATCGCCGGCGCTGACTCTCCGGGGCCGCCCGGCGGGTAGCTGGCGGGGGAGGAGGCAGGAACCGCGATGGCGCCTCAGAAGCACGGCGGTGGGGGAGGGGGCGGCTCGGGGCCCAGCGCAGGGTCCGGGGGAGGCGGCTTCGGGGGTTCGGCGGCGGTGGCGGCGGCGACGGCGTCGAGCGGCAAATCCAGCGGCGGGGGCTGTGGAGGCGGCGGCAGTTACTCGGCCTCCTCCTCCTCCGCGGCGGCGGCGGCGGCGGCAGCGGCGGGGGCTGCCGTGTTGCCGGTGAAGAAGCCGAAAATGGAGCACGTCCAGGCTGACCACGAGCTTTTCCTCCAGGCCTTTGAGAGTGAGTGCGTTTGAGCCTTTGAGGGCAGCAATGCCTACTCTGGCGGCATCCGGGGGGTCGGGACGCTCGGGCTGGGCCCCCCCTTCCTCGCCGGGAGCCGACTTGATTTGGGAGCGGAGGGCGAGATGGTGGAGGGAGCTGTTCCGCCTTCAGGGGTGACGGCTCGAGGGGGCCCGAAGTCTGGGGTCTCCGGGGAAAGTGGAGCAGGAAGTCCAGGTGAGGGTCCCGACTCCCCTGAGATGCACACACAAGAGGTGAGGCAGCGGGGCCTCGCGCGGGGAGCTGGCTGCTTGCAGCTGAGGTCGCCGCTGGGCTGTCGGGCTGCACGGTCTCCATCTGCGGTCGGACCCCAAGACTAGTTCTCGTTCTTCCCCTGCCTTTCGTACTCTCGGAGCACAAGGGAGGTTTCGGTGGGAGGTTTTGGGGAACAGATTAAGTCTGTGAAATCGACAAAATTGCCATTAGTCTGAAATGCCGACGCACCCCCTTCCCACCACCACCATCCCATCCCACCCCACCACCAGCACCAGCACCTAGAAAAAAGAAAAAGAAATACCGGTGCACGCACTCGGCGTGCATAGTAACAGGGCACCTTGGGATGCTGGAAAGTCTCCCATCTGTCCGCCCATTTCATGGGTACGCAGACTGAGACCCGAGTGATGGAGCGTTTCACTCCCCGTGAGACCCTCTCGGGAAGCTGCCCGTCGTCCTGGTCTTAATTCCGGATCGTTTTCTTAGGTCAGTTTCTGCCATGTGGTCTGTTTCGAGGGCAAGACTGCGACCTAATTTGGAAAGGGGGACAAACAATAGAATTTATTAAAAAGAAGCACACAACTGTAAATATGTTCAGCTGCCCTGCGATTGGTTTCCATTTTGCTTTTGTGTGAATGCTGTAATTTGGGTGATCTGTAACACCGTCTTACAAAACTTGAATAAACTCCGCTGTGCCGCTGAAGGTCTTTATTTACAATTTTTCCGTGGCATATGTTCAGGGCATGGTATCAGCTGTACTTGGAAAGACATGGTACATTGTGTAATACCTTTCTTTCATTCTCGCACGAGTGCTTCCTGAAATTCTAGTTGGAATTTAATACAAGGATTGTCAGTTTTTATTGAGACCTATATTGAACCTTAAGGGAGAGTCACATTATTTTTATTTTCGCTTAATTTCAAAAGCTGGCGAGGATTTAAATTGGAAATACGGTGGAGAACTGAAGCTCAGTAATGACAATAAACATTCCCATTTGTACCCCTTCTAAAATACAATCTTTTAGTTTTTTTAGAACAAAACTAAACAAGATTAAGTGGATATTTGAAAAATTATTTCTAAATGTTGAGAAGATAAGTCCTCCAAGAAAGTGTTAGCTATTTTTTTCTGGTGAGTCTACCGTGGAGAAGTGAACTGCCATTAAGAACTAGATTTAGTCACAAAACAACTTGATTCTTCTCTAATATTGTCCTTCGTTTCAGATAAGTTTAAATGCTTTGATGTATTTAATAATGTAGTCATTTAGTCCATTTTGATATTGCTTTATTTAAAGGAACAATACTAATAGATGAATAATGTAACAGATTATGGTATTGTATATGAAATATTTTCTATCTATAGCCTAAGTCCTTATAACAAATTAAATTTTAATTAAACTCTGAATTAAAAAGCTTTTGGTAATCTGTCAATTACTTTAAAAATGTGTTGAGGTAGTATTTATATGTTGAGATAATATTTATATTGAGCAAAATAGATAAAAATGAACTATAACAAGAAATATTCATTGAAAAATTTATAATTTGCTTTTCAGATTTCTTTCAATGTTATTGACTTTCATCATATGTTATTAGGACATGTAGGAAACAGTTTCATTCTGTTTTGCCTGACTACTATAAATTTTTTAAAAGACTGATCAAAAAGTAGAAACTTCATTTTTATTTGGCATCAATAAGTGGGTTTTTTTTGTTGAATCCAGCTACCTTATTTCAGCTACTTTTGGGAGGGGAAAATGGTTTATAGTTTAAATTAGCTAAATTAAATTAATGTGACTACTTTTCAGTTCTGCATACAGATTAGTTTCAAAAGTACCTACCTTAGTCTGGCTGCCATGGCTCTGGTTGAGCGTCCACCTATGAACCAGGAGGTCACTGTTGGATTCCTAGTCAGCGCATATGCCCAGGTTATGGGTTCTATCCTCAGTGGGGGACAAGCAGGAGGCACCAGATGAATGATTTTCATCATTGACATTTCAATCTTTCCCTCTCCCTTCCTCTCTGAAATCAATAAGAAATTATTTTTAAAAAATAAAAAGTACCCACCTTAGAAATGCAAGGCTTAAGAACAAAACTGTGGAGCATCTTAAATTTCAAATAAATATAGTTGAATTTTGTGAATGTATACCAATGCACTGTCTTTTGAGCTACAGTGCATACTAATATTCTTGATGTAAATATTTAGTACATGATTTTCATAACAGGTGACTAGTTTGTACTGATTACATGGGCTGGATTGGTATTTTCTTAACAACTTGAATAATAAGTAAATTTAGATAATGTTTGGGTTTTGTTTTCTGTCACCCAGAACCAACGCAGATCTATAGATTTCTTCGAACTCGAAATCTTATAGCGGTAAGTTATTAATAAAATTCATCAATATTATTTTTTTCTTAGAATTTCATCTATTTAATTTTAATATTTTTAAAACTTTTTTTATAGCCAATATTTTTGCACAGAACTCTTACTTACATGTCTCATCGAAACTCCCGAACAAACATCAAAAGGTACATTTTATGAGTCTTATTTCAAGTTAACCAAACCATGTTAAAGTTTTGTTTTAAAGTACTATTTATAATTAATATGAAAACTTAGGTAAAAGAGTGGCAGGTTGAATTGTTTGCAAATTGATCATTTTAGTAGTATCATTTTTGTAAATTTCAGTTTATTACCATTTTTTTCCTAATAGAAATGATTTAGTAGTGAAGTGAATGAAATGATTTTACTGATTTACGTTTTCACTCTTTGCAACTAGTTATTTTCAAGTTTGATAGAAGTTGAGGATTTAAATATTAACCAGAGGGCTCAGGGTAGCTATCTTTGATGCATAAACCTAATAGTTAATTTTTTTAACACATTTCGTACCGCTCAGGAGTTTTCTCGTGTTTCGCGTGCCATCTGTTAAGGACCGCTCACGAGTGTTCTCGTTTTTCACGCCCATGGAAAAAGGAGCGAATCTAGATACTTAACGTAAATTTTGTTTGGTCCCTCTTCATAGAGGAAAATGTTTTACGCAGTACCATACGTTAAAAAAGTAGTAGGAACTTTAATTGTTTGTTTTTGTAAATAAAAATGTTATAATTATTGAAAACAACACCTAAAGTGCATTATGATGATTTAAATAATGTGCAGTTTGCCCAAAAACGTGCGGTCCCTGGCGTATGTCTTAGAGATTTCTATGCGGTACGCAATGTGTTAATATTTCTTATATGTTCTAGCATTAAAGAATTTGCTTCTATATTGATAAGTTTACAAAGTGTCATATCTTTGGTGGTGGTCTTACTAAAGTGGAAATACTTTTTTATTATTCATTGATTAGAGAGAGAGAGAAAGGGAGAGAGAAATTGAGAATCATCGATTTGTTCCACTTAGTTATTCATTCATTGATTGATTTTTGTATGTGCCCTGACTGGATGTCATTAGGACGATGCTCTCTAATAATTAAGCTACCCAGCCAGGGCCAAGAAATACTTTTGATGTCAATGGGATGAGTGTCCTTAAAAAAAAATAAATCTTAATCACTTAGTCTTAAAGTGGAGTCTAGAAGTATCAGAGCTTATATTTGCTTTGTAATATTTAAAATTTTTTTAAAGATTTGTTCTATTGATTTCAGAGAGGGGGAGAGAGATACCAACATCAATGATGAGAATCATTGGTCGGCTGCCTCCTGCAGTCCCCACACTGGGGATCGAGCACACAACCTGAGCATGTGCCCCGACAAGGAATCGAACCGCAATCTCCTGGTTCATACATAGGTCAATGTTCAACCACCGAGCCATACTGGCCAGGCTGTAATATTTAATATTAACCATATATAATTTAATGCTAGTTTCTTGTCCTACATGCAGGGTTACTTATTAAGCATATCAAGTGAAATAACGTTTTTACTAAGCATTTGGTGTCATCTTGACTTGGTAAAATAATTACGCTATCTCAATAGACTTTATTTATTTTTAAATATATTTTATTGATTTTTTAAAGAGAGGAAGGGAGAGGGATAGAGAGTTAGAAACATCAATGAGAGAGAAACATCGATCAGCTGCCTCCTGCACGCTCCCCACTGGGGATGTGCCTGCAACCAAGGTACCTGTCCTTGACCGGAATCGAACCCAGGGCCCTTGAGTCCGCAGACTGATGTTCTATCCACTGAGCCAAACCGGTTAGGGCTCTCAATAGACTTTAAAGTAAACTTCTTTTATTTTTTTTATTTATTTATTTTTTAATATATTTTATTGATTTTTTATAGAGAGGAAGGGAGAGAGATAGAGAGTTAGAAACATTGACGAGAGAGAAACATCGATCAGCTGCCTCCAGCACATCTCCTACTGGGGATGTGCCCGCAACCCAGGTACATGCCCTTGACAGGAATCGAACCTGGGACCCTTCAGTCCGCAGGCCGACGCTCTATCCACTGAGCCAAACCGGTTTCGGCAAAAGTAAACTTCTTTTAGGTCTCCTTTGGAGACTCCTACTGATTATTAAGTAAGCATTATGATGTTTTGTTTTGTTTTTTAATATATTTTTATTGATTTCAGAGAGGAAGGGAGAGGGAGAGAGAGAAAGAGAAAGAAACATCAATGATGAGAAAGAATCACTGATCAGCTGCCTCCTGCACACTCCACACTGGGGATCGAGCCCGCAACCAGGGCATATGGCCTGACCTGGAATCGAACCATGAATTCTTGGTTCATAGGTTGACGATTAACCACTGAGCCACGCCGGCCGGGCCAACCATCATGTTTTTTATAGCAAGACATACTTTAGCTTTGTAGATAAACCTAGGTGGATTTGAAGGATTGAAATGTTAAAATTATTTGTCTTCTGGTAATGTTTCTGAATATATAGAGAGAGAGCATTGCATTTAATAGGTGAAACTTAAATAATTAGGAAGAGGGTGGTGGATCAGGCAACAGAATTAAGTCTGTGCGCTCTTTACCTGTCAGCTTCATTATTTCTATGCCTGAGTTCAACAAACTTTTTCTGTAAAGGACCCATATAGTAAATACTTTAGGCTTGTGGTCTATGATACAGAATTGAGGATATTCAGTGGGATGCAGCAGTACTTACACAAAAAGAGAGAAAACAAATGTCTACAGATTTTTAATTGATGAAATTCAAAATACTTGGAGTTGAGTATAGTGTTTTTAAATATAGGCCTACTGGTGGGCAGTATGGGATTTTTTTATTTTTGTGGGGTGGGGAGAGATAACAGCTTAATTGGTGTTATCTCATCAAAGAATTAGTGTTATCTCATCAAATCAATTGCAAATATTTATCTGTAAAAACCACTCTTAGATTGTGGGTTGTGTAAAAACAGTAGGCTGGATTGATTAAATAGTGGTTAATTTTTCCCTGTATTTTAAAATATACATATTTTTATTAATTTCGGAGAGGAAGGGAGAGGGAGAGAGAGATAGAAACATCAGTGATGAGAGAATCATTGATCAGCTGCCTCCTGCACATCCCCCACTGGGGATTGAGCCCCCAACCCCGGCATGTACCCTGATTAGGAAATCAAACAACACTCAACCTCTGAACCACATTGGCCAGGCTTTCCTGTAGTGTTTTTTTTTTTTTTTTTTTTAATATATTCCATTGACCTCTCTACAGAGAGGAAGGGAGAGGGATAGAGAGCCAGAAACATCAATGAGAGGGAAACATCGCAAGGTACATGCCCTTGACCGGAATCGAAACCGGGACCCTTCAGTCCGCAGCCCAACGCTCTATCCACTGAGCCAAACCAGTTAGGGCCTGTAGTATTTTTAATATGGAAGGTTGGCAGGGTTATCATCTAGGATGTTGCCTAATTTATATTTAAAAGTGATAAACTATTTTCAAAATAAATTAGAATTAATCCATAAATGGATAAAAACTATATTTATTTAAAGCCTAACTTCATAATTTTCTTGTCATGTTTGTTTATTAGACTATTTGATTGTCTCATTATGGGATGTGTTTCTGTTATCTGCTAATGGGTGGAGGCAATTTTTAAACTTGTGCTTAATTTATTGCCCTATAGGTAAAACATTACCTTTTGGGGAAGTTTTGAAGCAGTTTGCCAGCCAAGAAACATAAATTCCACTTAGTTATTTGCATATAAAAATGCATTAGGGAAAAAAATGCATTAGGAATCACTTAATTCTATTGTTATATCCCTGGCCTATATAAGACATTAAGACTAATTTTTTCAAATTTTTATTTTTTTAATCATCACCCCAGGATATTTTCTCCATTTTTTTTTTTTTTTTAAGAGAGAGTAGAGGGGAGGTAGGGAGGGAAGGAGAGAGAAAAACATCAGTGTGTGAGAGATACATTGATTGGTTGCATCTCGTTCACACCCCAACCTGGGCAGATCCAGCTTGCAACCCAGGTATATGCCTTTGACCAGGAATCGAACTCGCAACCTTTTGGTCATTGGTTCGATGCTTGTCAACCACTGAGCCAAACTGGCCAGAGCATTAAGACTGATTTTTAACAAATTACACTACAACTTATATCTTCAAATGAATGCTGTTCTGTTCAAAGTAGTTGGTATTTAGCTCAGTAATTGTAGTCTTTTTACAAACGGGGTTTTTTTTTAACTCTTTTTATAAAATTGCTTTTAGTATTACCCCTTTGCTCAAAATGTTTTTGGAACTAGCCTTGTACTTTTCACTTCATAGATATATTCAAACTCTATAGGTTAACACTACACTGACAACGTGGAATACTGGTGAGGAGAAGGACATCTTTTATTGAATTTATTTTACAGTTTTATGTTAGCTGTTTTTTAATCCTCCCAAGAGATTTCCTAAAACTTCTTGAATTTAAAAATACTTTTCTTGGATGACTTTTTGATAACTATTTCTCCTTTTAAATCTGACCTAAGTAGTGGTATCTTTCTAAAGAACAGAAATATTTGTTGCCCGGGTGTTGGGGCTGCTTTTATATAGTTGCTTATGTTTTTTTTCTCCCCCTCAAGGAGGAATGGGTCGTTTTTATGATCTTACCTGTTTCAAATGGTTGTTAATATTCAGTTCTCTTTTGTAGAACGCTGTAATTTTGGAAGAGATGAACCTTGTGATTTAGTCTTTTCTTCAACAGACAGAATTTCATCTTAATCATTACATTAACACTATTGTTAAAAAGCTTTTAGTAGTTTTACAACCCTCCTCAGTGGTACATTTCAGTATTTGTTAATTATTATTATTTACATTTCAGTCTTTATACTGAAAAGTCTTTGTGAGTAGCCTAGAGAAATCTTACGTTTTTCTTCTTTCTTCTCTCTTATCTGTGGAGATTGAAAATGTATTGCCCTCCTTCATAAAGTACTTCTTACTATACTCTATTGGACGAAACTTTATTATTGAAGTTTTCACTAACTCTAACGGTAAAGAGAGAAGCTGCTTTTTTTTTTTTTAAAAAAAAGAAAGGTCTTTTGTTAATGGAGGCTATTCACCTGAACTATACATTCTATCAATTCTGTTCTTCCTATCAGTATTTTACTGCAAAACATTTACATTAACATTTCTCTGTTGATAATTTTTATTATAGCAGTTGTGTACAATAGCTGATTTTGAGGAATGAAGGTATTAGTAGTTTCTAGTATCTGAATTCAAGCTTTACAAAGTAATTAATGCAGAATACATTAAACTTTTCAAGTCCTAAATTTGAAGAGACTGTATGAGTTATAATGATAAATATTTGTTCCAATTAACATATTATATATCTAGACTTTTAGCCTCTATTTCTAGAACATTTATAGAAAACAAGCTTAAGATGAGGCTTGTTTTAGAATCCATTCTTAAATTGCATTCTTAAGTTCTTGATTTAAGTTCCTAGTTTGTGGAAAAATTACTCTTTTCTCTTAAACTTGTCAAGTTAAAAGTTAGTAATATTTTTATGATTTGATGGGTATGTGCCTTAAACTTCAAAATTTTTTCATGATGACGACAACCATCTCTTTAATATGGCATTGTGTAATGTTAGCCATTGATAATAATCTTTGAGGATATTGTTAACTTTATATATTTTTTTATAGAATATTCATTTTTATGTGGTAGTGCTAGCACATATTTGTCAGGTTACTTAATAAAAGGATGAATGTTTCAAAGTATACATAATTTGCATTTGTTTGGCTCAGTCCAACAGATGCTTGAATATCTACCAAGTATAAGGCACTATGCCAAGCATTATATGACTTTCCTTTAAAAAAAGCAATCTCTGTCCACCAGGAGCTTATAATATAGCAGGAGAAATAAAATATTTATACAAATTTCACATTTAGGAAACTAAGTGTTAAAATAATTATAAACCTATGTGCCATAGGTAAGGAGAAATAACCCCAGTTAAGGTTTGGGAATAATTACAAAAGGTTTCATGGAAAAATTAGCATTTGAGATGGTACTTGAAGGCTTGTCTGCTGTATTACAACATACACTGTCTCAGGAATATGCATTGTTATGGCTAACCATAATTTACCTTATTAAAAATAATAATCAGATTTCCAACTTGCCTATTATAGTGACAATAAAGTGTAATCTGTTTGTTTTTCCCAGTTGAGAAGTGATTATTTTGTTTATCTGTTTCTTCCAGGAAAACATTTAAAGTTGATGATATGTTATCAAAAGTAGAGAAAATGAAAGGAGAGCAAGAATCTCATAGGTAAGATAACCTACATTAAGTGACATACTTGAGGAAAGAGTAAAATGATAGTGATCTTTTCCCTAGTGATTACCTCAATATTATAAGGAGTTAGAAGGAACCTTAGAGGTCACTTGGTCCAAATTCTTACACAAATCAGGAATTACTTCCTCTATACCATCCCTGGCAGAGAAACCTTAAGCCTCATCTCGAATACCTCCAATGCTGAGAACACAATGCTTTCTAAGGCAGCTATGTTCATTATCAGTTATCTCTATTTCCAGTTTCTTAAATTTTGAATCCCAATTTCTGTAACTTCTGCAGTTGGTGTTAATGTTATAATTCATATAAGGAGGGATGGAGACTCACATTTATTTAACTATATGCTAGGTGCTGTGCCAGGTGCCTCACAGCAGCATATCTCTTCTAAGTATCATTTTCACATCTGAGAGAGGCTCTCTTTTTTTTCCATTTTGTCTTTCCCCTTACTTACATCATTCAGGCAAAATATTCCTAACTTCATTTTGTATTCAAAATATGTTTATAACATGGTAGTTTAATAAATTTGACAATTTGGGCAGAATCTACTTATTGTATGTTTTCAGACGTGACACCCAGAACTAATTTCCTAAATGTCCTAGTAGCTGCCTAGGCTAGACAGTATGTTTCCACTCCTAGATGGTATTATTCTATTTAGTCTTTTATATGTAAACTAAAGAAAGTTAAATACTATTCTAAAGAGAAACAGGAACTTAGGTGGTATTCATTCATTGACTCATTTTAGGGAGAATGCAAAACTAAAAATACTAGGTTTAAAAAAAAAATAGAGTTGAAAAAATTGCCACAGTGGATTTTTCTTTTTTGAAACATTGTTATTGATTTCAGAGAGGAAGGGAGAGGGAAAGAGAGATAGAAACGATCAATGATGAGAGAGAATCATTGATTGGCTGCCTCCTGTACACCCCGTACTGGGTATGGAGCCCACAACCTGGGCATGTGCCCTTGACTAGAATCGAACCCAGGACCCTTCAGTTCACAGGCCGATGTTCTGCCAACTGAGCCAAACCAGTTAGGGCTTTTTTTCTTTTGAAGTTTTAAATCATATCTTACCAATTTGTATAGGCTACGCACTGATTTAATGATGCTTCATGTATGGTTTCTCATTTTAGTGACTGGTGTAAGATGTCATTTTTGCAGATGCTTATATTTAAAGTTTGGCTTTTGAATTAGAATATTTTGTTACTTGAATTATAAAATCACATTTTTTATTTTATATCCTGCAATCGTATAAAACAAAAGTGTAATTTCTATTTCCATATCTAGGCAATCCTGACTTGTAAATAAGCTTTGATGGTCTGTTCTAGAAACTGAAATCACTGATCTTTACTTAATCTATTCCTGCTACGAAGCACCTTTCAATGCAGGAATATTCCCAGTGCATGTGCACTCTATTCTTTGCTTGAATTTTTATTCCATATTCTTGTCTGGTCATTTACCCTGGACAAAGCTCTTGGGATCCTCAAGGCCTTTTTTACTTAAAGTGTAAGCTGTGTTCTGACCTCCCTGCTTCTTTTCTCCTGGACACCTTAATAGTTTGCCCTTCAGGTCTTTCAGGGTTCAGGTGAGAAGGAAGAATGAACCAAGAAAAGAACATTTAACCCTTTTCATCTTCTCTTTCAAACTTCTACCTTCATCACTGCTAAACCGTATTACTATCTCTTTGTGACATTGTCTTAGATCAGTGGTTCTCAACCTTCCTAATGCTGCAACCCTTTAATACAGTTCCTCATGTTGTGGTGACCCCCAATTTCATTGTTACAAATTGAACATAATTAAAGCATAGTGATTAATCACAAAAACAATATGTAATTATATATGTGTTTTCCGATGGTCTTAGGCGACCCCTGTGAAAGGGTCATTCAAACCCCAAAGGGGTCGCGACCCACAGGTTGAGAACCGCTGTCTTAGATAAATATTACAGGGAGTAATATTTAGAGGGAGTAGGGAGTCTTGTGAGGAAGATAGAATGTGCTGGTTAATTATTTTTGAATAATGACAATAATTTTGTTCTTTTTGACCCAGTGGGTTCAATAATTAGACCAATAATATAACCAGCTCATAGCAACATTAGAGATTTGCATAGAATTCCTGCTTGTTATTTTGAAAAACAACTTTTTCAGTCTTTAAGATCCAGCTGGGATATTTCATTGAGTTGGATATTTCAACCCCCAAGATTTTCTTTTTTTTTAAAAAAATTGATTTCAGAGAGAGAAAGGGGCTGCCTCCTGCACACCCACCACCAGGGATCAAGCCCGCATCCCAGGCGTGTGCCCTGACCAGGAATTGAATCATGACCTCCTGGTTCATGGGTCAATGCTCAACCATTGAGCTACACCGGCCAGGCGCTATTTTATTTTTTAAAACCTATCTCTGTTGGAGCTGACCATACTTAATACCCAGCAAAAGCACTTTAGACCAAGGGGAAGTATTGAGTTAATGTGCTAGCTGCTTCAACCCACACCCCCCAAATGTCTCAGTGGTGCTCTTGGAGTCACTAAAACGAATTGGGAAATTCTTTCATTTTAAGTTTACCTCCAAAGCCTTATATTTGTTAAATGACTTCAGTGTATTTCTCATCTCAAATTAGGTATAATCCTATTGTTTACTAAATTTATTACACAGGATTGTAAAATGTTTCTTAGACACCAATATATAATGCCAGCACTAAAAACTTTGCTTGTAAAATAGTTGATCAAATTCTCTTAGAACAAAACAAATCTTTGTTGTTCCATAACATTAATTACTAGTAGTTAACATTTTAAATCATATACAAAAAAGTATCTCTTCCATCTATATTTTTATTCTGGACGATTTCAGATATAGGAATCTTGTTCAGTTTAATTGCCTCCTGGATTTGTTCAACAGCTGTAATATGGGAGTCTTCTATTGTAACTTATGTTCTTTTAGCACTTCCAAAGTTGTAATAGTTCCACTCCCAAACACAATGTATTTCATGCTACTAAGTTCTAGGGGAATATCACAAAAAAGCTCCAAAGTTCCAGAGAAATATCAAAATATACAAAAATAACATAATACTACAGCCCAAAAGTTAGAATAATGAAATGCCTGGCCTATTTATGACATTTATAGTGACGTATAAACCAAACCAAATTCCCAGCATTATCCGTGCAAAATGAAGTTGCTGTTCCAGGATTTTTTAATGTAATTTCTACTCTAGATAAATAGTTGTCTTACTAGTCACAGATAATTGCAGAAATTTACTAGGGCAGGGGTGAGGAACCTTTTTTCTGCCAAGGGCCATTTGGATATTTATAACATCATTCTCGGGCCATACAAAATGAGCAACTTAAAAATTAGCCTGCTATATTTGATCAAACATTTAATTAACTCCTAATGCCTTAGCAGAACCAAACCAACTGTTTTTGCGGGCTTTATGGCCTGCGGGCCAGACGTTCCCCACTCCTGTATTAGGGAAAGGGGCTGATAGAAAAAGAAAAACATTGCCCTGGCAAGTATTGGTCAGTGGTTAGAGCATCAACCCTCGAACCAAAGTATTGTGGGTTCGATTCTGGTCAAGGGCACATACCTTGATTGCAGGTTCCCTGCTCCAGTTGGGGTATGTGCAAGAGGCAGCAATTGATGTGACTCTCTCACATTGATGTTTCCCCCCTTTCCCTTTCCCCTACCCTTTCACTTTCTAAAATCAATGGAATAAATATTAAAAAAGAAAAATACAGCCGAAACCGGTTTGGCTCAGTGGATAGAGCGTCGGCCTGTGGACTGAAGGGTCCTAGGTTCGATTCTGGTCAAGGGCATGTGCCTGGGTTGCGGGCACATACCCAGTAGGAGATGTGCAGAAGGCGGCTGATCGATGTTTCTCTCTCACCGATGTGTCTAACTCTCTATCTCTCTCCCTTCCTCTCTGTAAAAAATCAATAAAATATATTTTTTAAAAAAAGAAAAATACAGGTATTTCATGGTTTTTACTTCTTTAAGGTGTTGGTCAATTCATGACAATAGACCAGAATTGTCATCTGTAACTTTAAAACTCAGTTTTAAAGCCTACCATTGATGAATATTGCTTCTTTTCTTGAAAAATAGCTTCTGAAAATTCCACAGCAATGAGCAAATCTTAGAAATTTATAGTTGTCTCACTTTAGTCTCCCAAGTTTATACTGATGTTTCCTCTTGCTTTTTTTGGTGTGATTATATTTAAAATATCTTTATTTTCTTTTTAGAATGTCTTATATCCTGTCCTCTCTAGCTCTTGTATCTGGCACTTAAGTTTATTGTGGGCTTTTTGTTTACTTTGGGTTTTGATCAAGCACTTTGGCTTATTGGAATAAATCTCTGGTATTTCTGTAGTTTTCTATCCTAGCAGGATCCCTGGGGTCAATTGTATTATTAATCCTACCAATTTTGGAATTACTGTAACTCCTGACTTATAAGTGCATCTCCACTAGCAGAAAGGTCAGCATGAAAAGATTTCCAAATTGGAGCTGCTTCCAAAAGTATTTCCCTAGGCGAGATGAGAAGCAGAATGTCTTCTCTCTCTTCCCCTTAACCATCTTTCATTCCTGGTCCACTGTTAGTAGCTGGAGAAGTCCCCTCAAAACATAACTACAACTTTTACTAGGGATATTTTCCAACCTCTGGTTTTAGTAGGTTAATAAGGTAAATGTCTTTCATCACTTTCTATAGTTGTTATTACAGCCTAAGCTTTAGAATTAGAAATCTTCCTTTTGTAAGCATCTTTTTGTACTATTACAAGGCCCGGATCTATTTTTTTTTTTGGATTCCCATTTACTTAGTGTACCACTTCCCAAACACTATATATACTATCTCTTAGGGCAGTGGTCAGCAAACTCATTAGTCAGCAGAGCCAAATATCAACAGTACAACGATTGAAATTTCTTTTGAGAGCCAAATTTTTTAAACTTAAACTATATAGGTAGGTACATTGCTATTAACTTAATTGGGGTACTCCTAAGGCTTAGGAAGAGCCACACTCAAGGGGCCAAAGAGCTGCATGTGGCTTGCGAGCGGCAGTTTGCGGACCACGGTCCTAGGGGATATAATGGTGAGCAAAAAAGATGAAGACCCAGCCTTTATGAAAATCATTGGCATTTAGGGGGGAAAGACATAATCATATAATAAATATAAATAAGTGCTGGGAAAGAAAACTATAGGGAAACTCAGTGTGTAAAGCAAGAGAACCAGCTCTTCTTTAAGATGTTGGCTTTGGAAATAGTGGTCAGGGAGGGCTTTTCTGGAAAAATGAACTGAGATTTGAAAGATAATATAGGACTAAATAGGGCAAGAGGATGAGCAGATAGCTGATTCTAGATAAAGGAAATATTATACATATGTCATTTGAGGCCAGGGTAGCTGTCAGGGAGAGTGGCATGAAATGAGGCTAAAGCAGATGGCCTTGGCCAGATAATGCAGAACCTTGTAGGCTATTTAAGAATGTTGGTCTTCATCCTAAGAAAGCCATAAATTATTTTAAGTAGATATATTACATTAAAGGTACTTCCCTATCCTCTTTTAGAAATTTAGCTGCATTTTTAAAACTTTAGGCTGCTTCTTAAGTTGACTGTATGTCTTTTCCATCATTAGTAAGATCTGATGTTTTCCTTCTTTGTTTTGACAATTTGGCTGCCTTCAGTGTACATTTTGAAGTTGTTTTCAAATTATCATCTTTTCATGCTTGAGTTTTAGATGTTTTTCAGAACCTGGAACCATGAATTTCTTTTTACATACCTACTTCTGAAGGTGCCATATCAGTCACTGCTGAGCATATCTGATTCTTAAAATTTAAGTGGTTAAGGGCAAATTTTAAAAATGTTCCTTTGTAAAAAAAAATGTTCCTTTATAAAATATGGGTGTTGACAATAATTCCTCTATGTTTGTCCATAGTATTTCTAGAAGGCGATTGATTTATATGTAATGGATTCCTTCCATTCAACTTTATCTTCTCTCACTATAAAGGGCTCCCATTCTTGTGTCTGAACTTCAAAAGAAACTGGATTCCAAAATAATGGGCTTGAGCAGTCATCAATTTCTCAGCTTTATACATTACTAGAGGCCCGATGCACAACATTCATGCAAGAGTAGGCCTTCCTTCCCCCAGCTGCCAGCACTGGCTTCCCTCTGGCACCCAGGACCCGGGCTTCCCTCACAGCCCTGGCTTCGCTTGGAACAGGGGTGGGCAAACTTTTTGACTCGAGGGCCACAATGGGTTCTTAAACTGGACCGGAGGGCCGGAACAAAAGCATGGATGGAGTGTTTGTGTGAACTAATATAAATTCAAAGTAAACATCATTACATAAAAGGGTATGGTCTTTTTTTTTTTTTTTTAGTTTTATTCATTTCAAATGGGCCGGATCCGGCCCGCGGGCTGTAGTTTGCCCACAGCTGGTTTGGAAGGTTGTCCGGAAGGACATCCGGTCTAATTAGCATATTACGCTTTTATTATTATAGATAGCATGAAATGTATAAGAAGAGTTAGGTAACTAACATCTAACAAAGTAGGTGCCAAATAGTTTATCATGAAACTTGTCCTGTTATGAGGTAATAAAGTTTTGACCCTAGAAATGAAACCTTATACTTGCCACTATCAGATTAATGTGTACCAAACTAGAGGCACTAATGTTGGTCTCTTTCTAGCAGGAAAATTTTGGTCTTTCTGTGGTGTTTGGCTATTATTAAAATTTGAGTTTCCTATATGAATCTCATTTCAAAAATGTTAATTCTTTATGAATTTAAATAAACCTCATGCTACCGACTGCTTTACAATTGTCAGATATTTGTGCTTGGAATCTTATCTCAGAATTTCAAATTCCTCATCTAGTTTCCCATTGCTTTGTTACTTGCTTCCTCAGGAGATATGATAGGAAACACATAACAAAGATGAACCAAATTCTTATCTGATATCTTATTACTGATCATCTGGACTCTGTACAGCCTAAAACCAATTATGCCTGACTAATCAATCCTACATGATTCTTTTCCTTCCCCTTTTTCTGATCTAGCTTAATTAATTAAGATGTAAATACAGTAGCCATCAGAGAGGGAAGAGGGTAAATCAGGAAGGGGAAGAAAACTGGCCTTTTTCCTTTGATGAAACCACCTGTGGAAGGGATCAACTAGGCCTCATTGTTACTTTTATTGTAGGTGCAAATCAGTGTTTACTTTTAAGAGGGAGAGGAGGAGGAGAAGATGTGCATAGCAAATTACATTCCCAGAGTTATTTTTTTTTTTTAAATATATTTTATTGATTTTTTACAGAGAGGAAGGGAGAGAGAGAGAGTTAGAAACATCGATGGGAGAGAAACATCGATCAGCCGCCTCCTGCACATCTCCCACTGGGGATGTGCCCGCAGCCCAGGTACATGCCCTTGACCGGAATCGAACCTGGGACCCCTCAGTCCGCAGGCCGACGCTCTATCCACTGAGCCAAACCGGTTTCGGCCCCAGAGTTATTTTTTAAGTTGGTAATTGAAATGAGGAATTTATTTTCTCAGAGAAATAATGTTAAAATGATGGCTGAATGTGCTTGCATCTCACTTAACTCAAAATGTACCATTTAAAAACTGTTTCAGACCCTCTGTAGTGAAGGACCTATTTGTTTTTATTTTCCCATCTTTTTGTAGATGGATACTTGTGTAAATACACTAATCACATGCTTGTAAATTATGGCAATATTAAATGTCCATAAAAGTTTTTAAAGTCTTGTTCTTAATTTCTTACCTTGTTGTGGAGTGGTAAGTTTTCCCAATGAGACCTCAGTTTGCAGACTACATTTTGAGCGACATTGATTTAAAATATTTTCTGGAGTAGGTCAAGATGTTTCTGGCATTTTAAAATTGGAGGTTAAAAATCACATTTCCTATAAAACCAATGTAAATAATACTGTAAGTACCACAGTGTAATGGCAATTACACTGACCTTAAAAATCTTGCTATTCTTGGGAGGATATCATTATCCTTATAAAAAGTATTTATCAAGTGCCTCTTCTTGATAGAAGTATTTATCAAGATACTGCTAGGTTCTAGGGGTGCTGATAAAATAAAATGATTGTTGAAAGAGAACCTTTGTGAAAAAAATAGTGACAAAAAATGGTAAATAGAAATGCTTATAAAGGAAATTAAGCTCTCTGATTATAAAGCTCTGGGATGGTTGGGGATTGGTTTTATGCAAGACTCAGTCCTGAGAGGTCATTTTCTCATTTTACAGATCTCGGGTCACAGCTAATAACTAAAGCCAGAATTCAAACTTGAATTTTCTGTTTCTAATTAATCATTCTCATCTATTTTCCTACTCTGTGTTATCATTGTAATCTATTTTCCTATATAAGGCTTTAGTGGCGATAAAACAAATGGGAGCCATATTATAGACAACAGTAAGACAAAAGATTTGGCAGCTAAGGACTCATTAGAAAATTTGGAGAAAGGAATATTACATGGTGTTTTTAACAAAATTAACCTGGTTTTAGCCTGTAGGTTTTTTAACTGAAGTAACTAAGAATAGGATAGGCTGGTTGTGACTAATGTATTATTTTCCAATATGTGTAAATTCTGTAATTTCCAATCATTACATGCTCCTTAATACTATCTTGCTTCAGTGTCTTTATACAGGGTGTGCCCAAAAAATGGATACACAATGTCTGTAGATTCTACTACACTTTGAAAATGAAATGTATTTTCATGAACACTTCCTTTATAATTATTCAAAGCATGTATATATATTTTTGGGGATACCCTGTATAACTCTTTCCCCCTGCTTATAAGAATGCCTAGATTATCACCATCTTTTTTAACCAAAACACCCCCCATACCCTTTATGGATCCTTATGCCTTTTTCTTTCACTGGTAAATTTTTTTTTTTTTAATAAAGGGAGACTTTTTTTTTTAAATTAAGTCTTTATTGTTCAGTTTATTACAGTTGTTCCTCTTTTTTTCCCCCCATAGCTCTCCTCCACCCAGTTCCCACCCCACCCTCTGCCCTTATCCCTCCCACTGTCCTCATCCATAGGTGTACGATTTTTGTCAAGTCTCTCCCTGCACCCCCCACACCCCTTTCCCCCCAAGAATTGTCAGTCCACTCCCTTTCCATGCTCCTGGTTTTATTATATTCACCAGTTTACTCTGTTCATCAGATTTTTTATTCACTTGATTTTTAGATTCACTTGTTGATAGATATGTATTTGCTGTTCATAATTTTTATCTTTACCTTTTTCTTCTTCCTCTTCTTAAAGAATACCTTTCAGCATTTCATATAGTGCTGGTTTGGTGGTGATGAGCTCCTTTAGCTTTTTCTTATCTGTGAAGCTCTTTGTTTGACCTTCAATTCTGAATGATAGCTTTGCTGGATAAAGTAATCTTGGTTGTAGGTTCTTGGCATTCATCACTTTGAATATTTCTTTCCACTCCCTTCTGGCCTGCATAGTTTCTGTTGAGAAATCAGCTGACAGTCGTATGGGTACTCCCTTGTAGGAAACTGACTGTTTTTCTCTTGCTGCTTTTAAGATTCTCTCTTTATCTTTTGCTCTTGGCATTTTAATGATGATGTGTCTTGGTGTGGTCCTCTTTGGATTCCTTTTGTTTGGGGTTCTCTGCACTTCCTGGACTTGTAAGTCTATTTCTTTCACCAGGTAGGGGAAGTTTTCTGTCATTATTTCTTCAAATAGGTTTTCAATATCATGCTCTCTTTCTTCTTCTGGCACCCCTATAATTCGGATGTTGGTACGCTTGAAGCTGTCCCAGAGGCTCCTTACACTATCTTCGTGTTATTTTTTTATTGATTTCAGAGACCAAAGGAGAGGGAGAGGGGGAGAGATAGAAACATCAACGATGAGAGAGACTCATTAATTGGCTGCCTCCTGCACGCCCCCCCCACTGGAGACCGAGTCTGCAATCCGGGCATGTGCTCTTGACCGGAGTTGAACGTAGGACCCTTCAGTCCACAGGCAGATGCTCTATCCACTGAGCCAAACCAGCTAGGGCATAGTAAATTTATTCATTTAAAATCTTCATTGTTGAAAGTATTACATATGTCCCGTCCCGTCCCGTCCCCCCCCCCCCCCCATCTATCCCCTCCAGCCCTTTTTCAAAAAATATTTTTACTGATTTCAGATAGAAAGGTAGAGGGAGAGAGAGAGAAACATCAATGATGGGAGAGAATCATTGATAGGCTGCCTCCAGCAGGCCCTCAGGCATGTGCCCTTGACCAGAATCAAACCTGGGACCCTTCAGTTTGCAGGCTGACACTCTATACACTGAGCCAGACTGGCTAGGGCTCTTTTTCTTTTTCATTAATCCTCATCCATTGATTTTTAGAGAGAGTGGAAGGGAGGGGGAGAGACAGAGAGAGAAATATTGATGTGATTGGTTGTCTTCCACGCACTGAGGTTACGTGTCCTTGACGAGAATTGAACCCGGGACCCTTCAGTCCACAGGCTGATGCTCTGTATTCACTGAGCCAAACCAGCTAGGGGGATTACCCTAGTCAATTTCTTGAGTAAGAGGTCAGTAATGCTTCCCTTTCTCCAACATCTATTCTCTATAGCCCCCTCCCTGTCTGGGATCTATCACACTACAGAAACTATTCTGGAAAGTTATGAATGGCTTCTGATCAACAAATAGATTGTTTTATTTTGTGGTTTAAAGATACTATAAAAGCCTGTTGATGTTTCTATTATTCTATCCCATCTTAATCGTTTTTCATTGTGAGTAGATATTTTCAAAACAAATAGGATCTTTGTAATTTATTCTTTTTCCTTTTCTATTGCTTCTAAAACTACTAGTGGAAATGACATGTTGAAACAGTCATTTGTAATTGTGTATTATACCCACCCCTGATTGAAGTAGAAAGTGATGGTTTTTTATATTTGTTAGAAGGTTGAATTTCCATAGCTTTGGAATATTCAGACACTTTTGTATGGACTCAGCAACCCTTATTAAAAAAAAAAAATTTGTGGGGTGGGAAGGGAAACTTGTTCCTATGTTATAGGTATAACACTAAAGCATAGTAAATTATCTTTGCCTCTCATTTGGTGGTCTATTTTTATCTGCCTTAATCTTTTGGTGTTTCCATTTTTGTGTGTGATACTTGTTTGATTTTTAATGTGTAGACACTATTTCAGATGTCATACTTAATGGAAAACATGGAGTCATGGGCTTGAATCGAGTTAAGAATAAGAAAATCAAATACTTATAAATTACCTGAAGTAGCTTTGATCTTAATGTTATATTTTAAAGTCTAGGCTATTTTTATTATAGAGCATTAAAGTGATAAATGTTTTGTTTGTTCTGTTTAGCTTGTCAGCTCATCTGCAGCTTACCTTTACTGGTTTCTTCCACAAAAATGGTATGTACTTTAAACATATTGGCATTCTAACAAAAAACCATTGTGAATTAAAATATTACTTCATGTGTAAATTTATAAAATGGGAAAGAAGTTGAGTCTGATAAATGTTAAACTTCTCGTTAGTTGACTTCTCCAATGCTTTCCATTATTGCTTTATGTGGTGAATAATGGGATGTGGAAGATGTAACTTTCAACTCTTTAAAATTTAGTGGTTCTCAAGTTTTAGTGCTTCTGAAAATATCTTGGCACTTTTTAAAATCCATATAGCTGGGCCCTACAAAGACTCAGATCTACTAGGATGGAGTTTAAGAGTCTACATTTTAATAAAGCACCAAGTGGTGTGTAACTCAGTAGTTCTGAGTGTCAACCCATGTGCCAAGAGGTCGCCAGTTCAATTTCCAGTCAGGGCACATGCCTGGGTTGCAGGATCACTACCTGGTAGGGGCCATGCAGGAGACAGCCAACCAAAGATGTTCCTCTCTCATCCATGTTTCTCTCCCTTTCCTTTCTTCTCTCTCAAAATCAATAAAAACATATTTTTTAAAAAAGAAAGAAGATTGCTGTCCTACTAAAAAAACCCAAATAGTTTAATAAACAAAATGATTATATTAGAACAGTTTGATAGCCAGCTTCTTTTACATAACAATTATGAGCTCTGTTCATATCTCTGTTGGCAGCTAGTGTAACTTCTTTCTAGTTTTGCTTTAGATCTGGTCCATATTTTGTATAGGAGTAACTTGAGTAGCACTTTTGTAGTTTTTTCCCCCCTAACCCATTTATAATCTTATAGAGTCTTTATTTCTAATCATGATCTAGTTTTCTGTGATACTTTTAAAGTACATGGACTCTAACACTTAAGAAACTTACCATTTGAATTTTGTAGGTTTGTGAGCCCTTTGTTCCCAGAGACTTACGTAAAACATACATAAATTCTCCATCACTGAAGTTAGTAATTGATAGTAATTGAATAATATTTACTGATCATTATTATTTTGTTAGTTAATATTAACTTAGTTGAATTAATTTTAGTTGAATTAATTAGTTGAAATTAATTGAAAAGTAGCTTGATTAAACTGTTCTCATGTCTGCATGACAAAATGTGTAAAGTTCAAAAATTGCTTGCATTCACTTGAATCTTTTATTTTTCCTTGATATCACTTAAGTAAATGAGAAAGTAGACTCTGTTGATACTTCTGTTACCAGAAAATAATTTCCCATTATAATCAAATTAGTGGAATTTGGGAAGAAGCAGATAGATACATTGCCTCTCCTGTCTATTCAAAGTATTGTTATAGGTTGTTGGTTTTTTTAAGAAGTAATTTTTTCAATGTTTTTATTGACTTTTAGAGAGAGAGGAAGGTACAGGGATAGATAGATAGAAACATCCATAGAGAAACTGGATCGAGTCAGCAACCTGGGCATGTGCACAGATTGAGAATCGAACCAGTGATCTCTTGGTTCCTGGGTAGAGCTCAACCATTGAGCCGTGCTGACCAGGGAAGAAATAATATTTCTAAGAAACCAGGATAGAAAACCAACATCCAGGTCTCTAAAATCTGATTATTTTTTCTTTGTTTTTTAAATGAAGACTTTTTGTTTAGCAGTTACTATTTGAAACTGCTTAGAATGAATACACAAAGATTATTAGGGTGCTATTTTTGGAGTAAGTAATGTTTGGAGAGTAATGTTTTGTTACTGGATTTTAGCCATTGGATTATTTTTGCTATATTAAAGTATTTTTATCGTGGATATAACTTTCAAATAGACTGATTCAAATTCATTTTATGCACACTTTTTAAGTGAAAACTTGTTCAGAATCTCAGGACAAAAATTATTTTATTTCTGTATGTTTATAGATTCATTTATTATAATTCTTCCACATAATACTGAAACTTGATGATGAATGAGTAAATATTTAAAATTTTGACCTATTCAGGCTTTAGGTTTTAAAGACAAGCTATGGCCCAGTGTGGCTCAATGGTTGAGCATCGACCCATGAACTGAGAGGTCACTGGTTCAATTCCCAGTCAGGGCACCTACCCAGGTTGTGGGCTCAATCCCCAGTAAAGGGCCTGCAGGAAGCCACTGATCGATGTTTCTCTCTCATCGATATTTCTGCCTCTCCTTCTCCCTCTCTCTAAAAAAGTCAATGAAAACATTTAAAAAATAAAAATAAAGTCAAATTATGGAAAATAATTTGTTAATTGGTATAGGTAATACAGAATATATTTTAAAATTAAAATACTTAAACCTTTGTGAGCCAAGAGATTCCTTGCAGTGGTTCTCAACCTTCCTAATGCTGCGACCCTTTAATACAGTTCCTCATGTTGTGGTGACCCCCAACCATAAAATTATTTTCGTTGCTACTTCATAACTGTAATTTTGCTGTCTGTTTCGGCCTACAGACTGAAGGGTCCTGGGTTCAATTCTGGTCAAGGGCATGTACCTCAATTGTAGGCTCGATCCCCAGCCCTAGTGAGGGCATGTGTGGAGGCAACCAGTCGATGTGTCTCTCTCACATAGATACTTCTCACTGTCTCTCCCCCTCGCTTCCACTGTCTCTAAAAACCAATGGAAAAGGTATCCTCGAGCGAGGATTAACAAAAGGAAGAAAAGAATGAATAAAATTCTGAGAAGTCTTTTTTATTAGAAATTTCTAGACTTCTTAGGAAAATGAGTACTGTATTTATATATTTTTAAAAATACATTTGAAATATTGATTTTCCTATTTAGATAAGCCATCACAAAACTCAGAAAATGAACAAAATTCTGTTACTCTGGAAGTCCTGCTTGTGAAAGTTTGCCACAAAAAAAGAAAGGTAACATATACAATGATATTGGTAGATTAAGTAAGATAATTTTTAAAATTTGAATATGTTCATGTGTATATACTTTGTATTTAAACCTTGAAAGCTTTTAAATATGTTAGTGCCTGAATTGTAAAACTGATAACCTCTTTGCCAACCTCCCAGATCTGTGTGTTTTCCTAGTCTGGCTGTAGGTATATGCATAAAACTTTCTCCTGTAGGAGTCTGACAATGAAGGGAAGAAGCTATCTTTTAACATTTTAAGACATAAATTCCATTACTTCCCTACTACTTAAGTCTCTTCTTACACCCATTGAAATTTTAAATAAGGGCTAAGAGAGAGTTTTTCCAAAAGGATTCTTTTTTTCAAAAATAATCCTCAGGCTAAGAAATTCTGTTACCAGCGTTATCAGCCATTAACTTGTTAGTATATTGCTTCAAGTTTTTATTATAAGACTAGAGGTCTGGTGCACAAAATTCATGCACAGGGGTGGGGTTCCCCTCCCTCAGCCCACCCTGCACCCTCTCCAATCTGGGACCCCTCGGGGGATTTCCGGATGCAGTTGGACATCCCTCTCACATTCCAGGACCGCTGGCTCCTAACTGCTCACCTGCCTGCCTGCCTGATCCTCCCCTGCTGGCCCCCCTGATCACCCCTAACCGCCTCTGCCTGCTGGCCTGGTTGCCCCTCACTGCCCCCCTTTGCTGGCCTGGTCATCCCACACTGCCCTCTCTGCTGGCCTGGCTGCCCCTCACTGCCCCCCCCTGCCGGCCTGGTCACCCGACGCAGCCTGCTGCTCAGTCATTTAGTCGTCCCTCACTAACCCCCCTGCCAGCCTTGTCACCCCACTCAGCCTGTTCGGTCGTCCATTTGGTTGTGATGGCCCCTGGCTCTTTATATATATAGATGAAAGTATTGTCATAAAAACAAGTGTTATAATGGTTAAATTTCCTGGACAACCCACAAAAGCCAACAGATAGACTTTTAGTAGCCTTAAGTCAAGTCCTTGGGTATTTTGAAGTTCCTATTGCTGATGTTCTTCCAAAATCATAGTAAGGTGATACAGGACTTGAAAACTGCTAGAGCATTGGTATGGATAGACTTAGGTGACAAGAGATGGCAGAGTAAATATATATTAAAAACTTTGCAGTTAAGAAATACCACTTTCTGTGCCTCCAACTCCCATGCACATGACATGCAGTGATGTGAAAATTCTTTAATATATATTTTGATTTAGGCAAAAATATGTGAATATACCTATAGTATCCTTTTTATGTTTAAAAAATAATAGGCATAAATATTTTCTTGGAAAGATGGATATACTAATATTAGTCATCTCTGGAGGGTAAGATCTGGGCGGGGGTGAGAAACATTTTTCATTTTATACTCTTCTGTGGATTAGACTTTTTTTTAACCATAAACATTTATTCATTTTAAAAAGCTATAATGAAATATGTACTATATTTTCTTGTTTTAAAGGTCTTTTGCATCTTCTAATTTTTCAACTATGCTCTATAATTCTAGTTAAATGATTACAGAACGTTACTCGTAAGATGAATATTGCCTCTGTTAAACAACATATTTAAATGAATTTACTTATGTCATAATGTTGACAGTGAGATTATAATTCTCTCTTTTTATTTCTAATGGTCTTATCTATCTTTTTGTTAAAATATAAAATTTAAGGGATAAGATTAACAAGTTTAATGTTTTAAGCATGATTTTAATTTCATATTTCTAATTTAGAACTTTTTAGATTATCAGCTAAATATTGGATATACTGTATCATTATTTTCAACATATTGGAGAAATCCTCATTTGTGTTAATATTTGGAATATACTTGTTCCAAATTTTGTTTTTGCTTCATCACAATTTCACAACTATGGTTAGAATTTTAGTATGTCATTTGGGAATGTTGGCCTATAGCATGTTTCCTATGGCTGTGATTACAAGTTTATTGTAATTCTAATGATTACATGTATATAAGTAAATATAATTTAATAATCTTTACTTTTGCAGGATGTAAGTTGTCCAATAAGGCAAGTTCCTACAGGTAAAAAGCAGGTGCCTTTGAATCCTGACCTCAATCAAACAAAACCTGGAAATTTCCCATCCCTTGCAGTTTCCAGTAATGAATTTGAACCTAGTAACAGCCATATGGTGAAGTCTTACTCATTGCTATTTAGAGTGACTCGTCCAGGAAGAAGAGAGTTTAATGGAATGATGAATGGAGAAACCAATGAAAATATTGGTAATTTTATTTTAATAATATAACTAGATTTTATCATAGGAGATTACAGTGGTTAATGAAAATTATTGAACCAGTGTATCTTAAAAGTATTCATAATTTTGTACTATTTCTTTTTTAGTTATTGTAATAATTTTTTAAGACTGCCATTCCATGGGAAAAAAATGATGCAGAACTAGAACTGAATTGCACGTTTTCTAATAGCATTGCTTTTATTTGCAAGTCTCTGATAGTCTAATGAGATAATTTTATGGTAGATTGCCCAGGCTCTTGGACTATTGGCTATTGTGCTGTACTAGGTATTTAATTTGTAAAGTTCTCATTATTACATGGCAAAACATACTTCATACAGTAAAATAATAAATTGAACACTGGATGGGAAAAATTGGAATTTCAAATTAGCCTCACAGCAAACAATAAATTCACTACCACCTCAACATTTTATTGTGGAAAATTTCATATATACAGAACAGTCAAAAGAATTTGTGAACACCAATATCCTCACATTCAACACATAGATTGTGCAATTAATATTTTATTACACTTGTTTGTTATGTATATCCCAACAGTTCTGAATCCACCTTTGAGGTAATCATTCAACCAACATATAGGTGCTGGGGATACAAAGTTGGTTAAAACACCCAGTTTTATCCTCCATAGGCTCACAACCTAGACTCAGAGTATGGAGATAGACAAATACAAATAAATACAATTGACCGTTGAACCAATGCGGGGGTTAGGGGTGCCTAACCCACCCCACCTCACCCACCTCTGCAGTTGAAAAATCCATGTATTAATCTTTGAGTTTTTTTATTTTTTTAGGTGGTATACAGAATCTTTTTTTAAAACTATGTTTTTATTGATTTCAGAAAGAGGGAGAAAGGGATAGAAACATCAATGATGAGAGAGAATCGTTGATCGGTGCCTCCTGCATGCCCCTTCCTGGGGATTGAGTCTGCAACCCAGGCATGTGTCCTGACTGGGAATTGAACTTTGATCTCCTGGTTCATGGGTTGACACTCAACCACAGAGTCACACCAGCTGGGCTAATCTTTGACTCTTTAAGTACCATCTGAAGTTCTTGAAAAAAAACCATGAATGAGGAGGATTTTTTTTTTTTCTTCTTGCCTAGCAAGGTCAAGATTATTCTCAATAGATATGGGGTTACTGTCAATGAATGTCAAAAAGGACATTCAGACATATCATAAAAACATTAGAAACATGTAAGTCTGCATATTATACTGCAATTTAGTGTAATTTGTACCTCATTTGGGATAAATAAGGGCTTGTATATCATAAATAGGACATTTGTGTTTGAATATTTTATTCATGAGAAATGTTTATCAAATTCAGATGTCAATGAAGAACTTCCAGCTAGAAGAAAACGAAATCGTGAAGATGGGGAAAAGACATTTGTGGCACAAATGACAGTATTTGATAAAAACAGGTAACGCTGATGGACAAGTGAGGTTCCTATAATGTTCTGAACATCTTTTTATCCCAAAGTAGAATGTAGTGGTGATATTATTTCTTTGCCTTTGTTTCTCTTTATTCTTATGACTGAAAAAAAAATATTTTCTCTTTATCACATAGAAAACAATAAACACAGATGAGGAACTATTTGAATGGCTCAGTTAAGATTATTTGGCAAGTGTTTTTGAGTGTCTACCCTGTCAGACACTGTTCTAGGTAGTGAAAAGGCAATGAAATCTCTGCCTTCATGGAGCTTCTAGTGGAGGAAACATACACCACCCCTTCAAAAAATTATATCAACTGATGTCACCTAGTGGTGAGTGCTATGAAGAAAAATAAAGAGAATAAATGGTTGTTTTACACAGAAAGCCTCAGAGAGGGTAATATATGAGTAGAGACCTGAATGCAGTGGGTCCTGTGCAAATTTTGAGGTTATGTAATTACTAAAATTAAGGAAGAAAATTGTGTGTAATCATTGTATGGCTCTATGTACATTTGGCACAGGGTAGCAAAGAACACTTGGATTTATAATTATCTCAACAGTTTCCATTTGGGAATAAAGCATCTAATTGCCAGTAAAAGATGATCTAGGAGGCAAATGCAGTTTCTTTTTTTAAAAAAAATATATTTTATTGATTTTTTACAGAGAGGAAGGGAGAGGGATAGAGAGTGAGAAACATCGATGAGAGAGAAACATCGATCAGCTGCCTCCTGCACACCCCCTACTGGGGATGTGCCCACAACCAAGGTACATGCCCTTGACCGGAATCGAACCTGGGACTCTTCAGTCCACAGGCCGATGCTCTAGCCACTGAGCCAAACTGGTCAGGGCTGCAGTTTCTTTTTAGACAGGATTGGAGGTGAAACCTATAGCATGACATATTTCTGGCTCCAGGCTGCTCACTGGTAGTTCACTGTCAAGTACAGGATAAAGAACTGAGTGTAGCAACTAGTACATTCCTTGTATTCTTTAAAAAGTACTAGATTGTTGCTGTAATATTATCACTTACTAGTCATCATGTAAAGAAAGGTATAAGACTTTTAATAGGAAAGCAGAGATGATTAGGAATAATACCACAAAATTTGGGTACCATATTGCCTTAGAATATATCACTTAATATCACAGTATTACTGTGGCAGAACAAATATAGTGTCTTTTTAAAGTCGGAAATTTGAATGTGGATCAAAGATTTAAATGGAAAATAACAATCATGTGGGAGGAGCAATGAGGATATGGCACACTGGGCTTTATTGATGTTGGTAAATGTTCTATTTTAGGCAGGATGGGGAGATATGTTGAATTATTTTTAAAATTATTAACATATATTATACCTTACATATATATATGTTAACATTTTTTAACATGTACATGTGAACTACTGCTTTTTATTTAATGATAAAAACTATGAAAAAACCATGGGAGAATTTCCCTTCAACTTACTTTGAAAATTTCCAAACTTACAAAAAAGTTGTGAGAACAATACAGGTAATTAATGCCCATAGAGCCTTCATCTAAATTCATCAGTTTTTAGCATTTTACCACATTTGCTTTATTTGTAAGTGTATACTTTTGTTTTTTATGAATGATTTGAAAGTTTGTGATACTCCATTTCTGCTGAATACTTCAGGATGTGTCTCCTAAGAACAAGAACATTTCCCTCCATATAAGCATAACCAATGGACATAAGACACTGGGGGGTAGGGGAGGCCAGGGGATTGTCAATGGCGGGGGGAAAAAAAGGAGACATATGTAATACTCTTTGTAATACTTTAAGCAATAAGAAAAAAAGAAAGAAAAAAAAAGAACATTTCCCTCCATAATCTCAATACACCTATCATATTAAGGAAATTTAACATAATATAGTACTGTCTCCCCAATTAACCCAAATAATGTCATTTACCCCCAATTGAGGACTGTGATCTGTAGTTATTTGTCAGTTGCCATATCTGTTCAGATTCCTTTGGATTGGAATAGTTCTCCAGTTTTGTTTGTTTGCCTTTTGTGACACTTTTTTTTTAAAGTATAGGCCTGTAGGTTTGAAGAATTTTCTCAATTTGGACTTTTGTGGTTGGTTTCTTAATGAATATATTCAGGTTAAACATTTGAGCAGGAACTAAATAGTGTTGTTCTTTGCACATCACAAACAGATAGTATAGGTTTGATAACTTGATTAAGGAGGTATCACCATATTTCTCCATTATACAATACCTTTTACCTTTAATTACTTACTTACTTAATTAATTAATTAATTAATTTTGTAATGCTTACCTGAGGATATTTTCCCATTGATTGCTTTTAGGGAGAGTGGAAGGGATGGGGAGAGATAGAGAGAAATATCAATGTGTGAGTGGGACATCAGTTGGTTACCCTGAGATTGCTCAGGGATTGAACCTACAACCATGTCGCATTGATAAGACACACTAACAGCTGAGCTCTGTAATTAATCAGTATGTAATTTCTGTGGTAATACATGAAACTGGGTAAATGTCTTTTTACCCAGCAGTATGGCATCCATTGAGGATTCTTGATTAAATGAATTATTCTCATGACAGTTGCCAATTGGTAACTTTCTATCATTTCTTCTACATTTATTGGCAGTTTCCTATAAAGTAGAGCATTCCTTCCCTCAACTTAAAATAACAAAGGGGCGAGTGAATTAACAAATTCTATTTTTATTCAATCTGGTCTAATCTGTTCATGTGGTTATTCATTTTAATGTACAAATTGTCCCAAATTTGGTCAGGAAAAGCACCTCTAAGCAGGCTCCTGTGTTCTTTTGACTTCAGTATTATTTTTGTTTTATTTTGTTTGTTTTTCCTTATTTTCTAGGGTAGTAAAATATTTCCAGCTTACATTCTCCTTTTTCTACCTCTGCTCTGGAATTAGCCATTTCTTCAAGGAATCTTGATTCCTTTTAGTAAAGTATTTGCAAGCCAAGATCTGGGGAGTTAGATGTGTAAAGATTCTTTTTATAGTCTCAGAAATTAAAGTCTTCTTAAAGAATAATCAGAATTCAAAAAAATATATAGAAAAAGTATGACATATTGAGCAAAAATATAAAATTACTTCTGAAAGCAGAAAAGTAACAAATGAAAGTCAGGGAAATTAATTTTAACTCATACTATAGATGTCTTATTCCTGTAATACAAAAAGATCATACTAAGTAAAAAGAAAAATACCACAGCCCTTGAAGAATGGGCAAGAGATATGATAAAGATGTTTACACACAATTATATATGTATGGTTCTTACGCAATTAAAAGATATCTGTATATAAAAGTACATTGAGATGTAATTTTTTTCACTTACCAGTTTGGCAGAGATAAAATAAAAAGCACTATTGATCAAGCTTTGGGGGAGAAGGGCTTCATACATTACTGGTAGGAAGGTAAATTTGATCGAACCTATCAAATATACAATCAGAATAGAATATTATATACCTATGTAGATGCATGAGGGAAGCTTCTTTTCAATTTAGAAGTATATGAATATGTTACCTATTTAAATAAAATTAGCTTTTTAAAATATTGTTAAAATAGCTTTGCATTCTATTGAAGAGGAATAAATTCAAGTACAGCATAAAGACAAAAATTCCTTTTTTTTTTAGAGAGGGAGAGGGAGAGGGAGAGGGAGAGGCAGAGAGAAAAACATCGATGTGAAAGAGGCACATCGATTGGTTGCCTCCTGCATGTGCCCCGACCAGGGCTGGGGATTGAGTCTGCAACCGAGGTACATGCCTTTTTTTTTTTTTTTTTTTTTAATATATTTTTTTATTGATTAAGATATTACATATGTGTCCTTGTCCCCACGTTACCCTCTACCCCCCACCCCCCCCACCCCCGCTCATGCCCTCACCCCCCCGTTGTCCATGTCCATTGGTTAGGCCTATATGCTTGCATATAAGTCCTTTGGTTGATCTTTCCCCCTTACCCCCACCCTCCCCTACCTTCCCTCCAAGTCCCGACAGTCCAATCAATGCCTCTCCGTCTCTGGATCAGTCCTTGTTCATCAGCTTATGTTGTTCATTATATTCCACAAATGAGTGAGATCCTGTGGTATTTATCCGCTCTCAAGTTCCATCCATGCTGTGGCAAATGGTAAGAGTTCCTTTTTCTTCTTCCTCTTCTTAGAGAATACCTTTCAGCATTTCATATAATGCTGGTTTGGTGGTGATGAACTCCTTTAGCTTTTTCTTATCCGTGAAGCTCTTTATCTGACCTTCTATTCTGAATGATAGCTTTGCTGGATAAAGTAATCTTGGTTGCAGGTTCTTGCTATTCATCACTTTGAATATTTCTTGCCAGTCTCTTCTGGCCTGCATGGTTTCTGTTGAGAAATCAGCTGACAGTCGTATGGGTACTCCCTTGTAGGTAACTGACCGTCTTTCTCTTGCTGCTTTTAAGATTCTCTCTTTATCTTTTGCTCTTGGCATTTTAATTATGATGTGTCTTGGTGTGGTCCTCCTTGGATTCCTTTTGTTTGGGGTTCTCTGCGCTTCCTGGACTTGTAAGTCCATTTCTTTCACCAGGTAGGGGAAGTTTTCTGTCATTATTTCTTCAAAAAGGTTTTCAATATCTTGCCCTCTCTCTCCTTCTGGTACCCCTATAATTCTGATGTTGGTACGCTTGAAGTTGTCCCAGAGGTTCCTTACACTATCTTCATATTTTTGGAATCTCTTTTCTTTTTTCTTTTTCGGTTGGGTATTTTTTGTTTCTTTGTATTTCAAATCTTTGACTTGATTCTTGGGACCCTCTTTTCTGCTGCTGGATCTCTGTAAATTATTCTTTATTTCAGTCAGTGTATGCTTAATTTCTAGTTGGTCCTTTTTCATGTCCTCCATGGTCTCCCTATACTTATTGAGGGATTCATTAAATTTATCGGCGGTTTCCATAAAATTCTTGAAAAACCTTATAACTGTGGCCTTAAACTCTATATCCAATCGTTTGCTTTCCTCCATTTCTGCCATTTGTGACCTGTTTCTTTGTCTCCGCATTTTGGCAGCTTCCCTGTGCTGATAGAGTGGCCCTGTGCGCCAGGTGACCTGTAGGGCCCAGTAGCTCAGCCTCCCCAGTTACCTGGGGTGGACACTCTTGGTGCACTCTTGGTGCCTTGGTTGTTGTAGAATCACTGGGAGGAATTGACCTCCAGGCCAATTGGCTGTGAGAATTAGCTGTGTCTAAAGTGGGAGAACTTCTGTGCTGAAGACACCCTTCTGGGGCAAGACTTGCTTCAGTGGGGCTTTGGTGCTCACTGAGTCTGCTCCTTGAGTGTGTCCCTTATGGATCTGAGGAGTTGCAGTCTGGATGGACCCCCTCTGACCACTGGGTACAGTGGCTCCTGGATCTAAGGAGGTGCTAATTCAGCCTCTGCCTGAGGCCACACAGCAGGAGCCACGAAGAGGCTCAGCTGTGAAGCAATGCAAGCCGCTGCGGGGCCTTGGGCCTTCTCTTGGAAGTTCAGGGTCTGCCTGGTTCGGCTGCAGTTAGGTACATTCACATGCAAAAGCCTCTGCCGCAGCCTGGGTGGGGCGGGGTCTCAGGGAGTCAGAGGGCGGAGAAAGCGGCCATGGCCGATTCTCCGCCCGGAGTCGCGCGTCTCAGTGTTCCGGTAACGGCTGCAAGCAACTCTGAGGGAAAGCCGCCCTCAAGTTCGCTCGCTGCCGGACAGACCAGCTTCTCCCCAGCTTCTCCCCGTATGAGACCTGGGTCCCCAGAGACTTCCCGGAACCGGAGTTCAGAGCCTTCGGGAGTTTGTGATTCAAAAAGACAGCCGCGTCCTCAGGCGCCACCCCCTTTCCTCGCGCGCGCGCGCTGCTGTACCTCTGCACTTCACCTCCGCAGCGCCTCTGGCTCTCAGCGTGCTTTTCTTTCCTTCTAGTTGTGGAATTTACACTCAGCCAGCCTTCCTGTTGTTCTGGATGATGTTTGCTCAGTCCTTTGCGGTAATTTTCAATTGTTGTGTGAGGCGACAATTTCCCGGTGTTTACCTATGCCGCCATCTTAGTTGCTCTCGAGGTACATGCCTTTGACTGGAATTGAACCCGGGTCCCTTCAGTGCACAAGCTGTTGCTCTAACCACTGAACAAACTGGCTAGGGCAAGACAAAAATTCTTAAGTCTCAAAGTCATTTGTGTTAAGAGTCAGTCTTTGGAGACAGATTGGATTTAATTGCTAGTTCTGGCTACTTACTGTGTCATCTTAAGGCAAGTTACTTAACCTCTCTGTTCCTCATTTTTTTCTTCTGAAAAATGGAGTAATAGCATCTTCATAGAACTGTTGGGAAGATTAAATCAACTATGTAAAATCTTGAAAATAGTGCCTGGCACATCGTAAGCACTCGATAAATGTTAGCTGTTATCACCTAACAGATTTTTTCTTAAGACTGATGATGAGGAGCCAGGTTCTTCTTGCTATATATAATTAATTGTTGAGCATAATTGAAGAATGCTATTTAGTATAGTGTTACCAGTGTTTAAAAATGTAAATTATATATATATATACACACACACATATATATATACACAAAAACACACACACACACACACATTAAAACTATACTATGGGTATAATTTAGTTGGTTTTTTTATTCAGCTGGTACTTCATTTACCCATGAAATATTTATTGAGCACCTATATGTGCCAGGTGCCCCCAGGATCTTATAGTTATTAGAGTCGTCATTGTAATCATAATTTTTTTTTATTATTGGTCAAGTATAAAAGTCAGGAACTCTATTTCAAATATTTACAGTAGTTAAAAATAACAGAAGCATAATTCTTAGTAGTCCCCTAAGGCAAGTATTATAACACTATCCCATTTTTACAAGTAAAGCCTGCACACATACTTTATACTTAGTGTTTAAAACTTGCTAAGTTTTGAGGCCATAGGTATATTATACTTTAAATGTTTAAGGTTATATCTGAGAGGCTGCATTAATAAAATAATTCTATAGTAATAGTAGTTAAGAGTGGAAACCATTAAAATTGCTTGTGTCAAGAATGGAGTATAGGTATATTTTAAAATTTTGTTTGGTATATAAGCTAGTTTATAAATTTAATAAATGCTTTATAAATCTAAAGATATAGAATTTATGTACTTACAATAATAACACAGGTTACTTTAAAGTGTATGTGTTTGTCTAACAGGCGCTTACAGCTTTTAGATGGGGAGTATGAAGTAGCCATGCAGGAAATGGAAGAATGTCCAATAAGCAAGAAAAGAGCAACATGGGAGACTATTCTTGATGGGAAGGTATGGACTATTTAGAAGGTTGAGCACGTTATAGTTATGAACTCCCATTTTTTATTGGTGTTTTTCTCCCTCAAATGCAAATTTATGTTGGAAGTAGAGTCCTTTGTTTTTGTACTTTGGAAAACACAAATAAAATTTACCTACTTAGAGTATTTAATGGAAGGAATCCTCCTTGGAGCCAGACCAAGTTCAGATTTTCACTCCTTGCTATGTGGCATCCAGCAAGTTACTTAAGCTTTGTGTTTTGGTTTTCTCATCTATAGAACAAGGCATAGAGTTGATGGATTAAATAATGAAGTTTGTTTAGCACTGTGCCTGGCATAAAATAAGTGCTCAATAAATGTTAACTGCTATTTTAAATCCCATTCATAGTAACAGCAGGTAACATGATGACTAATAAATTTATTAAGAAATCTGCTGGACTTAAACGAAGCACACTTAACATAATTCTTCTAAGAGACTTAATAAATAGGCATCCATACATTTCTTAAATAGGCAGGCTCAACAAAATGTCATTTATTTCTAAATATAAGATCATTGTACCATCACAAGCAAAATCCTCAAGAAGATTTTTTTAAGCCTTAAAATTAGTTTTAAGTAATCCTAGAATAACGTGTAATAATACTAAGGAAAATTACGGAAAAGTTTCCAGAGAACCTTTACTTACTAGGGGGTAGAACATATTCTAAACTTAATAGAACTTAAATGATACGGTGTAAGCAGATCAGGAAGCATAGTTCTGAAATGGTTTCAAATACATTTGAAATTTAGTCATGATAAAATTGGTGGTACATCTGTGTGGGAAAGAAAGACTGTTCATTAATTGTGACATAATTGGTCTCTAGCCATCTGGAAATAAACTTAGACCTAAGAAATTCCAGAAGGCTTATAAATGTAAATGTAGAAATAAATAATGCATAACAAAAAATGTAGATCAATATTCATATAATCTTGTTCTGAGGAAAGCTCTTCTAAGTGTGATGCAACAGGTAGAAAGCATAAAAAAATTACTAAAAGTGGGTTGTTTCTACATGCAAATAACTAAATTTAAAATATGGGTTGGGGAAATATTTGTAACTTATAAAAGGCTATTATTATGAATACCTAGGCTTATAACTCAATAACAAAAAGATAAGTAATCAAATTAGAAAAATGGGTAGAGGATAGGTAGTTTTGATGTTTTTAAAAAATATGTTTTATTTATTTTAGAGAGAGAGGCAGGAAGAGAGAGATAGAAATATCTACAAGAGAGAAACATCAACATCAGTTGGCTGCCTCCTGCACACTCTCCACCTGGGGATTGAGCTCACAACCCTGCCATGTACCCTGAACAGGAATCGAACCCGTGACCTCTTGGTGCATGGGTCGACACTCAACTACTGATCCACACCAGCTGAGCTCAGGCAGTTCTTAAAGCAACAAATATTGATGGCCAGCAAATTCATTCTTAGTAGTATTAAAAAACAGGCAAACAGAATCAGAGATAATTACTTTTGACTGCTCGTATGACAACAGTTTTAAAGATTGATAGTTTATAATTGGATATGTGAGGACACATACTTTCAAATAATGCTTTAAGAATAAGTTGGTAAACCTTACTGGAGGGCAGATGAACAATATGGATAAAAATGATAAAGTTTGTTAGATTTATCCATGAGAAATTAAAGGTTGTATTTATATGAATTGTTAGTTTTTCCCAAGAAATTGTTTGAGGCAATATGAAATGGCATCCTTTTGAGTCAGATCATATGGATTTCTTTCTTTTTAAAAGCTCTGTGGTATTCTGTTCCATAATTTACTAAACCAATGCCATTTTAATATATAATTTGGTTATTATAATTCATGTAGTATCTTTTTGTTTTCAAAAATGTAGTGAATATATTTGTACATACATCTTTTTGCATTGCAAATCCTATATAATAAAAAGCTAATATGCAAGTTGACCAAACAGTGGAACAACTAGTCGCTTTGATGCACACTGACCACCAGGGGGCAGGTGCTCAGTGCAGGAGCTGCCCCCTGGTGGTCAGTGGGAGCACTGCTCCTCCAGAAGCCGAACTCATGGTTGGCGAGTGCCGTGGTGGTGGCGGGAACCTCTCCCACCTCCAAGGCAGTCGGACATCCCCCGAGGGCTCCTGGACTGCGAGAGAGTGCAAGCCAGACTGAGGGACACCCCCTCACCCCAAGTGCACAAATTTTCATGCACAGGGCCTCGAGTATGTTTATAAGATTAGTTCCTAAATATGGACTTACTAGGTCAAAACCAGTTTATCTGACCACATTTTTCCCTCTTTCCAGTCTAAAATTATAGTCAAACAGTGTCTAAAAACTGGCAGGCTTTAGGTACTATAGTTTACTTGATGTTTTTTTTTTATATATATATTTTGTTGATTTTTTACAGAGAGGAAGGGAGAGGGATAGAGAGTTAGAAACATCGATGAGAGAGAAACATCGATCAGCTGCCTCCTGCACACTCCCCACAGGGTATGTGTCCACAACTAAGGTACATGCCCTTGACTGGAATCGAACCTGGGACCTTTCAGTCCACAGGCCGACGCTCTATCCACTGAGCCAAACCGGTCAGGGCTTGATGTTTTTTTAAAAAATATTCTGCCGAAACCGGTTTGGCTCAGTGGATAGAGCGTCGGCCTGCGGACTGAAAGGTCCCAGGTTCGATTCCGGTCAAGGGCATGTACCTTGGTTGGGGGCACATCCCCAGTGGGGAGTGTGCAGGAGGCAGCTGGTCGATGTTTCTCTCTCATCGATGTTTCTAACTCTCTATCTCTCTCCTTTCCTCTCTGTAAAAACTCAATAAAATATAAAAAAAAAAAAAAAAAAATATTCTAAGGAGGTATATTTGAGCTCACTTAGACACCATGAACAAAGCTCACCCTCTTGAGTTAAAAAATTTATGGACAAGAAGTTATTGAAATTAAATGGTGGCAGACATGTCCAAGGAATATTGCAGGGATTTGATCCTTTTATGAATCTTGTGATAGATGAATGTGTGGAGATGGCAACTGGTGGGCAATAGAACAATATTGGGATAGTGGTAATACGAGGGAAAAGTGTCATCATGTTAGAAGTCTTGGAAGAGTATAAAGAATGGATGTAGTCACCAGAGAAATCAACTGCTTCCACACGTCCCCTCTCCACAGCACCTGTTTGACTACAATATAAAAATCGAGTCCTGTTCATTTTCACATTGAACTTTTGTTAAAAAAACTTTTGTATTGGTCCAGAAGAAAACATTCTAAATTGGTTACCAATATAAAAATGGCAAAATTCCCCATTAGAACTTGGATTTCTGACTTCTTTTGAAAAATCTGAAAATGTGGCTGTGCTGGGCCGTTTGTGTGTGGCAATAATTCAGCTACTGCTCATAAGTTGCTGTCTTTTTTAGACAACTTGAACACCAATACGATGCTCTCTACTGTGCTGTACATTTACATGACTTACCTGGCCATTGATGTAGGCATTTTGGGTTTCAAGAAAAAAGTCTGTTGATTTAATTATAATTTAATTAAATTATAAATTAACTTTTAGTAAATATTTAAGTTTCTAGACTTTCTTTCAATTTGTTATATGGAAGCTTCCTTTATTCTTTTCATGTTTTTTCTTTTTTAGAGGCTGCCTCCATTTGAAACATTTTCTCAGGGACCTACGTTACAGTTCACTCTTCGTTGGACAGGAGAGACCAATGATAAATCTACAGCTCCTATTGCCAAGCCTCTTGCCACTAGAAATTCAGAGAGTCTCCATCAAGAAAACAAGCCTGGTTCAGTTAAACCTACTCAAACTATTGGTGAGAAGACATTGTTGTCAAAATAATGTTTTGCAGAGTTAGTTAGGGTTTAGGCTTTAGATTAATTTTTGGTCATTTGCTCTAAAAATTATTCTTTGGGAAATATTTGATTTATTAGAGAAACAAACTATGAGCCAGAACAGTAAAGTTTTGTGTTAAAGCACATATTAACAGTATTTTATCCAAAATCTTTGTGTAAGATGTGTCTGGGACTTATTTTTTATTTTATTTTAGAAGCATGATGTAGTATATATGTCATATATAACACCTCCAAACGAGGTCTATAGATAGCCTATGCCAGTTTAGGACAGGTTTTTCCACTAAATTATTTTGCCTCAAATTCGTGAGAGAAACTATTGGTTTTCAGAGCTTTTAGGATTTTGAAATTGCAGGTTGGTAATAGAGCTTTGGGATTGTATGTTTTTTATAATTCTTGTAAAATTTTGTATCTGTTGTAGAACTGAATTCAATGTTTCAGAGTGTTTTTATAATATTAGAGCTGGACGTGGGTCTTTATAACCTGAATTTTGCCAGGTTAAATTTTGAGTCATTTTTTAAGAGGGAAAACGTTTACAAATGTAGTTAGCTCTGCTGAGTTAAGGTCCAGGTTGCACTGATCTGTCATTTTGTGTCTGCCTGATAGGAACACTGCCTTTACCTGAGGTTATCCAAGTCTAAGTCTGTTAAAGAAGGCAGAAGACTTATTAGTTCCCTGTCTTTGACCCCCTCATGCCCATTTATTGTGTGCAAGTCATTATAAAAGTCAGATTAAAAAGCTAGAAAAAACGGCTGTGTCAGAGAAAATATTTCTCAAGTCAATTCTGTCACTTCTCAAAATACTTTGTGGCCAGCCAGTCAGATAGGTAAAAGAGTTTAAAAGAAAATGAGAAAAAAATTTTATACAAAATTGTATCTGTAAAATACTTAGTTATGTCAGAGAAAATAAAAACATTTTAAGTATGTAAGTAAATATACCAAAATTATTAACGGTGATTATTTTTTGGATTTGGAATGATATTAATACAATCATTTTTTATATTTTTAATATATTGATTTCAAAGTGAAAGGGAGAGAGAGAGTCATTCATTGGCTGCCTCCTGCACGCCACCTACTAGGGGGTCAATCCCACAACCCAGGCATGCGCCCCCAACAGGAATCAAACCCGGGACTCTTAAGTCCACAGGCCAATGATCTATTCACTGAGCCAAACCGGCTACGGCTTAATACAATCGTTTTTTAAAATATATGTTTTTATGATTTTTCAGAGAGAGAGGAAGAATGGGGGAAGAGAGAGAGAAATATCAATCAGTTGCTTCCTGCACGCCCCCTATTGGGGATCAAGCCTGCTACCCGGGCATGTGCTCAGACTGGGAATCAAACTCGTGACCTCTTGGTGCATGGGATGACACTCAGGGTGCTGAGCCACACTGGCTGGGCAATATACAATCATTTTTTACTTAATTTTTGTTAAACCAACAATGGATATCTGCTCACTAAACCACACTCTGACCTCAAAGTCCTTAAAACATTACAGTGACTATATATAATTACTTGGAGTTACTTTTATAATGATATAGGACATAAGAGATGGTTTTTTAAATATGTTTTATTGATTTTTTAGAGAGGAAGGGAGAAGAAGAGGGATAGAGAGAGTTAGAAACATCGATGAGAGAGAAACATCAATTCAGCTGCCTCCTGCACACCTCCTACTGGGGATGTGCCCGCAACCAAGGTACATGCCCTTGACCGGAATCGAACCTGGGACCCTTCAGTTCGCAGGCCGACGCTCTTTCCACAGAGCCAAACCTGTTAGGGCAAGAGGTTGTTTTTAAAGGAAAAGTATGGCTCTTGCCAATAAAGACCTAAATATATGATTAGGAGTATTGATTAAGTGGGATTGTTCCCCTGAGGATGAGAATAAAAACGGTACTAAATACCACAAGTAGAATTCTGTGAAATCTTTAATGTTTAATTATTTTCACAAAGATGTATTATCTCACTTAGAAGCAAATATTGGCATTAAATATAAAAGTATGTATTTTCAGCTGTTAAAGAATCATTGACTACAGATCTACAAACGAGGAAAGAAAAAGATACTTCAAATGAAAACCGACAAAAATTAAGAATATTTTATCAGGTAAACATAGCTGAACCAGTTACATAAGTAATTATGAAATGCCTTTGTTTTACATTTTCACATATGAAATATTTTGGATGTTTAAGTAAAAAGACAATATCTCTGATTTTTCTTTTAATTTGTTTTAACCATTTTTAAAGGGGATATTGAAAAGAAGTTTTGAGATGTGTAAGTTGGAGCTTACCTTTTTTTATTTTATTTTAAAGTTCCTTTATAACAACAATACAAGACAACAGACTGAAGCAAGAGATGACCTACATTGCCCTTGGTGCACTCTGAACTGCCGAAAACTTTATAGTTTACTCAAGCATCTTAAACTGTGCCACAGCAGGTTTATCTTCAATTATGTTGTATGTAACTTTTTTTTTTTCTTACTAAGATATATAAGACAATTTGACTTTCAAAAATTGTACTTGGTACAAAATACCAAAATTTCTTCTTTTGGGTGGATTGCTGTGTGTGTGAATTACAGTGAATGGTTCGGTTTACATATAATGCACCTATATTGACTCACATTAATCCTCACACCAACTTTTTGAATTAAGTGATGATTTCCTTATTCTTGTTCAGATGAGAAATAATTTGTAAAAAGTTATGAAGCCAATAAATGGCATAACCAGGATTTTAACATAGATCTTTCTGTTGTTTGTTAATCCTCACCCAAGAATATTTTTTCCATTGATTTTTAGAGTGTGGGAGGCGGGAGAGAGAGAGAGAAACGTCATTGTTGTGAGACACATGGATTGGTTGCCCCCTGCAAGTGCCCCAACCTAGGCTGGGGATTAAACTTGCAACCCAGGTATGTGCCCTTGACCGGGAATCTAACCTGCTATCCTTTACTGCGAGGGCCAATGCTCTAACCAGTAAGCTACACAAGCCAGGATTTAACACAGATCCCTTTTTGAAAATTTTTTTTATTGCTTTCAGGGAGGAAGGGAGAGATAGAAACATCAATGATGGGAGAGAGTCATTGATTGGCACACCCCTTCCTGGGGATTGAGCCCACAGCCTGAGCATGTGCCTTGATCGGACATTGAACCGTGACCTCCTGGTTCATCGGTTAACGCTCAACAACTGAGCCACATTAGATCTTTTTTGTTCTAGGTTCTCTGACTTCCTGTTCACCATGCTAAAAACTACAGCACTTTTTAAATTAATTAAATTGGAGTGATGGGTACTTAGGGTAGAATAATACTTTCTTTTCCTAAAATCCTTGCCATTTTTGTTAACAGTATCATCCAAAAGGTGCTAGGATAGATGTTTCTATCAACGAGTGTTATGATGGCTCCTATGCAGGAAATCCTCAGGATATTCATCGCCAACCTGGATTTGCTTTTAGTCGCAATGGACCTGTAAAGAGAACGCCTATCACACACATTCTTGTGTGCAGGTAGGTAGAAAGGTCATACAAGTTTATTCTCTGGATTTTATTGATGACGGTGGAAGAACAGATGGGGCAGTAGCTAATTCTCTGAGTGGTATACTGCTTTATCAACCTCCCTGGCTCCTGCTTCTATAAGGGTTTCTCACTTCCTCCTTACAGCTTTTCCCTGTGTTTTAAATGTTAATGTCACTATTGCTGCAGTGGTTGTGGGGATTAAATAATGCTCCTAGTAGATCTAGCTACAAAACCCCTAAGAAAAGTATGTAATCTGTTTGGGTGATGTGAAATACAAAGAACCCTATCAATTGATATTACATCAACATTTCTTTTCGTTAGGCCAAAACGAACAAAAGCAAGCATGTCTGAATTTCTTGAATCTGAAGATGGAGAAGTAGAACAGCAACGAACATACAGTAGCGGACACAATCGTCTGTATTTCCATAGTGATACTTGTTTACCTCTCCGTCCACAAGAAATGGAAGTAGATAGTGAAGATGAAAAAGATCCTGAATGGCTAAGAGAAAAAACCATTACAGTAATTATTACTGTTATCATTATTGACAATGATTTTAGAATTTTATGATTAAAAGGTTTTTGTTTGAAAACTATTAATTGTTTAATATGAATTAAACTTTTGACTTTGTGAAGGAACTTTTTCTAAATTAAGAAATTCAGGAATGCACATTTTATAACTGTCTCATTTAAACACTTACCAGGTGAAGAAATACAGATTTTCTTGTGATTTTATAGTGTGTTCATTGTATTTATAGGTAACCAGTACGTAACTTAGGAATTCCTTTTTAAAATTACTGCTTAAACAGAAGTGGTTTTTAAGAAACGTTGCCACTTTGCTGTATAAATAAGTTGTGGTATTTTTAGTTATATAAATCTGTTTTTGACATTCTCACAATTTTTTCTTAGAAATAATATTTATATTATTTCTCTGCATTTAATAGGTGTTTTCTTTTTTAAATTTTTTTTATTTTTAGCAAATTGAGGAATTTTCTGATGTTAATGAAGGAGAGAAAGAAGTGATGAAACTATGGAATCTCCATGTCATGAAGCATGGGTAGGGTATTTCTAAATTTAAATATTCCATTTCCTTTATATTCTTTTTACTGCTTCACATTCTATAAATCTACTTGTGTTAGAATCTTATATAAAATTCCGTTAATTTAGATATCCAAAGTATTATAATTGCATAGAGAAAAATGGTGATGCTCAGAGAACGTATCAGGAAAGTGCTAGCTCTTCAGCAGATTTTTATTTTTAATATGTCCCTTTTTAATGACCCAATTTTTATTCCTTTTATTGCCAGAGAATACAAAAAGTAAATGCCATGTGCTATATTCCTGGAAATCCTGAAAATTACTTATCACAGTTATTACCACAGTTTTAAAAATTGCTTAATCAGAATAAAATATTGTTTTTTTGATTTACTACCATTTCATAGGAGGCAAGGTAAAACAATCCTATTTCTCATGCCTTTGTCACTACATGTTCCAAAGCATTATTTCTTCTGCAGATCTGCCTCCTTCCCTGTGTGAACTATTTTCCTGTGACTACACATTTTCTTCTCTGCCTTCATTATTATTAGATCCTCATTTGAGATTTTCTTCTATAGTACAAGCATCCAAAGTTTTTTCATTTATAGATAGTGAAATAAATGGGAGGGAATACTTTTGTTTCCTTACTCTTGGTGAGTGAAGGGTTATTGGTACATAAAGATGTCTGGTTGTATGGCCTATAGCATTTTTTTATATACTGCCTTCATCTAAGAACCAGAGGCCCAGAGCATGACATTCGTGCACTGAGCGGGTGGGGAGGTGGAGGAAGAGTCCCCCTCAGTCCTGCCTACACCCTCTCACAGGTCCGGGACCCCATGGGGGATGTCTGACTGCTGGTTAGGCCTGCTCCCTCTAAGCCGGCAGTCAGACATCCCCCGAGGGGTCCTTAATGCTGCTATGGACCAGCTGTGAGCCCAGCTTCTGTTTGAGCAGTGCTCCCCCTGTGGGAGTGCACTGACCACCAGGGGGCAGCTCCTGCGTTTAGCACGGGCCCCCTGGTGGTCAGTGTGTGTCATAGCGACTGGTCATTCCACTGTTCGGTCTATTTGCGTAGTAGCCTTTTATTATAAAGGATAGTGTTCACATGATTAGTGGGTACTGAAAAAGGAAAAGAGGAAGATGGCAGATCACATATGGCTTATATAGCTTTAAATATTTATATCTAGCTTTTTACAGAAAATGTTTGCCTGGTCCCCCAGTCTAGGGGTACTAAGGATTAAAGTATGTATGCAGAAGTTTGGGTTAAATGTTTTTCCTTATGTCCTGATAATGCCAGTTTCAAGGTAGAATTTTAGTCACATTACTTTATTGTGTTCTATTTTAATTCTTTGATCTAAATGTGTTAGCACAATTCTTGGGGTTCATTGTATACTGGCATTATAAAGAGGCAAATAGTTGGGCAAACTATTTGGGTATTTAAAAACCTACAGGCAGGTCTTTTGGGATTCTGTTGGACACTCAGTTCCTGTGGATAACTGAGAGCCATTCTCCTATTTCTCTCAAATTTTATTCATTGTATATACCCTCAATTCACTTTCCACCACACAACCACACTGTGCCATATTTATTTGTTGTGATATCTTCATTTTTTTAGAGGTCTACCGTGATCTGAAAATGTAGAAAAACATTGCTTCAGAAATAGGAAAGTATATCAAAATCGAGAAAATAAAGGAGATATTGTGTATATAGAGTTAATGAAAGTGCTACTGGCAAGAGAAAATGTTATACTTTCAATACTGCTGTATGTAATTAGGAAAAACAGAAATGATTCTGTTTAAACTCTGATTTAATCACATCTCTTTAAATATTTTAAATACTAAGCTCATTCAAGTTATTGAATCTCACATTTACTATAGTGTTACTTCTTGCTAAATCATCGCTTACTAGATTTGGATAGTTTTAGTGTTCTATAATGGTTATCACTGTTCCACTTGACAAAAATGCTTTGTATCGTTATTGATGTTTTGTGTTGTTTTTGTTAAATAGGTTTATTGCTGACAATCAAATGAATCACGCCTGTATGCTGTTTGTAGAAAACTATGGACAGAAAATAATTAAGAAGAATTTATGTCGAAACTTCATGCTTCATCTAGTCAGCATGCATGACTTTAATCTTATTAGCATAATGTCAATAGATAAAGCTGTTACCAAGCTCCGTGAAATGCAGCAAAAACTAGAGAAAGGAGAATCTGCTTCACCTGCAAATGAAGATATCACTGAAGAACAAAATGGGACAGCAAATGGATTTAGTGAAATTAACTCAAAAGAGAAAGCTTCGGAAACAGATGGTGTCTCAGGGGTTTCAAAACAGAGCAAAAAGCAAAAACTCTGAGAAGAAACGGCCTAACCCTGTGTCGTGGACAAACACTGAAATTGCATTCTAGGGAGTTCAGCCTCTAGGAAGAGTATTGTTTTTGTTTTTTAATCATAGATTCCAAACAGGCACTGTTAAGATGAAGTAAATGATTTCAACAAGGATATTTGTATCAGGGTTCTACTTCATTATGCAGCATTACATGTATATCAGTTTTATTGATGTCATTACAACATTCTCTTGTTTGAGCATGAAAAGCAATACTTCAGAGAAAGTATTTTTTAACTTCAATTGACTTATGAAATAAATTGGTAATAGAGAAATTATTTCATATATTTAAATTATAATTTTTTTGCATTTGTGACTGGCTGTTTCTCTGCTTTGTGAAACATTTTCTTGGGGAGGGAAAATTAGTATGTGATTCCCTTTTTTAAAAATTGAAGGTTTTTGTGAAATTATATTGCATTACCATTTGCAATCAAACCTTGATCCTTGATTTTGAAATCATTTTAAAATGAAAAATTACAACACTCAAGATATTTTGCATTGCATAAATTGATTTTACAATTTGAAAAAAGCACTTCTTCATCTTATGCCTGTTTGAGATGTTAATTTTTCACATTCGACAGTGAAATGTTAAGATTACTTACCATTTATTTTACGTTGATAATTTTAGTGTATTGCTCACCCAGTATATTTTTTTAAACTTGAACGTTTTACAGTTTGGTTTTTTTCTTCCCCCAGTTAGGTAAACATGGAAAATTAAACTGTCCACATCTTTTCATTAGGATTGTAAACCAAGGGAAGAATTTGAGATTTTGAAGATGCCACTTTTGAGGGAAGAAATGTTCTATAAAAATGAAACAGAAAACATAACATTTTTTTTCTTTACAAGGATGTTTTTGTAATGTGTTTCACGATTAGAATATCCAGTACAGATAAGCTGACTTGAATTGTTTTGAGCAATTTTGCCCTGTGTTATGTGTTTTATGCACATATTTGCAGTTGGATTTTCTCCAACAGAAAGTGGTTTCACTACTGGCACATTAACAAGCACCAATAGATTTTTATTCCAACTTCAAGCACTGTGGTTGAGTAACATCACCTCAATTTTTTATTATCCTTAAAGATAATTGCATTTTCATATTCTTTATTTATAAAGGAACAATGCTGCTGTAAATAAAGGTATTTTTAATTTCATTCCACCACCATCAGATGCAGTTCCCTATTTTGTTTAATGAAGGGATATATAAGCTTTCTAATGGTGTCTTCAGAAATTTATAAAATGTAAATACTGATTTGATTGGTCTTTAAGATGTGTTTAACTGTGAGGCTATTTAACTGATAGTGTGGATGTGCTTTGTCATCCAGTATTAAATTCTTAGTTATTAATTTTTGTGTTAAAAAGATAGGAAAGAGGGAAACTGCAGCTTTCATTACAGACGCCTTGATTGGTAAGCTCTCCAAATGAAGAGTTACAGTCAACTCTGATCACACCTATGGGTAGCAGATCTTGAGCATTTCTCTCCGGCTTTAATTTGCTAAAGCTGTGCACATATGTAAAAAAAAAAAAAAATAGATTATTTTAGGGGAGATGTAGGTGTAGAAATTTTGCTTATGTCATTTCTTAAGCAGTTATGCTCTTAATGCTTAAAAGAAGGCTAGCATTGTTTGCACAAAAAGTTGGTGATTCCCTCCCCCAAATAGTAATGAAATTACTTCTGTCGAGTAAACTTTTTATGTCATCTTATAAGAGCTGAAAAAATCCCTTTGTTTCTATTTATAAAAAAAAAATGCTTTTCTATATGTACCCTTGATAAGAGATTTTGAAGAAATCATGTAAGATGATAAAGCATTTGAAAGGTACAGTAGATGTAAAAAAAATCAGTTTAAAAGAACGTTTGTTTTTACATTAAATGTTTATTTGAAATCAAATGATTTTGTACATAAAGTTCAATAATATAAAAGTTGTATTCTGTTTTGTTATTTTATGCATTGTTAATGTGTGCACTAAGACTTGGACTTGTTTAGGACAGTAAGGATCCAGAAGTACACCTATCAGAGCTGAAATTGAGAAAGGACTTACCAGCCTCCAGAACAATGAGAAATAAATGTCTGTTGTTTAAGCCAAAAAAAGAAAAAATTAATGTGAAACCTGCTTTCAATTTCAGTAACATCAATTTCAACTTGAGTATGTTATTTATGGTAATACCAAAATATATTTTTTAAACTTACAGTTCAAAGTAATGTCAATATTAACAGTTATCTATCTTTGGTTGTGGATTCTTTTTAAAAAATATATATTTTTATTGATTTCAGAGAGGAAGGAAGAGGGAGAGAGAGATAGAAACATCAGTGATGAGAGAATCATTGATCGGCAGCTGTCTCTTGCATGCTCCACACTGGAGATCGAGCCCACAATCTAGGCATGTGTCCTGACTGGGAATCCAACCGTGACCTGGTTCATAGGTCAACGCTCAACCACTGAGCCATGCCAGCTGGGCTATTTCCTTTTAAATGAAAAAGAATTTATCTTGGATCTCAAAAAGTTCAGACTAGAGTGGGATACAAATGATAGTTATAAAGTGATATTGTATAATAAAATTATATACTACATTCCATGAGGTCAGGAGTTGTAGAAAACTTTAAAAGAGGGAGAACTTTACAGAAGAGTTGACAGTTCAGCTGTTCTTGCTTTATTAACATTTCCCTGTACATGTTGAAATTTACTGCACAGATACAAAAAGCCAATTTATATTTTAGGTGAGCCACAGCTGTAAGAATTTGGGAGGGGAGAATCTACATAGGAAGAAGTACTAGAATGCTATTGTTTTTTAATATATATTTTTTATTGACTTCAGAGAGGAAGGGAGAGAAACCAATGATGAGAGAATCACTGATCAGCTGCCTCCTGCATGCCCCCTACTGGGGATTGAGCCCACAACCCGGACATGTGCCCACAACCAGAATCAAACCCAGGATGCCTCAGTCCACAGGCCAATGCTCTATCACTGAGCCAAACCAGCCAGGTCTAGAATGCTATTGTAATAGTCCAGGTAACACTGCCTGTTGTGAATTAAGTGCCCAAAAACTAACTGTTGAATGGTACTGCAGTATAGAGGAATGAGAGGAGAGTTTCCAAAAAAGAGGCAGTCCCACAACAGAAAATAAAATGGCAACTTCAAGGGAGGTGAAGTGATAGCAAACAGGTTTAATGAGTGTATTAAATATCTCCAACTCCTACTTTTCCAATCACAGAGTATATAAAAAATGGGGCCATAGCAAGAGGGAAACAGGCAAAGGAAGAATTTGGGGGAGAGTGAATGGGAAGTTTGGGTATAACTGTAGACAGGAAGAGACAAAAAAGACCAAAGATAAAAGTTACTAGAAAAAAGTAAGATCAAGAACAGGGATGGATTCAGCTTGCTAAAGATGAAAGTTTGCTAATGTGGAAATAGGCACTCAAAACATTTCTGGTGGTAATTGAAAAAATAAAACTTAAAAACCAATATTAGTACTAATGAGATAAGGAACAAAAGTAATATTCTATTTTAAAAATATTTTAACTATGATGAATTTTAAAGACATTTTTGGAAGATAAATTGGTACAACCTCTAGAGCAGTGGTTCTCAACCTTGGCTGCACATTAGAATCACCTGGGAATATTTTTAAAATCCTGATTTCTGGGCCTCATCCTCCAGAAATTCTGTTTCTTTGTTATGGGGTGGGGCCACAACATTAGTAACAAAGAAACAGAATTTCTGGAGGATGAGGCCCAGAAATCAGGATTTTAAAAATATTCCCTGCCGAAACTGGTTTGGCTCAGTGGATAGAGTGTCGGCCTGCGGACTGAAAGGTCCCAGGTTCGATTCCGGTCAAGGGCATGTACCTGGGTTGCGGGCACATCCCCAGTAGGAGATGTGCAGGAGGCAGCTGATCGATGTTTCTCTCTCATCGATGCTTCTAACTCTCTCTCTCCCTTCCTCTCTGTAAAAAATCAATAAAATATATTTAAAAAAAAAAATTCCCAGGTGATTCTAATGTGCAGCCAAGGTTGAGAACCACTGCTCTAGGGAGAGCATCACAATAGCCTGGCCAGAGTGACTCGGTTGAGTGCGCTGTGCACCGAAAGATTGCTGGTTCAATTCCTGGTCTAGGTACATACCTGAACCGCAGGTTTAGGATCAGGATACTATGGAAGGAAACCGATCAATGTTTCTTGGTGTGGATTTAAGGATTTTAAATCACAATGCATTTAATCTTTGCCCTAACAACTCTATCTAGGACAGCGGTTCTCAACCTGTGGGTCTCGACCCCTTTGGCAGTCAAACGACCCTTTCACAGGGGTCGCTTAAGACCATCCTGCATATCAGATACTTACATTATGATTCATAACAGTAGCAACATTGCAGTTATGAAGTAGCAACGAAAATAATTTTATGGTTGGGTCACAACATGAGGAACTGTATTTAAAGGGCCAGAAGGTTGAGAACCACTGATCTAGGAGTTTATCCTACAGGCCAAGTAGGGAAACTGAACTTTTCACCCCACCAGACAATGATGAAGACCCCTACCCCTGTGGTGACAGGAGCCTGGACTTCCATTTCCACTAGCAGTAATGAGGCACCTCTCCCGCTCTGATAGGGTGTTTCAGCCTGGTGGAGAGTCAGGACTTTGACCATGGCCTAGATTGGGTAGTAACGAGGCAGTGCCCCTCCCCTCAATCTGCTCAAGTGGTGTCAAAAAGCCAGCTGACAGTCTCATAACAAAAATGTCCACATTTCAATAGAAAAGCACTTGTCACAGCAAGAACCAGAAAGATCTCACACTGCATGAAGACAATGGGTATCAACACTAGGCTGACAAATATTAGAGTTGCCTGACAGATTTTAAAGCAACCGTATTAGTCTTCTCCAGAAAAAGAAAATCAATACAAGATTATGGAGAAATCCCACAATCTGCCTGCAAGGTGGGAACCCAGGAAAGCCAGTGATGTCATTCGATAGCCTAAAAGCCAGTGGTGTAGATGTCAGTCCAGATCTGAAGACCCTAAAACCAGGAGTGCCGGAGGCAGAAGATCCACATCCCATCTCAACAGTCAGGCAGAGTGAACTCAACCTTCCTCTGCTTTTTTGTTCTATTCAGGCCCTCAACAGACTGGATGATGCTCACCCACTACTTTCTTCAATCTATCAATTCAGGTGCTAATCTTGTCCAGAAACATCCTCAGATGCACACCCAGAAGTAATGTTTGGCTACCTACCTGGACATCCCTTAGCCCACTCAAGTAGACATATGACTAACCATCACAACCACCATAATAAAAATGTTTCAGTGAATACACTGAAAAATGAAAAAATGAATAGCCTCAAGCAAAGAATATAGAACATCTTAGCAAAGAAACACAAGATACAAAGAAGAGCCACATGGACATTTTAGAACTGAAAAATAATAACAAAAAGCTCATAGATGGCCCAACAGAATGGCGGGAGGTGTCAGAGGAAAGAATCAGTAAACTGTAAGACAGACCAACAGAAATAACCTGAGCTGAACAGACTTAAAAATAAACAGAACCGCCGAAACCGGTTTGGCTCAGTGGATAGAGCGACGGCCTGCGGACTGAAAGGTCCCAGGTTCGATTCCGGTCAAGGGCATGTACCTGGGTTGCGGGCACATCCCCAGTAGGAGATGTGCAGGAGGCAGCTGATCGATGTTTCTCTCTCATCGATATTTCTAACTATCTCTCTCCCTTCCTCTCTGTAAAAAATCAATAAAATATATTAAAAATAAATAAATAAATAAACAGAACCTCAGAAACCAGTGGGACGAAAAAAGGGTAGAACTTGAAATAAAGTACTTGAAATAATGGCTGTAATCTTTCCAAATTTGGCCATAGACATAAGCTAAAAATTCAAGAAGCTGAGGAAAACAAGGAATCTATGCAAAGATAAAACATAATTGAATTTATAAAAACTAAAGAAAAAAAAACTGAAAGCAACCAGAGAAAAATGACACTTTACCTACAAGGAAAAACAATAGCAGATTTAAAAAAATCAGAAACCAGGAGAAGTAGCATATCTTTCAAGTACTGAAAGAAAAGATTTGTTACCCCAGAATTCTATACTCAGTGAAAATATCCTTCAGGAATGAAAAAGAAATCAAGACATTCTCAGATGAAAGAAAACTAAGAATTTTATACCAGCAAACTTATCTTTAAAAGAATGGCTAAACAAAGTTCTCTAAACAGAAAAGAAATGATACAAGAAGGAATATTGGAACATTATGAACAAAGAAATAACATGATAAAGAGAATATAGGTAAATACAATAGGCTTCTCATTTCTTCAGTTTTCTAAAATATTTTATGGTTAAAGCAAAATATCTTGAAAAAAATATTTACTAGTAAGCACGAAAATTATGTTGTAAGTGGGGAAAGAATAAAGAAAGGTAAGGATTCTATGTTTTACTTGAACATAAAATAATGACAACACACTGAAAAGATATATAGATATATAATGGATAAATTATATACAACATACGTATGTAATACATAATACAGATATACTAACGTATATATACATGTATATACATATATAGATATTATGTATATACTAATGCCTACAACTACTAAGAAACTATAAAGGGAGACTCTCAAAAACATAGATAAATCAAAATGAAATTCTAAAATATGTTCATGTAACCTTACAAGAATGAATAAAAAGGAAAGCAGAGAAATTAAGACCAGAGAGAACGGAAAACAGAAAGAGAAAAATGACAGACTTAAGACCCAACATATCAGTAACAAAATTATATGTAAATGGTCTAAAACCAAATAAAACAGATTTGACAGAGTAATCAAAAAAACAAAACCATAACCCAACTATATGATAATCTATAAGAAACTATATAGACAAGTTGAAAGTAAATGGATAGAAAATATATATCATGCAAACATTAATCAGCAGAAAGCTAGAGAGGCTATATTAATATCAAGTAAACTAAGAAGCCAAGAAACTTACCAGAAAGATAGAGGGACATTTTGATAAAATGGTCAATCCACCAAGAACATAAAAATCCTAGGTAGGTATGCAGAAAACAAAAGAGCTGGAAAAACTGAGTCAAAAATTGACAGAACGAAAGGAAAAAGAGACAAATCCACAATTAGAATTTGAGATTTCTACATGCCCCTCTGAAAATTGACAGAGCAACTAGACAGAAAATTAGGAGTAGAACTCTACAACATCAGTCAACAGAATTCTGATCTACATTTATAAAACATTCCACCCATTAACAGCAGACTAGTCTTTTCAAGTACCCAAAGAACATATACCAAGATTGACCATATTCTGGGGCATGACATAAACCTCACAAACTTAAAATAATTGAAATCATACAGAATGTGTTCTCCAACCACAATATAATTAAGCTAGAAAGATAACAGGAAAATCTCCAAACACACTCGGAAACTAAAAAGATCTTTCTAGAAAATCCTTGGATCAAAGACAAAATCTCAAGAGGGAAGGAGGGCTGAGCTTATCAATTTGGCAGGATACAAGATAAACATATAAAGATCAATTCTATATATATTCAGAATTAGCATGTGGAAACCAAAATAAATAATGCAATGCCATTTATAGTCACTAAAAACAAACAAACTTAGGTGTCAATGTAACAAAATATGTACAGAACTTGTATGTTGGGAACTATAAAATGCTGATTTAGCCCTAACCAGTTTGGCTCAGTGGATAGAGCGTCAGCCTGCGGACTCAAGGGTCCCAGGTTCGATTCCGTTCAAGGGCATGTATCTTGGTTGCAGGCACATCCGCAGTGGGGAATGTGCAGGAGGCAGCTGATCGATGTTTCTCTCTCATCAATGTTTCTAACTCGCTATCCCTCTCCCTTCCTCTCTGTAAAAAAAATCAATAAAATATATTTTAAAAATAAATAAATAAAATGCTGATTTAAAGAAATCAAAGATCTATATAGAAGGAACATAATGTGTTCATGAACTGGAAAATTCAACATAGTAAAGATGTCAACTCTTCCCAAATTGATACACAGGTTTAACACAATTTTCTATCAAAATTCCAGCAAAATATATATATATATTTTGCAGGTAAAGATTACTCTAAAAGCTGCATGGTAAGGCAACAGGACTGGAATAGCTAAAACAATTTGGAAAAAGATGAATTAGAAAGGAATCAGTCTACTACCTGATTTTAAAACATTATATAGCTCAGTGATCATACTGTGTGGTATTGGCAGAGGGATAGACCCATAGATCGATAGAACAGAACAGAGAACCCAGGAATAAACCCAACAAAAACTTTTGTTGACAAAGGTGCAAAAGCCATTCAATGGAGGAAAGACAGCCTTTGCAACAAATGGTGCTGGAGCAATTAGACATCTACATGAACAGATATGTTCCCAAATGAACTTTAACCTAAGTCTCACACCTTATACAAAAATTAAATCAAAATGGAGCACAGACTTAAATGTAAAATGTTAAACTATAATACTTTTAGGAAAAAACATAGGAGAAAATCTTTGGGATCTCGAACTAGACAGAGTTCTTAGACCTGACACCAAAAGCCTAACCCCAATATTTAAATTAGTTTCAGATTTCAAAATATTAAATGAAATCCACACCTGTCTAAAATTAAGTTAGGTTTAAGACACTTCTATAAATAGGTAGATTCTAGAAGTATAAGACGCCATTCTCCTGTGGAGGATAAGAAATAAAGATGCTCAATAAATGTTTGCTGAATGAGGCAATAAGATGACATTCTGGAGAAAATAACTCGTCTATATTCATTCAATCAAACATTTATTGTGCATGTGTTATGTGTCAGGCACTGTGCTCAGTATCAGAGAATATAGTATAAGTAAACTTATATACAGAATATAAGTATACGTAACTTTTCACAAGAAGCTCTTTAGTCCCTCTTCTTAAAAGATTAAAATTGGATTCGAGTATCAATGCAAGAAAAAAAAAAATACACTCATTTAACTTTCAGGTTTTTATTTTTTTAGACAGCTGGATGAGGCATCTACATTCTAGCACATCTTTAGTGAAAGATGACTTACTTATATATAAGGCAAGGGAAAAAAGGTCATGATTGTCCAACAGGGAATCTGAATCCCCAAATAAATTATCTTACAAAAATATCAAACTTGCTTTTCTACTTTTCTACTGTTAAAAATGAAAAAAAAAAAAAATTCACATTAAAAAATTCTGTAGGCTGGTATATAGCAAGTTAAGATAATCATTTTACACACTCAGTATGTCCTTCAAATAAATATTTTACACAAATTTAAGTTGTCAAAAATAGGTCAAGTATTTATCCTATATTTGGTCCGCCAAAAGACCATTTATAAACTGACATTAAACTGGACTGCAGTTCATACCTTTAAAATGTTAACATGCATATCACTGTGGCTGGATATGCATACGTACATGTCCCATACATGTGACGTGGCTAACACTGCTGTGCATACTACTTCCACAAGCAGTTTCACCCTGTAAAAGTCCTCTAGCCTATCATGAATCAAACTGTAAGAAAAGAACGAAAGAAAATACATTGCCTATTATAGACATTTGCTCAGTAATTACAAAAACTGAAAAAATTATCATGTTTGGGGGACTTTAAGAATACTGACTATGTGATAAAATTCAATACTGCTTACAAATGCCTGATTATGAAGAACATATTCAACACTTAAGTGGAGAACACACAAGTGAATGTATATTACAGACTCGGGCTTCTATCTGGCCTAGTCCTGTTGTTTTATACTAAAGTCTTACATGGCCCTGGATTCATAAAAGATGGAGATTTAATAAAATAATGATACATTAAGTTTTTCTGTTCTAATAGCCAACTTTCAAAAGTACAGTGGAGCCCTGACTGGTTTGACTCAGTGGATAGATCATCGGCCTGCGGACTCAAGGGTCCCCGGTTCAATTCCAGTCAAGGGCATGTACCTTGGTTGCAGGCACATCCCCAGTGGGGGTGTGCAGGAGGCAGCTGATCGATGTTTCTCTCTCATCGATGTTTCAAACTCTCTATCCCTTTCCCTTCCTCTCTGTAAAAAATCAATAAAATATATTTTTTTAAAAAATAAAAGTACAGTGGAAAGGTATAGGGCTTTCTGTATCTCCTCATATTTTAAAAGCCAATTTGTTTTATTCATTTTATTGTGATGTGACATTTTAATTAACACTATGCTAAAAATAAAAATGCATTACGCTTTTGTCCATAATATTCAAGTTTCTTATTGCTAAAATATTCCAAAATAAATCCAGTAAACAATTTCCATTTCCAATGGCTTAACTGAGAGATGAATCTAACATGTCCTTTTAAATAAATTACAACTAAATTGGGATGAGGACAGCTACATTAAAACCCTGCAAACCAAAGCCAATCATCCAAAAGTTTAGAACACCAACACTTTCCATCCAGGATAGAAAAATGAGCATCCAAAGTAAAGAGAACCACAAGATTGATCAAGTACCCAGTCAAAAACCACTTCTCTGTTATTTGAGCTAATAGTTACTCGAAGCTTGAAGTTTCCGCCTTCGTTATTATTGGTGGATCCTAGAGTCACAGCTTCAATGTCAAATGTGACAGTGGACCCAGAAGTAACGGCGGGCAATTGATTAGTCATTTCTTTTCCATTTACAAAAACTGCACCTAAAATGTTAAGGTAAAAAGTCATTTACCTGAGAGCAATAGCTAAGAATTGAAATAGAGTATAGATTATTCAGAACACAGCTAATTTCCTAATTCAAATAAAGAAAACATTTTGGAATGCCAACTGGTCAAAGATAATGCATTTAATTAATCCCCATCCTCATGGCAGAAAGGAAAGTTAAAGCTTTCATTACATTTTAGAATTCTGGTCTAGGTAGAGTTCTACTCTTTTAGAACAGAGACTATGCATTTCCCATATGGATGGTATCAACAGAAGCTTGACTCCGTTATACAATTACATCCTGTGGAATAGCAAGATTGTTTCACATGGAATGAATAAGAATCTCGTTCTACCTGCTGCTTAATCCATACCACAAAATATGAACATATCTTGATAGTGACTTTTGAAAGTGTGATTACTGTGAAGTAAGGGACCAAACATTAGAGATATATAACAAGTTAAACCCCCTCCCTCGTTCCCTAATCTACGTTTAATTGAGACGACCCATGCAAGCAGGATGCAGAGGCAAACTCCCTGGAGCAAGTCCCGGCCCACCCAACTCCAGTCACTTAACCGCCCTGTGGCTCAGCCTTCATCATCTATAAAATGGATGGAATACTATTCCCCACTTCAAAAAGTTGTTAAAAGGATTAAATAATTTATATTTATAAAGGGTACAGAACAATGCCTGGTACACAGTAGCCATTTGGATATGTCATTAAGACCTATATCTTCTCATCTCCTGCTATAAATGTGTGATATTGGGACAGATTCATATCTTAGTATAGTAATTAACATATAGAGACATGTCAAAGGACAGACAGTGACTTATCTCTTACCGTTTGTACTAATGCACACTGCTTGGTCCCGCTGCAGAGAGTCATATCCATTCTGCCTTTCCGCACACACTCCGATACTGTCTCTTCTGTCTGGCTGGCCCACAGTTTCAACTCTGTGAATGAGGGAGAAGGAACACCCATTTTTTTTCAAACACGAACTGTAACAGTTACTAAGCTCTAAAGGAATAATCTCATCACAACTGCCCTTAATAGCTAATAAGAATCTAGAACTTCCCAAATTTCAGGCACTGTTCTAAAAATTTATCTATAAATCACTTCATTCAATTCACAGAACAACCCGTGAGGCAGGTGGTATTATTATCATCATATCCATGTTATGCATGAGGAAACGGAGGCACAAAAGAAAGCACAAGGTTAACTAGACTGACCCCCACCACTTGGCTCAGTGGTGGAACTAGGACTCGATCGCACGCACTGTGACTGAAGAGTCTGTGCTAACCATTTACAGCTGTAACAGCACCTTTCTATTTTATGTTCTGGTGCTAGACACAGAGAAAACTTGTTATACTTGCCATTATAGTAAGTCTGACTATTACCATCATCAATATGAAAGTCTAGCAATGATTTGATTACTGTTTATCCAGTACTTAAAGCCTTTAAAATAGACATACAGTCTTTTAACAAGGATAATATGGCCTGGATGGCATGGCTCAGTGGTTGAGCATTGACCTATGAACCAGGAGGTCATGGTTTGATACTGGTCAGGGCACATGCCCGGGTTGGGAGCTCGATCACCAATCAGGGCGTGCAGGAGGCAGCCGGTCAATGATTCTCTTTTATCATTGATATTTCTATCTCTCTCTTTCTCTCCCTTCTTCTGTGAAATCAATAAAAATATTTAAAAAATAAAAAATAAAAAGGATAATATGATTACAAACCTATTTTGCTTGTAGAACTTCCTATGTGGAAAGTTTAAGCACTTCCTCTTGTGTTTTAGTCTCAAATAATGCATCATCATGTACTCTAGAAATTAAGAAACCTAAATATAAAGGCCAACCTGTATTGCTATTACCAGGCTCATTTTCCCCACCATTCCAAAACGGCAAACTTTGCTAGGATAGAAAAAGAAAAAGAAAAGTGAATAAGGAACAGGCTGTAGCTTTACCAAGGGCAGACTGTGATTATTTATACTCAGTGTGGCTTCAAAGTCTTTTGTGGAAAAGTGGGAAACATACAGGGTCATAGTAAATATGTGAGCGAGTTTCTAAGCCAGCCGTCTAAAGACGTATGGGGACGAGGGAGTGGCATCAGTGCTATGACAGAATAAAGTGCCAGTCCTCACTCTGCCACAGAAACCCTGCTTTAACAAGGACATGCAGCCTGAAAGAGCTGTATGAGGGTTCCAGAATCTAGTTGAGAAGCTGTAACACTCTAAGGGAGCACAGAGCTGAAAACAGCTGCACTGAAACGGAGAGGAAGAACAAGTTCACTTTCCCCGTGCCAGCCTCTCCTAAGCCACCACAGCTCAGTGCCAGGCAAGAACACCTGGCCTCTGGCTTTTCCTTCAGGAGGGAGAGAGTAGAGAGTGCATCCAGCACTCCAACTCCGTGGGGGTTCCCGAAGACTTGGCCTCTGCCGTGCCTCACTTGCAGCACTGTAGGAACTGGCGCGGTATGAATGTCTGAATGCTGCTGAGACCAAAGATAAAGAAGAGTGGCATCCTGCAGCCCACGCGACTTGGCATGACTGGGAGAAGGCGCATACGTAACTCAAGGCTTCTCTCCTTTAGGAGAGAGGGAGAAGAGCAGAAAGTGATTCTGGTGCACCAGAAGCTTTTCATGGGGCCACACAAAGGAATGGTGTCTGTCTCACCTGATGTGGGGCGTTGATGAGGAGCCCACATCCTCTGGATGGCTCGTGGCATTCGAGTACAAGAGGGCACGGAAGCCTTGCTGCTGTAGCACCAGAGAACTTGCAGTGCCACAAACAGGCACCAGAGGGAGCCAGCAAGGCCCTCTGAGAAATTGCACACACAAGCCCAGGGAAATCACACACACAGGCCCCACCAAAGGATTTCAGAGGCCCCCTAGGATCTCTAGTAGGCTCATTTGTGAGTCCTCTCCTGTACAAAACCAGGCAGTAAAGATAGGAAAGGGAGCTGTTTTTATGTGTGTAGATTCCAACACAAAATTACAAAACATGAAGAAAGAGGGAAATATGGCCCAAACAAAAAAATAAAATAGATCTCCAGAAAATTATCCTAATGAAATGGAGGTATATGAATTATGTGACAATTCAAAATAACCATCATAAAGATGCTCCACATGCTCTAGAAAATGAGTCAAAAACAACAAAGAGATAAAAACATATTTTAAACACTAAGTAATTTTGTAGCGGAAGAATATGATAAACTGAAAATTTCACAAGAGGAATTCAATACCATGTTCAATCAGGCAGAGGAAAGAAACATCAAACTTGAAGACAGGTTACTAGAAATTATCCAGTCAAAGGAACAAAGAAAAAGAGTAAAGAAAGTCTAAGAGACTTCTGGGAGAAGAGAGAAAGGGATAGAATATCTATTTAAAAAAAATAATGGCTAAAAATGCGCGCGCACGCACACACACACACACACACACAAAGAAATAATGGCTGGCCTGACTAGTTGGCTCAGTGGTTGAACCAGGAGGTCACAGTTCAGGTACATGCCTGGGTTGCAGGCTTGATCCCCAGTATGGGGCGTGCAGGAGGCAGCCGCTCAATGATTCCCTCTCATCGTTGATGTTTCTATCTCTCTCTCCCTCTCCCTTCCTCTATGAAATCAATAAAGAGATATATGTAAATATATGTAAATATATATATATATGTATGTATTTAAAAAAAGAATCAAGCAGTGAACACATAAATAAGTGGAACAACAAGTCGATGTTTTACTCTCCCTTCCTCTTTCTCTAAAATCAATTAAAAATTTTTTTAAAAAACTAAGAATTGGTTTTTTGAAATTATCAACAAAATTGACAAACTTTTTGGTATATGAACTAAGAAAAAGAAGATGCAAATAAAGTCAGAAATGAAAGAGGAGTCATTACAACTGATGCCACAGAAATGAAAAGGATTCCTGAGACTTCTGTGAACATACACCAAAGTTGAATAATCTAGAAAAAAATGGATAAATTCCTACAAACATAACTTACCAAGACTGACATGAAGAAAGAAAAAATAGATTTATAAATAGAAAGATTAAATCAGTAATCAGAAATCTACACAAACACACACACACACACACACACACACACACACACACACCGCCCAGGACCAGTGGCTTCACTGGTGAATTCCACCAAACATTTAAAGAACAATTAATGACAGTCCTTCTCAAACTCTTCCAAACAACTGTTGATGAGGGAGTCCTTCCAAACACATTTTATGAGGCTCATTTTATCCTGAAACCAAAATCAGAAAAAGACACTACAAGAAAAGAAAACGACAGGCCCATAACTCTGATGACTACAGATGCAAAAATCCTAACCAAGTATTGCCTTGTTGATGGGGATCTACAATGCTGCAGCTGCTACGTAAAACAGTATGGAGGTCCCTCACAAAAAGAAAAGAAGAACCACCACATGATTGGGCAATTTCACTTCTGGGTACACATCCTAAAGAATTCAATTCAGTGAGAAGAACACAATATTACTTCTATATTATTCCTGCCAAAGATGCATAACCTGAACCAAATCATTAAGAAACATTAAACAAACTTAAATTGAGGGATATTCTATAATTGGTCTGTATGCTTCAAAACTGTCCAATGTCATAAAAGTTAAAAGATTCAGAAATGGAAAAACTGTCCCAGATTAAAAGAGACTAAAGAGACGACTATTATAACACGTGATGCAAGATTATCTTTTCTATAAAGAACATTAATTGGAACAACTAAGTCTGATAAGGTCTGCAGGGTGGGCCCCTCGATAGTGGACACTAACAGCATGATTCAGCATGGGAGCAGGTCACCCCGGAGAGACCAGTCATGTGATTAGAGGTTTGGGGCTTTGAGCTACAGCATATCAGTCAAGTCTCCTGGGAGGGCAGGGAAGGTGAACGCTGAGTCAAGCAGGGAATGATTGAAGCAACCATAAAAAATCCCCAATAAAAACTGGACACCTTGGTTCGCAATACTCCTTGCCTACGGTCATGCTGAGAACAACAAAAGCTTCATGTTTGGAACCTTCCCAGACCTGCCCCTATGCATCTCACCCTTCGGTGGATTCTGATTTGTATTTTCTTGCTATAATAAAACTGTAATCATAAGTGCAGGACTTTCCTGAGTTCTGTGAGTCATTCTAGATTCTAGTGAATTATAGAACCTGAAGGTGGTTGTGGGACTCCCAGAAATTTGAAGCCACATGTGACCCATCTGAAGAGAGGGTGATCTTTTGGAGGACTGTGCTCTTAACCTTCAGTTTGGCCAACTCATTCAACTCTTTTTACAATTAATATTATGATGCTGAATATGGTTTATTCCTCATTTCTGGTAATATTTTTGCTGGCGTGTTTTCTTCCACTGTAGAAAAGATTCACTGCTCTTTTTTTTGTTTTGTTTTTAATTTTAAATATATGTTTATTGATTTCAGAGAGGAAGGGAAAAGGAGAGAGCCTGGGTTGTAGGCTCAGTCTCCAGTGGGAGGCATGCAGGAGGCAGCTGATCAATGTTTCTCTCTCATCAATGCTTCTATTTCTCTCTCCCTCTACTTTCCTCTCTCTGAAATCAATAAAAACATAAAAAAACAACATGTGACTGATGATGTCCTTCCTTTACTCAATATCCTCCAATGGCCTCCTACCTTACTCTAAGGCAACACAGAGTCCTACAGGGCTAGACTGTCAGTATTTGAATCTCAGCATCACTATTAATGATCTGTACGACCTCAGCAGGTTGCTTAATCTTTCCACATCCATAAAATGTATCTCTACCTTGTGAGGAGGTAATGAGCATTTATAGAAATTAACTCATTAAGAACTAATATATAGTAGGGCTCAACCAATGCTAACTGGCTATTATAATTTAGTACTAGAGGCCCAGTGCATGGTTTCGTGCACATTGGAAGGAAATTAATTAGAAGGTGGTCAACGGGGCGGGACTGGGAGAGACAGGCCAGACACGCCCTGGAGCCAACCTCCCTGATCCCTCCCTGGCCAGACACACCTGAGGCCCACGGTGGGGCTCAAAGGGCATCTGCAGAGTGAGCAGAGTCCCTCTGGCAGATGGGGTCCCTCGGCCTGGCCTGCAGGAATTGGGCCGAAACTGGCAGTCCGACATCACCCGAGGAGTCCCGGAGTGCGAGTGGGCACTCTGCAAAGTTGCTGTCACTCGGCAGCTCCTGCATTGAGCGTCTGTCCCCTGGTGGTCATTGCGCATCATAGCTACTGGCCAGTTGGCCAGTCAGCCAGTCACTTAGGCTTTTATATATATAGATAGTCTAGCTCAGCGGTCACCAACCTTTTGGACCTCACAGACCACCTATTGGCAACTGTTGGTCTAGCTCACTTGTAAATTCATGAACCCTAAGATTATATATATACTAGAGGCCCAGTGCACGAAATTCATGCACGGGTAGGGTCCCTAGGTCTGGCCGGCGATCAGGGCCAATCTGTGGGGTGACCGGCGACTGGGGCCGCCCGCTCACACCACCTTGGCCTGGCACAGCCCACTCACCGGCCTTGTTCCCCGCCGCCATCTTTGGGGCAACCGTCAGGGCGATCAGGGCCCCCACTTGCCTTGCCTTGGCACCGTCCATTCACCTGCTCCACCATCCTGCCGTGGTCCCACTATCATCAGGGCCCACCGGGGCCAGCAGTGCCTCCACTGCCACCCACTGCCGACGCCCACCATGTACCGTGCCGCCCCCCTAGTGGTCAGCACACGTCTAACTCCCGCCCGGGGGGACAATTTGCATGTTAGCCTTTTATTAGATAGGATGGCTAATATGCTAGGTGTCCCTCCGACTCTCCGACCGGTCCTATGATGCACACTGACCACCAGGGGGCAGACACTCAATGCAGGAGCTGCCAAGCTGCAGTGACTTGGCAGCAGCAGTTCTCGGGTGATGCACCCCAAAACCAGAGAGGAGGGAGCCCAATTCCTTGCTGGGCTGCGCGATTCCACCTTTGGTCATGAGTTATGTTGTTGCTGGGGCACTGTCGGCTCAGAATCTGGTTTACTGCACACTTGCATTTGTGTTCCACACCCTGTGCATCAGCAAATTTACAGAGTGACCTCTCGTACCCCGGGACCCCTTGGGGGATGTCGGACTGCCGGTTTAGGCCCAATACCCACCGACTAGGCTAAGGGATCCTACCTGCCAGAGGGACCCTGCTCACTCTGTAGACACCAAGGAGGGACCGAGGGAGGTTAGCTCCAGGGCGTATCTGGCCCATCTCGGCCAGTCTCGCCCTGTCAGCCACCTTCTAATTAATTTCCTTTCAATGTGCACGAATCTGTGCACTGGGTCACTAGTAGAATATAAACCTGATTTGGTTTTACTTGCGGAAGCCTTTTGTTGGGGGGGAGCTCTGTATGCAGTATCAAATGTCCTCCTTGTCAATGAGTACAGGTGACCTCCAAAAGAAGCATTTCTTTGAGGAATTAAAGAAAAATCATACAAAGCCTGTCCAAAAGAATATGCTACCTTCCTGGGGTTCTTTCTGACTAACTTCCCATCTCTGTTAACCCAGACATACTCTTTATTTGCTGTTCTTTGTATTTTTTCTAGTCTATATTTTGTCTTCCTTTGTTTCCCTGAACTGTCCTTTCCAGCTCTGCCTGAGAAAAAGCCTTTACCAACCCTCACCTAGAAGTAACTTTTCCCTCCTCTAGATTCCTTGGAGTCTGGATAATTCTTATACTAATTTATTAGCTGCCTGCTCTACGTGGAGCCAGTTTCTGGTTTTCTCTGTTTCTTAAACTTGGTACTCCTGCCAATATCATGTACTGTAAATACCATCGGAGTGGAATAAGGGTTGATGAAACAATCAGCCTCATTTAAAAGACTGGAGTTTATCCGAACTGTCCTTAGAGTTTAGAAAAGTAGTTTTAAGACAGAAAGAAAATAGACAGTAAAAAGTCCAAGAAACAGTCCTTGTAGTTACAAAACCGTCACGGGGATGTGAAGTACAGCCTAAGGAATACAGTCAATACATATGGTGCCAGGTAGGTACTTGAAATATCGGGGGTGGGGGGTGGGGGGGTGGGTAGGACACTTGAGCAGAGATGCCTGCACTTGCCAAGCTCTGCAAATTACAGTTTCCTGAGCAAACAGATGACTGTTGCTGTTTTAAGCCTCTAAGTTTTGGGGTGGTTTGCTATACAACAATAGAAAAACGGAACAATGATTTTGTATGTTCTTTGAAGGGAAAGGTTATTATTAAAAATAGCTAGCTTACTGCCCCTGATTAACTGCCTCACGTTACTTGCCACAGGCAGGGTACGCAGTGGTTAAAAACACAGACTTTGGGGCTAGATGGCGAGCATTTGAATACTGACAAGTCAGTCTCTGTGCTTTAGTTTCTTTATCTATAAAAGGAAGACGACAACTTCTGAGGCTATTAGGATTAAGGAAGGCTGTTTGAAAGGAAGCTATTTTAAAGAAAAGAGGTAGTAGAGAAGAGAAAGTAAAAATACGGCTTAAAAATAGTAAGATAGGAAATCTTAGAAGCAAGGAAAGGGAAAGCAGGAATGCTCCAACAGGAAATCGGGGAGAGGCCTGGAAGGAGCGGGTTGCTAGCAGACCTGGGCACCAAATGAAACTGGGCTGTAGAGACGGTTAAGAGCCAGCCAGTGACTGGTTTCTTTGGCTTCAGCAGCTCGAAGCATTGCAGAAACTGCAGCAGGAAGTAGACTGGACTGAGCAACAGGGCAGTGCCTACAGGAATACAATCTCCCTTCTAAGAGACCTTCAAACACCCTAAAAAAACTGAGTAAAGTTTACCTTTATTAAGTAGGCCTATGGTTTCCTACCTCCTACATGGAGGTGCCCCGCACCCCCCCCCCCCACCCCAACTCACATCTTCTGACTTAATTGCTGATGCCTGAAATTCTTTTAAACAAGGAGAGAAAACATTTTCATTTCCCATTCAGAGAAAAAAAATGACAAAAATGTAAAGGTCTGGCTAAGATAATACTGAGCTTAACTAAGATTCAGATAATTACCCTGCCAAGAGGGGCCCAGTCTGGCATCTATGGAGGAGGAGGCAGGAACTAACGAATGGTTTATTGAGCCCTACAGTCCACAGATAGTAAGAGGATTTAAATTAAATCAACAGATATTCATTGAATGACTTAAGAAAGAAACCTAAGTGTGCCATCTATCAGACCTTTTCTGTGTTCAAAGAGAAAGGATTTAAAAGCAGGACACCATCAACCACAGATCATGGTCATTGAAGAGGAAAAAGAACTAAGGCTACTATAACAGGAAAACTATAGATTTCAGCACTAATTAGAAGCATGTTTACTCTCCCAGGAAGACAAACAAGAAGCAATAGAGACCAGCCATAAGATCACAGACTCTGAAGCCAGACTGCCTGTATTTAAACCCTAACTCTGCCATTTACTAGCTACGTGACAGTGGGTGAGTGACTTCCCCATGCCTTAGCATCCTCATCCTTAATATGAGTAACTGCACATATTTCACTGGGTTATTGTGAGAATCAAATGAGTTAATACTGAGGCAGGATAGTAAGAAGCTAGGAACATTCCTGGGCAAGTGGAATAGAGAAACTGAGACACAGTAATTAAACAAGGCCGAACAGCTTAAACAACTTACAGACAGCTAGTGAATCGCAAGACCTTATCTTCCCTAACCAAGGGCACTTGAGAGCAGATGGTTTATACCTCTCCTCCCTACCAGAGAATAAATAGCTTAAATCACACTGGTCAGGGAGATAGAGGACAGAGACCCAATTAATGCCATTTGTGCCAGCCAAACCCAAGGACAGATAAACTTAGGGAACAAATAACAAAACCCCGATTAGAGCCAGACAGATCCAAGATAAAAGTAAAACAGTAAAGTAGACCAAAGAATAATCCCAAACTCCCCTATACACTCATTGTGAGGCATCAGCATATTATAATCACACTTGGCAAGCTGATGAATATTCTGATGAAACCCTCCCCTAAAATTCTCACAAGCACAAGAGAGATAAACCCTCAAGACAAAAAACACCAGTGCCAGCTCGCTCTAGAGCACACCCATGCCTCTTCTCGGGCATGAAGTTTTTACTTCCTCCTAAAGACTAAGGGTCCCCACGAGACTTGCAACCAGGGAAGTGGTCGGCAGGGACAGCTCGTCCTGGGCTTACCCCCGATCCTGTCTCCAAAGGTCCCCTTTTCTCTAACTTTCCAGTGAGCTAACAACAGCTCTGCTCCGCCTCACTTCTATCACTGTGACCTTCACTTCCCAGTGAGCTAACAGAAGCCCTGTGCTAGCTCACTTCATTCCCATGTTTCTAGGGAGCCAAAGCCGAGCACTGCCTAGGCCAGCCGTGGGCAAACTACGGCCCGTTTGAAATGAATAAAACTAAAAAAAAATAAAGGCCGTACCCTTTTATGTAATGATGTTTACTTTGAATTTATATTAGTTCACACAAACACTCCATCCATGCTTTTGTTCCGGCCCTCCGGTCCAGTTTAAGAACCCATTGTGGCCCTCGAGTCAAAAAGTTTGCCCACCCCTGGCCTAGGCTCTTTCCTGCTGCTTCTTCTACCCTAAGCCCTTCCTTTGTTTCATGGTCCCCAGTTTTAATATACAAACCCTCAGAATCACCTGGACTCATATTATGAAATCTTTCCTGCACAAAGTCAAGAACCCACACACCACAGGCCAGCCTGAGGCAGACCCATTCCAGGCCCAGTCCCTATCTGGTGACAATACAAGTAAAATGTTTAGGAAAGTACCTGGCACATAGTAAATGCTATTGAAATATTAACTACAATCATTATTTCTATAATAATTTTTCTTATTATGGTCTGAGACATCTGGCTTAAATCTATCAACTCAGGAAGCCATACCATTACATAGAAGAACCTTATTCTCAGCAGAGTCCCTAATGCAAGTATTTTTGTAAAAGAAGAGAAATAAACAGAGAGGGGGTATGTTAGTACAGAAATCTCATGATTACCTGGGGAATAATTAAATAGACTTGAGGCACTAGACTCCTTATTTCTCTCTCTTTGATACTTCATCTCACCCCTTACATTATAAAGAAAGGATGACTTAATAACAACTTGATATAAGTGGTGAGAGGAGGTATAAAAAATGAGAGGACGCATAACTAGTACATTCTGATAACTGCTGACAGTTCAAATGACTTGGCTGGTGAAGAACATGGCAACATTGGCTTAGATAATATTTCAGATACTGTCCATGCCTTACAGGACAAGGCACAGAACAGGAGGAACTTGAACAAGCATTCACAATGAAATCTCATGATCTCAAGAGTTAAAACTCAGCCCGGCTGGTGTGGCTCAGTGGTTGAGCATGAACCAGGTCACGGTTTAATTCCCGGTCAGGGCACATGCCTGGGTTTTGGGCGTGCAGGAGGCAGCCGATCAATGATTATCTCTCATCAGAGATGTTTCCATCTCTCTATCCCTTTCTCTGAAATCAATAAAAACATATTTTTTTAAAAAAGAGGTAAAACTGCCCTGACCGGTTTGGCTCAGTGGATGGAGCGTCGGCCTGAGGACTGAGGGGTCCCGGGTTCAGTTCCGGTCAAGGGCATGTACCTTGGTTGCTGGCACATCCCCAGTGGGTGGTGTGCATGAGGCAGCTGATCAATGTTTCTCTCTCACTGATGTTTCTAACTTTCTCTCACTCTTCCTTCTTCTCTGTAAAAAATCAATAAAAATATATTAAAAAGAAAAAGAGGTAAAACTTAGAAGAGAGTTTGCTACCCTGTGAGTATGGTGAACGTCAGGCAAGCTTTACTTTTCTAAATCAAAACTGAGCGTTGGTTTCTAGGAAGAGCTATTTAGAAATATGACCACATAGACAGTACTTCTAAAATAACATAAAAACACAAAAAAGAAAAATTTTCTAATACAGGAAGAAATAGGTAAAGAAATAGAAAATTAATCGGTAGTAGCAGTTTACACAGATAGGCTGTCTCTCATAGAGACCTGGTCTGATTGATTCAAAACTACAAAAAGAAAATTCTGTGCCTCTAAATTTTTTTAAGGTTGACTTTTGAGAGGTATTCTACTTACCTCTATTTACCAAGAAGAAAAGAGATCTAAACATAATATGTATCAAGCATAACCAATGCATTTTATGTTCAGTTAATCTTCATAATAACCCTATGAATACATGAGAAAGTGGAAGCAAAGAGAAATAAAGAAATCTCCTCCTCAAAGTACCACTGCCTATAAATGATGGGACAACCTCAGGACAATTTTGTCGGAAGCTTATATATGTTCTGTGCACTTCATTACCCTGCCTCAGCCACAACAGACAGGTATTATCATATCTACTTGCCTGAATGTTAACGTCTGCCCACAGAAGTAGGTTGGAGCGCTGGAGTAGAGAACACCTGAGGATTCTGAATCATTCCGGAGTGCTATATTTCTTCGACTGCTCAGACTGTACCCCTCAAAGCCAGCTGTCCATTCTTTTTAAAAAGCAAAGACATTGGAAATTATTAGGATCTGTTCAGGACTAGCTTCAGTACAGACACATTAAAAAAGATGTGGAAGTAGAAAAGGCTACTCTTAGAGGTCATGAGCAAGTTTAATAAAAGATTCTTCCATGATAGGGCATTATGGTTCATCCTACAAACCATAAAAACACTTTCAGTCTATTCTTTTGGCATGGAAGATAAAAGTGTTATAGCCTATCTCAGTGGTCGGCAAACTCATTAGTCAACAGAGCCAAATATCAACAGTACAATTGAAATTTCTTTTGAGAGCCAAATTTTTTAAACTTAAACTATATAGGTAGGTACATTGCTATTAACTTAATTAGGGTACTCCTAAGGCTTAGGAAGAGCCACACTCAAGGGGCCAAAGAGCCGCATGTGGCTCTCGAGCCGCAGTTTGCCGACCACGGGCCTATCTGATAAAATCATATTTGAGCTTACTCCAACCTGATTAAGAACTAATTAACAAATGAGTTTGAATCTGGTAAACTAGTAATATAGAAGAGATCAACGTCAACCATACAGCTTTTGAGAAAAAGCCTCTACTCAGATATACACTGAAGGTTTGGATCAAACACTGCAGTTTCCATGCCCTAGCCAGTTTGGTTCAGTGAATAGAGCACTGGCCTGCAGACTAAAGGGTCCTGGGTTCAATTCTAGTCAAGGGCACATGCCTGGGTTGCGGGCTCGATCCCCAGTGAGGGGCATGCAGGAGGCAGCCAATCAATGATCACTCTCATCACTGATGTTTCTATCTGTCTCTCCCTCTCCCTTCCTCTCTGAAATCAATAAAAATATATTTTAAAAAAACAAAAAACCCTGAAGTTTCCTGATGCAATATTTAAAATCTGTGGTTTTAGGGAATGCTACCAATCCTGGGTGGCACTATTTTAGACTCTGGAGATAAGAACTGTTGAATTCTTTGTAAAAGTCACACGAAGTAATGTGAGCAGGAAGTAAAAGACATATCCAGTGCTGTTCTCATCAATCCAGGGTTAGCCTCAGAAACAAGGGTGGGCAGCGTGCGGCCTTGAGCACAGAAGACAAGTGTTCCTACACACAGTTGAGCTCAGGAGTGAGAAGGCAAGGGCATACCATGCGGCACCAACGTGGAATGACCTATCTGGGGGACACTCCAAGGACTCCACTCCTGTCGGCCATCTCCTCGGGCGCAGACTCGGAACTGATAATCAACATTGGGGTCTATGTGTAACACTATGAATTCAGTTTCAGAGCCTACATATACATCCTCAAAATGATTTGAAGTACATTTACGAAACTGGAGTCTGTAATCTTGGGCTGTAAAGTCGTCGTCCACCTAAAGAGAAAGACTTTGTGTTAGGTAAAAGTCAGAGAATAATTTCTCTCTGCATCACTCTATCAGAACTTTGAATGCGGTCCTTGACGGTTTGGCTCAGTGGATAGAGCATCAGCCTGCGGACTGAAGAGCCCCAGGTTCAATTCTGGTCAAGGACCCATGCCCAGGTTGCGTGCTCAATCCCCAATAAGGGGTGTGCAGGAGGCAGCTGATCAATGATTCTCTCATCATTGATGTTTCTCTCTCTCTCCCTCTCCTTTCCTCTCTGAAATAAAAAAAAATAAATAAAAATTTAAAAAAAACCTAGAATGTGGCATTTTGGGCCAAGCATACAAGCCCAAGTGCTGAATATACTCAATGCAGGCTCCTCTCAGGAAGGTCATCAGAAATATTCCATCATTGTGTCCCTTCTTTTCTTTACTGAACCATGTGTTTAGACCTCCCAATCTGATATGGAAAAATCTGCTTTCTTTGATGAAATGGCATGATTTCTACACAATAATGCCAAGGATAAAACATTAAAAATTCAAGGATAAGAATCCCACAACTAGCCCAGCCAGCGTGGCTCAGTGGTTGAGTGTCGACCTATGAACCAGGAGGTCACAGTTCCATTCCCAGTCACATGTCCTGGTTGTGGGCTCGCTCCATCCACAGCCCTGGTCAAGGCTCGTGTGGGAGGCGACCAATTGATGTGTCTCCCTCACACTGATGTGTCTCTCCCCCTCCCTTCCACGCTCTCTAAAACTCAAAGGAAAATATCCAGTGAGGATTAATAAAATAAAATAAAAATAAAATATGGTAGCTCATCTATATAACCAATTTAACACATAAAATCTCAGCAATGCTGAGATATAAAGAAATCATTCTTTAGACATTTTATTTCAGAGATATTAGTTGAGTGTTGACCAGGAAGCTATCAGACACCCAATATTCACTATCATCATTTGACTCTCCTAAAAAACAGAAATGGGAGCAGTCCTTAACTCAGGAAGTTACAACTGAGAAACAATGCAGTGATTCAGGGATTCTAAAAAGTACCTTCAAAACTGTTTATCTCAAACTGGAAGAGCTACCTCAGTTCAAGATCCCTGTGACTTTAATTGTAAAGCAAAAGGGATTTTTGTTTATGAAGAGAAAAAAATATTCAAAGGTAGTTTATCAAAAAAGTAATCTGCCCAGTTTGTGTGGCTCAGTGGTGAGCATCGAACCATGAACCAAGAAGTCACGGTTCGATTTCTGGTCAAGGGTACATGCCTGGGTATAGGGCTTGATTCCTAGTGGGAGGTGTGTGGGAGGCAGCCAATCAATGATTCTCTCTCATCACTGATGTTTCTATCCCCTTCTCCCTCTCCCTTACTCTCTCCGAAATCAATAAAAACAAATTTAAGAGAAAAAATTTAAGGCCCCCCAATCTCAAATCCATGATGTTGAAGCCACTTCTATAATTCTGAATTACTGACCTTACACCATCGCACAATGATGCCTCCAGGCTTCTCTATTAGTTCTTCTATCTGTACTGGTGGGCGAGATGCTACGGTTCCATGCTTAAAAATGTGGTCTTTCACTATGTTAAGAATTGAGTCATCCAACTGAGCAGATAAACAAGGCACATCGACCAGTAAAGGCACTTCTGGTAAGCTGAGGAAACAAAGCTCATGTGTGTATGAGGCTTTAACTGAGAGTTAAACATATAAGGGGTGGCCCTGGCCGGTGTTGCTAAATGGTTAGAGCACTGGCCAGAGCACCACAGGGTCTTGGGTTTGATTCCCAGTCAAGGGCATGTACTTGGGTTGCAGGTTCGAACCCCAGCCCGGTTGGAGCGTGTGCAGGAGGCAACTAATCGATGTGTCTCTCTCACATTAATGTTTCTTTCTCTTTCTCTCCCCCCCCCCCCCCCATTCCCTCCCTCCTTTCCACTCTCTAAATCAATGGAAAAAATTCCTTGGAGGCCGAAACCGGTTTGGCTCAGTGGATAGAGCGTCGGCCTGCGGACTGAAAGGTCCCAGGTTCGATTCCGGTCAAGGGCATGTACCTGGGTTGCGGGCACATCCCTAGTGGGAGATGTGCAGGAGGCAGCTGATCGATGTTTCTCTCTCATCGATGTTTCTAACTCTCTCTATCTCTCTCTCCCTTCCTCTCTGTAAAAAATCAATAAAATATATTAAAAAAAAAAATTCCTTGGAGGAGAATTAACTCCCCCACCCCCCCAAACCCCCCCGCTAAAAAAAATCCCAAGGGTTGGCTCTCTGGAGCACAACACACCTTCCCCACTCGCACCCCCCCCCCCCATCTTGTCCTTCTCTCTTTCTCCTAAGCTCCAAGGGCCCTTCTTTTGCCTCTGTAACTTGTTTCCTAAGGCCACTGATTCTATAGTTCACCTCTACCTCTGTGACTTTCTCAATAAACTTTCTCTTATTAAAAAAATAATAATAATACAGCCCTGGCTGGTGTGGCTCAGTTGGTTAGAGCATTGTTCAGAATACCAAAAGGTAGCAGGTCCGATTCCCAGTTTGGGCACATACCCAGGTTTTGGGTTCAATCCCTGGGTGGTACAGGAGGCAACTGATCGATGTTTCTCTCGCACATGGATCTCTCTCTCTCTCTCTCTCTCACTAAAATCAATAAACATATCCTTGGGTGAGGATTCAAAAAAAACAACAACAATAAGGAATACTTTAGATCAGTCACATACTATAAGGATGCAGAAGCTCCCGGTAAATAATGCTCATGGCAGTGGGGGCTTTGCAAAACATTACATAAAGATTCTATTCCCAAATAAGTATGAGCAAGAAGATAAAAAAGTTGGTAGAATCACAGTTGTCAAGTTTATGCCAAAAGATCTGTTTTACTGAGATATGACCTAGTTTCAATATTATGTTCAAATCGTTAAAAATTTAACAATTCTATTACACATTAGAATTGAAGAAAATCTGGGAAGAGAGGAGGAGAAGAGGGTCCTAATATATATAATAGGGTCCTAATATATTTTGACAGGAGAAGATCTGACTTTGGGTGGTGAGTACATGATACAATACACAGATCTTGCAACATAGAAACCCACACCTGAAATCTGTATGTTCATGTTGACCAATGTCACCCCAATAAATTTAATTTTTAAAAAAATCGAAGAAAATCTGTAATGATACTATACCAAAAATTGCAATCACAACTATTTTATATTAGTAATACTGGTAATGAGCAGTGAAGCCTTGAAAAATATATTCTCTTTCACCTTTAATCAGAATCTTTAACAGGGAGGGGATGAATAAAAAGGCATAGTTTAGATCAAGCATGTCAAACCCGCGGCCCACAACAAATATATTTGTGGCCTAGCCAATATAACGGTATGTAAGTAACGTTTTAATAAAAAATTCGTAACTTAGTTTTTACAATATCCTATTATACATAATTATTAATAACGAACTACAACGTTCACTAATGACTGATTACTACACTTCTCTCTAATAATACTAGCAGCGAATATTTTAGCAGCTGATTGCCACATCATTAGTCTTGGACTGACTTGTTTGGTGTGTGCAACAGGAAATATTTCACTTTTGGAGAACTAGAAAAGTAGGTTTATTTGTGTTACACTTATTAATTTGTGCAGTTATTCAGTGTCTGATAATTAATGTTCAAGAAAAAAGATTAATTTTTATTAAAGTGTTCTATTATTTTATGTTAACGATTACTCATTTATTTCAGCCCTTTGTATTCAGCATGTCTCTATTGAAATAAACCTACTGGATGGTCAGTAGGTTTCTATTTGGCCCATGTTAGCCTTTGAGTTTGACATGCTTGGTTTTCAGTAGTTCTCAACATTCTGGCCCTTTAAATACAGTTCCTCGTGTTGTGACCCAAACATAAAATTATTTTTGTTGCTACTTCTTAACTGTAATGTTGCTACTGTTATGAATCATAATGTAAATATCTGATATGCAGGATGGTCTTAGGAGACCCCTGTGAAAGGGTCGTTCGACTGCCAAAGGGGTCACGACCCACAGGTTGAGAACCGCTGGTTTAGATGCTTAAAAGTAAGCCCCAAGGCATTAACTCTTACCTGTCCAACTGAATGTGTGAGGCCTTTTTGGTAAAGCTCCACAGTTTTTCATTCTGTTCTCCTACACCACCAAGAATGGCAATTTCACCTAGAATCAGAAATAAGAGATCTAGTACAGTGAAAAATAGTCACACTCTCAAGTAATCAATACAACCCTTGTCCAGGTAGGTCTCTGGTTTTCTTGCAAACAATTCTTAAGTGACGCCACAATCAAATTCCCAAAAGAGGCCAGCGTAACTCAGTGGTTGAGCATCGACCTATGAACCAGGAGGTCATGTTCGGTTCCCTCAGGGCACATGCCCAGGTTGCGGGCTCAATCCAGGTTGTAGTGTGGGGTGTGCAGCAGGCAGCTGATCAATGATCCTCTCTCATCATTGATGTTTCTATCTCTCTCTCCCTCTCCCTTCCTCTCTGCAATCAAAAAAATCTTTAAAAAAAAATTCCCGCCCTAACCGGTTTAGCTCAGTGGATAGAGCGTCCGCCTGTGGACTGAAGGGTCCCAGGTTCGATTCCGGTCAAGGGCATGTACCTTGGTTGCAGGCACATCCCCAGTAGGGGGTGTGCAGGAGGCAGCTAATCGATGTTTCTCTCTCATCGATGTTCCTAACTCTCTATCCCTTTCCCTTCCTCTCTGTAAAAATCAATAAAATATATTTTTAAAAAATTTCCCAAAAGAGGTGAAGGAATTAAGAAGTATGGGTTGTTTGGGTGGTAGGCACATGGTGCAATATACAGATCTTCTAACATAAAAACCGACACCTGAAACCTATATGATGATGTTAACCAGTATCACCCCAATAAATTTAATAAAAATTTAAATTAAAATTTAAAAAAGAAGTACAGGTTAGTAGTTACAAAATAGTCATGGGGATATAAAGTACAGCATAGGAAACCTATATATTTAAAAGCCTAATATGCAAAGTGTCCCCTCAGGAGGTCAACCAGGAGACCGGGAATTTGATCACTCACTATGATGTGCACTGATCACCAGGGGGTGGTGTGGAATAAAGGGAGGCCCTGGCAGGCAGCCGGCAGCCTCTAAGGACCTGACCCGTGCATGAATTTTGTGCACTAGGTCTCTAGTATAGTCAATAATATTGTAATACCTGTATGGTGCTAGATGGGTACTGGAAATATTGGGGGAGAGGGGAAATACTTTGATTATCTAACCACTATGCTGTATAGATTATCTAACCACTATGCTGTATAAATGAAACTAATACAAAATAATATTGAATGTAAACTCTAACTGAAAAATAAAATTTAAAGTAGCTTTATTTTAATTCCCAAAAAGTAAAAGCAGACACTATTTTAGAAGTGACACTAAGGTTAAGTTCAAGAGGAAAAGGGTCCACAATGGCAACATCCCACCAGAAATGTCTGTTCTGTTCTAACCAAGGAAATCTGGTTGTCAATCAACTCTATGCAAAGCAGAAGACCCAGGGACTTTTCCCATCTCTCCTACAGAAACTTTCATCAACACCAATAGGAGCCAGAAGGAATAGGGCACACGGATCTTATAAACCAAATGGGGGGAGGAGGAACATGTGTAATACTCTCAACAGTAAAGATTAAACAACAACAAAAAACAACAAATCATAATGTTTTCCTAAAAGATTATCATCTATTAGATTAGAACTTACTCAACAGAATAAAAAAAAAATGCTATATAAAGGCAGTAAATCACAACCACTTCTATATCCTCCCACAGCCCCACCAGAACTCTTTTCTATCTGAATGAACCTTGGAATGACTCAAGTTTCCTTCACCAAAAGGAAAAGAGACACACTGAACACTGCCTTAAAATCCTCCCAATTCCATAAATAAGCTTTTATCCCTTGGGAAAGGAGGGAAGAGTTTGAAATTTAAAGTATTTCTGAAGTACAAAAAAATGGAAGCATCTGAAAAAAATTGAGAGATGCTGTGACAAGCATGTATGTGCCTCGAAGGATTTATTTTCTAAACTAAAAACATCTCTCAGTCTTCAGGGTGATGGGTGTACACTCCTGACCTGTGATGAACTGCTTCTGGGTTTGTTTCCAAATGCACAGCCTCCAGGGAAAGACATTCTGTGGTCTTGCTAAAAATTTTTTTCTCAAAGGCACCGTTATGGTGAATAGCAAATAAACACTTCTCACTGAAGATAAGACTAAAATACACTTAGCATGTGAAGGAAACACTGGTACCATATTCCACGTAAGACAAAACAGGGGACTGGTTTCCAGTTGGAGTCACAGACTTGTGAGCCATGCACACTTTTTATCCTCTGCCACTGGACTGCACTCGGTCTGCAGAATGGATTCCACCGCCTCCCCTGCCTCTTTCCCCCTGGAGTTATTTAAATGTTGCTGTCCCTTACAGTTCTACCATTTCTGCCTTCTCATCTCATATTGTAGACTATCTCTTTTTATTTTTAAATATATTTTATTGATTTATTATAGAGAGGAAGGGAGAGGGATAGAGAGTTAGAAACATCGATGTGAGAGAAACATCGATCAGCTGCCTCCTGCACACCCCCTACTGGGGATGTGCCTGCAACTAAGGTACATGCCCTTGACTGGAATTGAACCTGGGACCCTTCACTCCGCAGGCCGATGCTCTATCCACTGAGTCAAACTGGTTAGGGCTGTAGACTATCTCTTGATGATATTTCTTATTCCTATTGATTCAGATCTGATATATATGCCATTAATTGCCATATTAACATCTCCAGATATTATCTCTCGCCTAAGCATCACTCCCAACTCCCCCTTTCATCTTAAGCACTTCAAAGTCAACATGCTCAAACCAAATGCCTAAGTACCCACCAGAGCCCAACCCTACTCCTTCATTTCCTATGTCAGTAAAAAGCACAATTTACCGACACCCAAAATCAGGCTGGTTTTGGTCATCCTAGATCCTTCGCTTTCTCCTCTAACCTATATCCAGTCAATCACCAGTAATCAACTCTTATTGATCAGTAAAATCATCAATAATTCTATATGAAAAATCTTAAAACCAGCTCTACCTTATCCTCTCGTCTCTGTCGTCATTCTTTCCTATCTGGATTACTGCTGCAACTTCCTAATTAGTCTCTTTATCTCTAGTCTTACAACTTTGAACCCAGTCTCCAAACTGTAGGCTGTGCCAATTTTTTAAATGCAACTTTGTGTAACTCTGCTGCCTAAATTACTTCAAAAAGATCCCTGATATGCCCCTCCCTTCACTCGTGATGTTCCTTCTGCTTCCACTCGGGCTGTTAGCTCCCTCTGCAAAACTCCTACAGAAAACTCTCCTACAGTCTTCCAGTTAAGCATATCCCTTCTGTGCTCCCGTAAGGCCTTAGATCTCTCTCGGCATATGTGCCTCGCTCACATGTGAACCCCAAAGGACAGAATTTTAATTTAATGTACCTGACAAAGGCTTATGGGGAGGGAGGGAGGAAGGAAGGAAGGGAGGAAGGCTAGATCTGGGCATGTTTCCACCAAAATAATTGGCTAAAGACAAAAATATAACAACTACAATTTCAGGAGTAAACACTAATCATATTTGTTAGCCTATTTTTTCTTTTAATATATTTTATTGATTTTTTACAGAGAGGAAGGGAGGGAGATAGAGAGTCAGAAACATCGATGAGAGAGAAATATCGATCAGCTGCCTCCTGCACATCTCCTACTGGGGATGTGCTCGCAACCCAGGTACATGCCCTTGACAGGAATCGAACCTGGTATCTTTCAGTCCGCAGGCCAACGCTCTATCAACTGAGCCAAACCGGTTTCGGCTTGTTAACCTATTAAAAAGAACAATGGAATTGCCCAGCCAGTGTGCCTCAGCAATTGAGCGTTGACCCAGGAACCAAGAGGTCACCAGTTGATTCCTGGTCAGGGCACATGCCTCAGTTGCAGGCTTGATCCCCAGTAAGGGGCGTGCAGAAGGCAGCCGATCGATGATGTTCCTCTCTTATGGATGTTTCTACCTCTCTATCCCTCTCCCTTTCTCTCTCTCTAACAATCGATAAAAAACATATATAAAGAACAAGGGAATTAAACTCTATAATCCACAAACACTCTGAAAAAGATCTGAAGACTCAAAATGACCTTAAAATTGCTCTAACAGTGAATGTGATAATATCATGGAACTGTTTGAGAAAAATCATTTACTCCTTGTTTTGTAAATGATTATAATTAACACTTTAATTGCACTTATGCTGGGATACCTCACTGTGTATCTGTCATCCTATATTATAAACTGTCCCATGGTAGGAACTTCGTAAGCACCCCACAGATGGCAATAAGCCCTGAGAAATGAGCACTGTCGATCTGAATTTGCCACATTTAATAGGAGAAGCCCACCTTCTTGGACCAAGTCCTCTGCAGTGTTAACTCCGTGCTCTATGAGCTTCTGGCAGTCATCAAGCGGTTTAATGGTCTCTTGCTCAATGGTATCCACTTCTTGCAAAAGGGTCACCAGTCGCTCATCCAGGAGCTTCCCAAGGGTTCCCTTTAAATCATTAAAATGCTGTTTGAGGACATCTCTGGTCTGTGATGCACTCTCTTTGATCTGAAAAGAAATAACAAAACTCAGAATCAGAATCACTAAAAAAGGCTAATCCACAAGCAACACCTATGATAATTTCAAGGTACTATACAATCATCATCTTCTATTCACTGGAAAACCAAATGTGATTCATCTGCACAAACTTGCAGACTTGCACACAACTGGCCTTCAGGTCAGACAGAATGGGCTCAAACCCTGGTTCCATCATTCACAAACTGTGTCAATGTGGTCAAGGGAATTAAGCACTCCATACCTCAGTTTCCTTATGCTTACCTCACTGGGTTGATGCTAGGGTTAAATAAAAATATATGTTGCACTTAGTAAAACAATTGGCACACTGTTGTTCTCAATAAATAAGTGTTAGAAAATATTATCTGTACAAAGTAATTTGTGGCAATAGTACATTTCATTAAAAAATAATTTTAAACTAGGAGGGCATTAAAATTCATTTGCTTAAAGAATAAAGAAATGGTACGTTAGAAAGCTACAATACCAAAAAATCCACTCGTGGATAAAATGCCCTCATTATGCGAAAAAAAAACTAAGAATTTATTTAAATCCTAAGAAGCTCATAAGAAGCAGAAAATGTTCATAAAAAACACACTTCTGGGCCTGGCTGGTGTGGCTCAGTAGTTGAGCGTCAACCCATGAACCAAGAGGTCCCCATTTCGATTCCTAGTCAGGGCACATGCCTAGGTTGCGGGCTTGATCCCCGGTGGTGCGTGCGCAGGAGGTAGCCGATCAGTGTCTCTCTCTCACCAATGTTTCTATCCCTCGACCTTCCTCTCTGAAATCAATAAAAATATATTATTTTTAAAACACACTTCTGGGACAATGACTTAATCTTTTTTGAGTCATGGTCCTCTTTGTGAATCTCACTGAGAGATTTATAGATCCTCTTCCCAGAAAAATGAATACCCTACTTATTCAATTTCAGGGGTTACAAATTCCCTTAGACCCCAACCACGGCTTGCTGGGAGCAGTAAATCTGAAAGGTGGTTTGCAGAAGAATCAAACAGGCTGCCTATTATAATTCAGATTTCAGGGCTCCATCCCAGACCTACCCCACTAGAAGCTTGGAGGAGGGGGGCAAGAGGAGTGTATGGAGTTCTTGTTTTCCACAAGCACACCTGTGATTCTGCAGCCCATACTTTGAGAAACACTGCTCTACGTCCACACAGCCAGATTAAGGACCGCTGCTCTAAGACAGCGGTCACCAACCGGTGGGCCACAGAGAGGTCCGAAAGGTTGGTGACCGCTGCCCTAAGACATAAAACAAGAAAATCTTTACATTGCACACATATTATAGAAATGTGTGAATATATTTCACACATATTCTTTTTTCTTTTTAAGAATACATATAACATGGCCCTGGCTGGGTGGATCAGTTGGGTTAGATCGTCAACCCAAGCACTGAAGGGTTGAGGGTCGAAGGGTCGATTCCCAGTCAAGGGGATTCCCAGTCAAGGGGATGTACCTGTTCAGGGCATGTGCAGGAGGCAATCAGTTGATGTTTCTCTCTCTCTCTCTCTCTCTCTCTCTCTCTCTCTCTTTCTCTCTCTCTCTCTCTCTCTCCCTCCCTCCCTCCCTCCCTCCCTCCCTCCCTCCCTCCCTTCCTCCCTTCCACTCTGTCTTAAAAGCAATGGAAAAAATATCTCTGGTGAGGGTTAACAACAAAAAAGGAAATTCTAACTATAAACCAAAACTCTTAGTTGAATTAAAGCAAACACATACTTTATTTTGCTAACATTATCATATTAGTTTCATATGACATATTATGTTTACTGCCCTAACCCTTTTGCTAACTTGATCTTAGCAAGAATGTTTGAAGTCCAAGAAAACCACCTAGAAAAAATATATCAAAATATGGAGAAAGCACTATATTTGTTTATTTTTATTTTTATTTCAGAGAGGAAGGAAGAGAATGATAGCAACATCAATGATGAGAATCACTGATCGCATGCCTGCTACTGGGGATCAAGCCCGCAACCGGAGCATGTGCTCAGACCGGGAATCCAACCGTGACCTCCTGGTTCATAGGTCGACACTCAACCACTGAGCCACGCCAGCCAGGCTACAGTACTATATTTTAATAGCTAACAGAGCAATTTAGAACAATTTCTATTTATTCTCTAATACTAAATTTAAAAAGCAGACACACAAAATTGTTTTGCAGAAATGTTCACAACCACATAAAAACAAAAGATGCCCCTGCCCAAGGACAACAAAGAAATACAAAAAAAAAAAAAAAGAACTAACAGTTTGATTGGCTGGGTGGACAGATCATGGATGCAACTTTTTCTCTTTTTCACCTTATTGGGAGTTACAGTGGCTGGTACGTGTGCAGTAATAGAATTCCTTAAATCATAAAGTAAAGGAGAAATCCTAATTTAAATTTAATGGTTAATCTCTGCAAAGTTACTAAAGAACTTCTATAAAATAAACCAAAGTCAAAGTTGTTTTGCTGATTTTTTTTTTTTAAAAAAAGAGCCAAACTCGCCCTAATCTGTTGGGCTCAGTGGAGAGAGCGTCAGCTGCAGACTGAAGGGTCCCAGGTTTGATTCTAGTCATGGGCATGTATGGCGGTTGTGGGCACATCCCCAGTAGGGGGTGTGCAGGAGGCAGCTGATCAATGTTTCTCTCTCATCGATGTTTCTAGCTCTCTATCCTTCTCCCTTTCTCTCTGTAAAAAATCAATAAAATATATACATATTTTTAAAAAGAACCAAACTAAAAATGTACTTGATTTGGTTCATCACTCAGCTGTGGGATCCTTGGGAATAAGCCCCTAACATACCAGCACTAAGCAAATAAATGTTACTGAATAAAAATAATCAAGTGTGCTTTTAAGATCTTACTAAAAGAACCAAGGGAGACACATCACCTGGAATATTGTCAGAAATGCAAAAATTTTCAGGCCTCACCCAGAGCTACTAAATCAGAACCTGCATTTTTAACAAGATCCCCAGGTGACTCAGACAGACCTTACACATGTCGGAGCACTGTAATATAGTTTGCACCCCTGCCACCAAGAGGAAATTCCGCAGCTGAACACTATACCAACCAGGGCCTGCCTCGCTCTTTAGCGGATGCGGCACACACAGGAAGTGCATTGGTTAGGTAAAGTCAATTTCCTCTTTAGAAAGAATTCAAAAGCTCCTTGCAGGGCCTATGTTTTGTTTCTGTTTTAGAGCCTCGGAAGAAAAAAGGAAGTATGTGAACACAAAGTAGTGAGAGGGCCAGGGAGGGAGACTCCATTTCTAAATCCATCTCCTGGACTTTCATTGTAAATGTGTTCCCTTTTACTCACAGAATGCCAACCACTGCTTTTCAAACTTGATACTAACTTGGCATCATTTCTTCTCTCCGAAATGGTTCATAATTTAAAGCCTCAGGCACCTTTAAGCCAATTATGTAACCAAGTACATTCGCTTTGCTTTTGAAACTTTAAAAAATGTGGGCTTCGCTGCTGAGTGAGTTGTCCCTATCTGATGTGGCACCATGGTCCAGGGTGTTCACGATTAGCTCGTTAATCTTCACAACTCTGAGAGGTGGGTCTGCATTGTTTATATTGAGCAAAGTGAAGCTCAAAGTCAAAAAAATTCCGCAAGGCTTCCCAGTGCCTGAAACAGTCTCACTCCAAGGACCATGGTCTTTCCCCTCACCAGGCTGTTTAGTACTTACGGATCCCATGTGAAAGAATCCCCAGGTCAACCTATAAATTATGTACTGCCTGATGTAAGATGCATTTCTTGTCTTTGCAGGAAGAATCCTGTCATGGTCAACCAGTCAGCCCCAGATGCTACCTAGCCATTCTAGGGCAAAACAACTGTGATGGTTTGTAACAAAGTAGATTTAAGAATAGAAATAACACACAACTCAAGGTTTCTAAGAGGAAACTAATATACCTTGTTTATAGTTATTAATAATATTCTGGCCCTGGGTGGTTTGGCTCAGTGTATAGTGTCGCCTGCGGACTGAAGGGTCCCGGGTTTGATTCCAGTCAAGGAAGGGCATATGCCCAGGTTTTGGGCTTGATCCCCAGTAGGGGGCATGCAGGAGGCAGCCGATCAATAATTCTCTCATCATTGATGTTTCTATCTCTCTCTACCTCTTCTTTCCTCTCTAAAATCAATAAAAATATATTTTAAAAAATACTGTAAAAGACGGCCTAGATAAGAGTTTAAAAAAATAATAATATTCTGAACCAATTTTTCACTAAAACCTCTACTGTAACCGACCATTAAAACTAATTCACAGCCCTGGACAGTGTGGCTCAGTTAGTTGGAGTGTCATTCCATACACTGAAAGATGGTGGTTTGATTCCTGCTTGGGCACATACCCAGGTTTCGGGTTCAATCCTGGTTGGGTCTTTCACATCAATGTCTCTGTCTCTGTCTCCTCCCTTCCTCTCTCTAAAATCAATTTTTAAAAATTAAAAAAATAATAATAACTTGCCCTGGCCAGCACTGCTTAGTGGTTAGAGCGTCAGCCCTCACACTGAAGGGTCTCGGGTTCGATTCCTGGTCAAGGGCACATACCTGGTTGCAGGTTCATCCAGCCCCGGTCCAGGCACGACTGGGAGGCAACCAATCAATGTGTCTCTCTCACATCGATGTTTCTCTCTCTCTTTCTCCTCTCTCCTCTCCCACTCCTTTCAACTCTGAAAATCAATGGGAAAAACTATCCTCGGATGAGTATTAAAAAAAAATAGTAATAATCACTTATTTACAAAGTTTCCACAGCAGTTGATTAATCCCAAAGCTATATCAAGAAAAAGGATTGTCGCTGAAACCGGTTTGGCTCAGTGGATAGAGCGTTGGCCTGCGGACTGAAAGGTCCCAGGTTCGATTCCGGTCAAGGGCATGTACCTGGGTTGCTGGCATATCCCCAGTAGGAGATGTGCAGGAGGCAGCTGATCAATGTTTCTCTCATCATCGATGTTTCTAACTCTCTATCTCTCTCCCTTCCTCTCTGTAAAAAATCAATAAAATATATTTAAAAAAAAAAAAAAAAAAAGGATTGTCAAGGGTGGGGGGAAAAAGGAGACATATGTAATACTCTTTGTAATACTTTAAGCAATAAAAAAAAAAAAGAAAGAAAGAAAGAAAAAAGATGGAACAGGATAGGAAAGGACAGAACAGAACAGAATAGAACGTGTATTTCAGGAAATTAAGTAACTGGAATCTTCTCTATCTCCTCTAAAACATGCGTCTTCATGACTTCATAGAAGAAAAGAATTTTTATCTTCTAATTTTAATCTATGAGTTTATTTTCCCAATTATTTTACGAGTAGGAAACCAAAACTATATAAAATTAGAGACTGACTTTAAACACCATCAGCCAACAAGGACATAGAGATCAAAAATAAAAGACAAAGATATAAAATAGTCAACCGAAATTGAAAAAACTAACCAAAATGCTTCTTCTCAATTCAAATGAAATGTACTGCATTGGCTATTGCCTTTGTGCTGGCACCAAGACATTAGTCATTAGAAATAACAATGATAGCAATAATAACAGTACAGTAATAGCTATCATCTACTGAATACCTACTGTGTGCCACGTATAACATCCACGGTCTTATTTAGATTCTATCACCCTCCCTATGAAAAAAGCATCTGTAGATGAGTAACATATGAGTCAGAGACATGAACTTGCCTACATTACAAAGCTACTAAAGTGGCAGAGAATTTGAATTGTCTGATTCATGTATGGACTCATAAGTGTTGCTACATTTCCTTCTTATCTCTCTTACAATTAGGCTATTTTGTTATGCTTATTTGAAAACATCCAAAAAGAAAATCTTTATTATATGAATTGCTAGTCTGTTACATTCGTGGCCCTCAGTGAATCACAACTCTTGGTACTCATATCCTCCCTCCCTTAGAATATAGGCCGGGCCTGTATTCTAATGCAGTCAATGTGCATAGCTATAGGCTAGAACTGATGCTCTGCCAGTTCCAGGCCTCAGCCTTAAGAAAACCTGGCAACTTGTGCTTTTGCACTTAGGGGGGTCCTGAGTCACCATTTAAGAAGTATGTCTACCTTTCTGGAAAGAACAAGTGGAAGAAGGAGGAAAGTGGGAAGGGTAGGAGGAAGAGAGGAAGGAAAAGAGAGATACTGGCACTGAGGCCCAACCATAAATCCCAACTGACTCCTGCTACCACTAAGGCTCCAACAGGTTAAGTGAACATTCTGTCTTGAACATGCCAGCCTTAGCTGCCATCTGATTGCAATTATGTGAATGTTGCCAGCAAACTCAGGTATGGCCAAATGAACCCCAGAATAGCAAATAAAATGACTGCTTTTAAGCCATTATGCTTTGGCATAGTTTGTGTAGGAACAAATAGCCAAATCATATGATAAAACAAATGTTTAATTCTTGATTATCTGCATTAATGAATAGGGTGCATTTAATCAAGACAATGAATATTATTAAAAAAATCTGCAAAACTACACCCAAAACATTCATAAAGGCACGCATTCAGTATTTAATGAGGTCTAGTTATGTTCCACAAACCAGAGTTATAAAGATAAATAAGGTATGGTCCTGACCTCAAAAAACTATCATTCTGGTAAAGGAGACAGTTGCATGCACACGTAACTATAATAAAAGGTAGCACTACATTCTTATATAAGTGGGATAGCCACAAACTGCCATCAGAGCTCAGAGCATTCTGCTGGGCAAGAGAATAGGAGAGAAGTAAGGGGCATCACTTTGAATAACAATAATATTTAGTGGTATTATTATTACAGCAAATATTTATTAAGCACTTCGTATGTCCCAGACATTGTGTTAAGCATTTTTAATAAATTTCTCATTAAACAAATATAAGTAAGAAATAAATTTCTCATTTAAATTCCCACAGTGGCCAGGTAAAGTAGGTGCAATCCTTACCCTCACGGCTCAGATAAGGAAAGCGAGGTTCAGGAACGTTAACTTTGTCATCTCCTGGCTAACATGGGCAAGTACTGACGAAGGAAAATAACTGCAAATAGAAGTGATTCGCTGATACTCCTCAATAATAAAAGCCCGTCCTACATCTGTGTGGCTTTTTTAGATGACAAAGTAGCCACATTATTTACCAGACTTATAGTAACAAGAATAGCTCTTTATTAAAATTATACGTACATTACAAATTTACATTGGGAAAAAATCTATACAGAAAAACTGACACACATTTTCCCATTAACATCACTGATTGTAACAGTATGGATTCAAATGCTTGCTTTAATTCTTATTTATATTATTCTATATTTCAAGTGAGTTCTGGATTCAACAAGCAGCTTTCAGAGTGTCATGTTTAAAGACAATTTGTGAAAAGACAAATTCAAGAAAAGCTGACTGAAAAGCCAATGTAAATATGTGGTCTTTTGCACACAAATATGTGTGCAGCTTTGTTTTTCTTGGTTGTTGATCGTTTAGCATTGCTTCTAGAGCTTTGCTTCTAGTATTTGGTGTACCTGAGTCAACACACTTCAGCCTGCCACCAACCAATGCTCCATAGCTATCCTATCTAACAGGCTATTCACCTTGGCGTTCAAAATCAGATTGCAGGTAGGAAATTTTTCATAATAAATGCTTATGATATAATGTTAACCAAAAGAAAAAAATGAATACAAAGTTGCATATACAGTAGTCTCTCAATTTTACAAGATAATATGTCTAGAAGGAGACACCAAGATGTTAATAATGGCTGTCTCCAAGAAGTAGAATTATGAGTTATTTTTAAATTATTTCATCCATTCTTGGTTTTCCTCAGCTTAGATATAACTATAGGACACTATAATTGGGACATTTTAAGTACTACTGCAGTAACAAATTATTTCAAACAGATTTTTGGACTGTTTTGAAAATGGGTAACAGAAGGGGAAGTGGGAGATAAAAGAAGCAATAATAGCTTTCTTTTCTCTGCTGAACTACTAGGACTTCCTGCCCTGGTTCTCTGAAATAACTTGTTTTTTACGCTGAGTTCTATATCTGTCCCAGTCTTTAACTAGTATGCTATGTGTTTTCAAATGCTATGGGAATAATAATCTATAGAAAACCTGGCATTGTACATTAGGAATATCAAGATTATGAGTTAAATCTTCAAGAAATTATCTGAAATCAACTATTAAAAATTGAAAACAAAATACTATAAAGACAAAGGGTCACATTACAGATGTTAACAAATTATTTCAAACAGATTTTTGGACTGTTTTGAAAATGGGTAACAGAAGGGGGAAGTGGAAGATAAAAGAAGTAATAATAGCTTTCTTTAGGACAGCACTGGCTCCAGACTGTCAATTATTCACTTGAATATCCTTGTATAATTGTCTAACAAACCTATGATATTCCAAACAATGTTTCATCTTGGGGATAAACCACAGCAATTTATGACTCACACCTGGGGTTTAGATTACACTACAGAAGTCAGTAGAGAGCTGATGAAATGGTAATGATATACTCTAAGGCAGTGTGCCTCTAGTTTTAATGTGCATACATATCATACCTGGCAATCTTGTTAAAGTACAGATTATGATTCAGTAGGTCTGAGTGGGGCCTGATTCCTGCATTCTTCACAAGCTCTCAGGTCATAATGATGCCACTGCCGTGGTCACGGATCCTTGTACTAGCAAGGATCAAAGGGATACCACTGGCATCCCCAGGTGAGCAGGGTCCTCACCAAATAGTCTCTCATTTAGGTACCAGGATCTGGCCCTTTACTCTGAAAGAGCAGACTTGTTTTGTTTTTTTTTAAATATATTTCTTTATTGATTTCAGAGAGGAAGGGAGAAGGAGAGAGGGATAGAAACATCAATGATAAGAGAGAATCATTGATTGGCTGCCTCCTGCACACCCCCTACTGGGGAACAAGCCCGCAACCCAGGCATGTGCCCTTGGCCAGAATCGAACCTGGGACCCTTCAGTCCGCAGGCCAACGCTCTATCCACTAAGCCAAGCCGGCTAGCTAGGGTGAGACTTGTTTTTGTTAATGCCCTGAGCGGCAATGACTCATACCAATTAAAAGGCACATGAAGGCCACCACATTCATTTTATAGAGTGAAATATAACTGTACACATACTAGAATATTGGTATTTCTCATTGTAGGCACCTCCAGTACCTCCAACAAATCCCCCTTTGATAATATACAAAGATGACGTTTCTAAACCTGCAAAACTGAGGATGAGGACCTGGATAGTGGCAATGTCATCAGTTGATGCCACTCTACCCTACCCGGTTTGGCTCAGTGCATAGAGTGTCCGCCAGTGGACTGAAGGGTCCCGGATTTGATTCTGGTCAAGGACATGTAGCCCTGGTCAGGGTGCCTGCGGGAGGCAACTAATCAATGTGTCACTCTCACATTGATGCTTCTCTCTCTCTGTCTCTCCCCTTCCCTTCCACTCTCTCTAAAAATCAATGGAAAAATGTCCTCGGGTAAAGATTAACAACAATGAAAAAAGATAGTGTCACTCTGTAAGGCAAATCTGACTGGCCAGCTAATATCACTACGTGACATCTTGATCAGCTATCTACTTACAACAAGCAGGAAAGCCAACTCTGCAGAAATAAACAAGTGGTGAAAATTACACTGGAAGTAAAAATCTAAAAATGAACACATAAGAATTTAGGTTCTTCTTATCTGTTTTGCTTTTAGAGGTAGTAGTGTAAAGACCAACCATCAAAGGAAAGAGTAAATCCATTAAGGCAGTGGTCTGTTTCCTCAGCCACAGCGTTTCTGGGACCTAGAAGAATCTCTGGCCTATAGTAGGCACCCAATAAATATTTATTGAGTGAGTGAACAAATGAGTATTTAAGGAGAGTGGGAGTTAATTTCTTTGGTATGTACATTTTAGTACCAAGGATTCCAGGGAGCTACAGAGAACTATTCTCAATAATTTCAACATCAGTAGGCCAGACTGGCTGTAAACATTATCTGATTTCCTGAAGACAACAAACATCACACTAGCCTTTAACTTATTCAGTTAAAAGTTACAGACTACCCTTGCATTCCTACACAGAACTTCCTTTTCTCTTAAGACAGAGGGTAGGGCATAAACTTAACCACAAGAAGAGAAACTGCTACAATGCTGGCAGTTATTTCTGACAAAATAACTTTAAAAGATTGGTACTTTTCCTTCTAGACTTTCATAGACATGATTTTTTAACCTGAAACAAATTTCACGGGAGTTTTAAAGGGTAAGAAACAAAAGCAAAGATAAAAAGTATGCCAAGAGGTCTTGAAAAAGTTAAACAAAGAGTCACCATGCTACCCGGCATTCCTAAGTATATACGTACTAAAAGAACTGAAAACATGTCCACATAAAAACCTGCACATGAATATTCTTAGCAACATTATTCATAATAGGCAAAAAGCGAAAATAATCCAACTGTCTATCAATTGGTAAATGGATAAATAAAATGTGGTTAGCCACACAATGAATATTATTCAGCCATAAAAAGGAACTGAAGTACTGATACATGCTACACAAAGGATGAATCTTGAAAACATTATGCTAAGTCAAAGAAGTCCGTCACAAGAGGCTAGTGTATGATTCCATTTATATGAAATGTCCAGAATAAGCAAATCCACGTAGAGACTGAAAGTAGTTTAGTGGTTGCCAGGGCCTGGAGGAGTGACAGCTAACGGGTATGGAATTTCTTTTTGGGGTGATAAAAATATCCCTAATTAGATAATGGTGATGTATGCACATCTTGTGAATATACTAAAAACTGCTAACTCATACATGTTCAGGCACAAATTTATGGTATGTGAATTATCTCACTTAAAAAAATCACTCCCCCCAAAAATAAAATCAGCAAGTAAAAAATATGCATAAAGGGGAGCATCCCTTCCTCTCTGCTCTTCCCTTTTTCCCCCATGCAAAATCTTTGACTAAAAAGCCATATATTTTATGTAGTTATTCTGAAAATGACTGGGACCTTAAAAATATCCTAACCACCAAACAAAAGCAGCTGCTTATTTTGATAACATTTTTGTAACACAGACCTTCCTTAAAATGCAAGTTGACAGAGGGCTTATTCTACAAACCCAAACATACAATCCACTAGAATTAGCTTTGAGGAGAAACGCCGTTGTAACTGGCAGTGGCACAAAACAGATTCCAGTTCACAAAAGAGAGCTACAGTCTAATCAGAAGGCAATGTCATCGGAAATCAAACAGTGATGGATGTTCTTAGTGTTTTCTGTCTCAGTCCCCAGAGAATGGGCCTTAGGACAAAACAAAACAAAAACCCATAGTAAACTACACTAAATTACTGGAAAGTATGTCCTGTATTTAAATTGTTGGATATAGCCGAAACCGGTTTGGCTCAGTGGATAGAGCGTCGGCCTGCGGACTGAAAGGTCCCGGGTTCGGTTCCGGTCGAGGGCGTGTGCCTGGGTTGCGGGCATATCCCCAGTGGGAGATGTGCAGGAGGCAGCTGATCGATGTTTCTCTCTCATCGATGTTTCTAACTCTCTATCTCTCTCCCTTCCTCTCTGTAAAAAATCAATAAAATATATTTAAAAAAATAAATAAATAAATAAATTGTTGGATATAAAGTTTAAAAGAAGAGAGGCTTGGAAAATGAATACTAAACCATTCAGGATGGGATCATACAGAAACAATTTTTAATCCATTCAGTATCTCACCAGAAATTAATAAATACTACTCCCAGATGCTAAGCTCACTCATTTAGTGTCAACTCTAGCTGCTTAATTGCTGGCACAGTTAAATAGTCCTGTTTATATATATCTTAACTGGCTGAAACATTAGTCATACAATAAGAGATACGTTCCTCTCTTTTTAAACAATGCCCTAGATTTAGAACCTCTACTTCAAAATAGCTGGAGGAATATTGCAGATGTTCTCAAATGGATATCAAGACAAATACACTGGGAGGCATTCACTAAATCAAGATAACCACATCCTAGGTTTTTTTTTAACATACATATTTTTATTGATTTCAAGAGGGAGAGAGAGAGAGATAGAAACATCAATGATGAATCACTGATTGGCTGCCTCCTGCACGCCCCCTACTGGGGATCGAGCCAGCAACCGGGGCATGTGTGCTGATCAGGAATCGAACCATGACCTCCTGGTTCATACGTCAAGGCTCAATCACTGAGCCAAATCAGCGGGGCTATATCCTAGGTTTTGCTCCTAAATTATGAATGGTGCCTAGCCTACACCAGCTCTACAAGGATTTTAAAATATATAAAACCTAAAGCATATTGAGTATCTTTAACGATGACTCCAACCAGAGGCACTCACAGCGCTATTCTGCCAATTTTCAGATTCGATGCAGCATGGGAGGTACTGGATGACAATTTAGATGAATATCAATGTGATGAAATCCCACTAATTCAAATTATTCCCGTCACTCAAAAAACACTTATTAAGCACCTCTGTTAACAGTAGTTTGAGAATTATCTGTCCTATCACACACTGGGGGTGGGTTACATCTTTTTCTGTATGAGCTCCAGGGTGTGGGGAAACCACGTGGCTTTCCTATATCTTTGATAGCCATGTCCACGGGGAACAGATAACTGCTGTCACTTGGAAATATATGTATTTGGCTTCGGTTCTCAGAACGCCTCTCTTTAAATCTGTTTTTCCATTTCCCTGCACCTTTGCATTCCATCCCTCAAGCATTTCATTTTCCTTCTCTGACGTTTCAAAACAGCTCCTTCACCTTAAATCCCAGCCCATCTACGATGGACGGTTTTCTAAAAACGCATTTTAAATAAATAAATAAATAAAAAATAAATAAATAAATAGGATGCATTCAAGATCACATGGGACGTTAAGCAGTATTCTCGGGCACCGGTCCCAGGTCCCATTCATTTTAGCGTTAACTCTCCTGCTTCCCCCTCTCTCCCCGCCTCTCTCTGATCCTCCCTCCCCAACATCCATCTTGCCCCCACCTTTAACTCTCCCCAAGTCAGCACCCACGTCCTCCTCAGGCTCCCGTCCCCACGCAGGCTTCCCCCGAGTCTCCACCGCCCCCAGCTCTCCTGAATCTTCACCACCCTGCGACGTCCCCGTGTTTTCTCGGGTCCCTCCTTCCCCACCACCGCGGACCCCACCCCTATCCCCGCCGCAGCCGCACGCAATTTAGGGAACGCCCCCTCACACTCTCCCCGGATTCCCCCCAACTTGTCTCTTCCCCTTAAGAGCCCCCCGGCACCCCCCGCACCCCTTCCCAGAGCCTGCTAGGTCTCCCTGCAGCCCCAGAGCCTCTTCCCTTCTCCCCGGAGAGTTCTGGGACGCGGCCACCCCGCGGAGCCCGCCCGGCCCTGCCCACCCCCGGGCACCGCGCGGGCTCCAGGGCCCCAGCCCCTCCGGCGCGGCCCTCCGACCTGCCTCCGCGCCGCCCGCAGCCCCTGCAGCCTCTGGCCCAGCTCCCGCCGGTAGCTCTGCGCCGCCTCCACGTTCTCGCGGGCCTCCTGCAGCAGCAGCTCGGGCTCCAGCTCCATCGCCTCCTCGTCCGGCCGCTCCGCCGGCGGCTCCGGGCGCGGTTCCCGACTGTCCCGAGCGCCGCCGAGCGGCCCGGCGTGGCCCGGCGCAGGCGGAAGCGCCGCCCCGCCCCGCCCCCCGCGGCCTTGACTGACAGGCGCGCGCGGGCGTCCGGATCCCGGCGCCTCCCGCCCCTGGGCCCGCGGTGCCCGCTCCCTGTGCCCGAGCCGCGTCCGGCCGCGGCGTCTCCTCCGGGCACGCGTGGAGGCGGGGAAAGGTTGACAGCACCTTCCCAGTGTTTCCCGCATCTTATTTCATCCCGGCCTCCTTGTAGCTGCTTCCCAGAGGAGGACACGGAGGGACAGGGAGGGCCACGGACGGTGTCGAGCGTGGGGATGTCAACCCACGCGGCTCCTGGATCGCCCTGGTCCTGCCTCCCTGCCCCGCGGGAATCCCAGCCGCGGGGGGATTTTCGGGGTTACTCTGAAGCAGGCCCCACGCCCAGAGGACCCCACCCCTGGCCTAGTGAGGGAGCCAAGACAGGCCGTCAGCGTCGGCCAGCGGCGGGGACAGCTGTCCGGGCACAAGTCCAAGACAGGTGTTTGCAAACTTTTCTCTCAAGGGGCAGCCGGGGCCATGAGGTCTCCGTTGCAGCATCGTAAATAAGTGGGCGTGGCCGTGTGCAAATATTAAGGACACACATTTGGATCTCACTTAATGTTCACTTGTTACAAAATATTCCTTGCAACTTTCGTCAGCTATTTGGAAAAAGTAAAAACTGTTCTTCGACTGGGGCCCTGTAGCGCGGTTGGTTGGAGCGTTGTTGCAATACCCTGAGGTTGTGGGTTTGATCCCTAGTCAGACTTTCTCTCTCTTTCAATCAATTTTTAAAAATCAAAAACACAACAACAAACAAACCAGTCCTCATTCAGCGGCCATACAAAACCAGGAGGTGTGTCAGATTTGGCTTTCGGCCACAGAGTGCCCACGTCTGGCCAAGGATGTTAGAGCTGAAAGTTGCCTCAGCCAGGGAACGCAGACAGGACATGATTTAATCAAGATGACACCTGGGCCGAAACCGGTTTGGCTCAGTGGATAGAGCGTCGGCCTGCGGACTGAGAGGTCCCAGGTTCGATTCCGGTCGGGGGCATGTACCTGGGTTGCGGGCATATCCCCAGTGGGAGATGTGCAGGAGGCAGCTGATCGATGTTTCTCTCTCATCGATGTTTCTAACTCTCTATCCCTCTCCCTTCCTCTCTGTAAAAAATCAATAAAATACATTAAAAAAAAAAAAAGATGACACCTGGAATGTGTACGAGAGGCTAAATCCCAGTTTTCCTGGGCCAATTAGAAAAGATCAGTAAAGAGAAGCCCTTCTGTAGAAAATGGGAAATTAGCTCTGTCTCGAAGATAAGGTAGCCAGGCACTTAGTTAATACTGGATTAGCCAATGAATCCCCTTTATTGTTTAAGGCAGCTTGAGGTGAGTTTTTGTGACTTGCAACTGAAGGAATTCTAAAGGATACAAGCTAAAGGAGGGCCCAGACAGGAAAAGTAGTGAGACACAGGGTGTAATTGAGCTAGGTGAAAGATGTAAATGTATACTAAAGATATTTAATAACATCCTGAATGGAAAGGCCATTGAAGTCGAATCAGGAGAGACGGCCACAAACAAAATATATGAACACCACTTACATATTCTCAGCCTTGGCCCTTATACTACTAATCCAGCAATGAAGGGGGATTTTGCCTTCACCTCCTCACCTGCAGGCTGTCTGCAACCTGGCTCCCAAGTTTCAGTGGGACACAACTGAGAGAAATGACTGAAGAGGCAGATGGGAAAGGGGAAGCTGGGTATCTGGAGGTATATATTGGGTGAGACATTGAGGGAGAAACCTTAGGGCACTAATGGGGGATAAGGAAAGGAGAGTGGAGAAGAGGATATTAAAGAGTTTCTGTGATTTATGAATTGGGGACTGTCAGGAGATATGACAATACAATGCCACATGTGATTGTAGACTGGATCCATTTGCCATAAAGGGACTCATTGAACAGTTGATTAAACTTGAATGGGTTCTGAGGATTTGACGCTAATAAAGTATCAATGTTAAATCCTATTTTTGATGATTACATTGTGGATTCATAGAATGTACTTGCAGAATGTTGGAATTTACTCTCAAATGACTTATTCAGGAAAAAATGTTGCACTGTATTTACAACTTGTCTGTAACTTTAAGATTTCTATAAATGTGAGTTTTCAAAACATAAAAACATATAGAATTAATAAAAATATTTTAAGAGACATATTAAGATTAGGATTGTCTCTTATTTTTTATTGTTGGACAGTATTTCTTTGTATGAATTGCTATTCAAAAACTAGGTCCTGCCCAGCCAGTGTGGCTCAGTGGTTGAGCGTCGACCTACGAACCAGGAGGTCACGGTTTGAGGTTCCATTCCTGGTCAGGGCACATGCCCAGGTTGCTGGGCTCAATCCCCACCCGGTGTGGGGCATGGGGCATTCAGGAGGCAGCCAATCAATGATTCTCTCTCATCATTGATGTTTCTATCTCTCTCTCCTACCTCCTTCCTCTCTGAAATCAATAAAAATATATTTTTTTAAAAAACCAACTAGGTCCTAAGACTTATTTAGTTGTAACCAGTTGATTCTCAAGAATATGGTAATAGCCCAGCCAGTATGGCTCAGTGGTTGAGCATCGACCCATGAACCAAGAGTTCACTGGTTCAATTCTGGGTCAAGGGACATGCCAAGGTTGCAGGCTTGATCCCCAGTAAAGGCTGTGCAGGAGGCAGCCAATCAATGATTCTCTCTCATCATTGATGTTTCTATCTCTCTCCCTCTCTGAAATCAAGTATATATATATAAAATATCTATGGAAGGACATTAGAAAAAAAGAATGTGGTAATAATATTAGCTGTGTAAACAGGGAAGTCAAAGAGTAAAAAGTCATCACTATATGTCCAATACAGTTAGGAGCTTTCTGAGAAGTTGGAGAGAGGAGAGAGAAAGCCTCAGCTGACCAGATAGCCAAAGTATCCTAGACTAAATCCATTGTTTACCAAATAACTCTCTGGTTACAACTTGATACTCCAGTTGCTGCAGTTTTCTCGCCAATTATATCTGATTCATAAATAAATAAATTAGCAACTTGCTTTGTTTATTTCTTGTCTTTTTAGCATGAAACGTCTGTGCCCCTGAATCTGCTCACTTCTGAGTACATGTAAAAAGTCAATTCCAGACCAATTTGATGCCACAACGATTAAAAAACAAAAGTAAAAATCCCAACTCTGTAGAACCCTGTCTGATGGCCTGCTGGTTTCTGTCATTTGCCACCTCCAGGTCAGTCTTCCTGTGTTCAATCTTCCTCTGTCTTATCAACCAGACTATTTACTCTTTAGGACCGTGTGCTCTAAAAAGCATGTTTCCAAAATTTCAAGCCTGGGAGAGTGATTTCACAAGATTTCCTTCAGTTTCCTTTGTATTTTTTCTTTTTTTCTATAGTGTCGATATATTAGATTCATATATATATATATTTTTTTGCCTCTCATTAGTTAGTAGATCGAGGAAATAAAGTTTAATGAGACTAAGATTAGTGTCTTGGCTTTATGGAAGTTTTTCTCTTAATTTTTTAAAAATTTGCATGTAGTAATAAAAAAAATAAAAGAAAAAAAATTTCATGTAATAAAGTCCTCCAGGGTAGAATCAATTCTATTCAATTAGCTTTAGAGAGCTCACATAACATTGCTATGTTCAAGAATATTTAATAAACCCTGTTTTTTACTGACTCAATCTGTGCCTTAACCCTTCTGTTCCCTTGAATTATTTTCCTATCTTCTCCCCCACTTCCAGTTTCAGACCTCTGTAAAGGCCAACATCCTAATTCAAGCCTCTCATATTACACCTGGACTAATGCCATATGATTTTTCCTTATATACCCACTTCAGCTATCCTATATATATTCATTTCCCTAAACAAATACTCGAGAGTGTACTGTAATGCCAACCCCTACTTTATCTTAAGACAGACCCCAAGACCCACCTCTCTATCATTTATCTTCCTAAAACATGTTTTGCAAATGTCACTGCACTTGCAAAAATCTTTGCTGTCTATTCATTAAAGCCAAAACTTTTAACCTGAACTCCATGGCCCTTACTTTTCTCTTAATTCATCTCCCTTCTTTTTATTTTTTTAATTCTTAAAAATAACTTAATTTTAAAAATATTTATTTTTCAGTTACAGTTGACATCCTATATAGTAAAAGCCTAATATGCAAATCGACCAAACAGCAGAACGACTGGTGGAATGACCGGTTGCTATGATGTGCACTGACCACTAGGGGGCAGAAGCTCAATGCTGGAGCTGCCCCCTGCCTGCAGGCTCCAGGCCAGCCAAGGTGGGTTCCAGCAGGGGCCCCTGTCGGTTGCCCCACAGATCAGCCCTGATCGCCGGCCAGGCCTAGGAACCCTACCTGTGCACGAATTTCATGCACTGGGCCTCTAGTACAATATATTAGTGTTTAAGTGTACAACATAGTAACTAGACATGTTTAAAACTCACCTGGATAAATCTAGTACTCAACTGACATACATAGTTATTACAATATTCTTGACTACATTCCCTATGCTTTATTTTACATCCCCATGCTCCTTTCTTTCGTAAACAGTCCATTTATATTCCTATCTCCAAGACCTTATACCCTTCCCCACTTAGTTTTGTCCTACCTGGGATGCCTTTCCTCACTGCTTTTGTTTAGTTAATAATACCTTAATTCATGTAACAGATATTCTTGAGTACAATAGTGTCTCCTTTTCCAAAGGGAGTCTATCCCAAGATTCCCAGTGGATGCCTGAAACCACAGGTAGTACTGCACCCTATTCAGGGTAAGGCAAAAGTCAGCTTACAGTTGTGGGTATGTGAAACAGTTTATTACTGTATTATTATTTATTAATTATGATATTATATTTCATATGAACAACTGCAAACCGACTTTTATCCCACCCTGTATATAGTATGGGTTTTTTTTCTATATGTATTCACCTTTTCACTTAAAGGAAGCACTTCTCTTTGGCATATCCAAATTGTCAGCATCACTACTCTTGGCACTTTGGGGCCATTATTAAGTAAAATAAGGATAACTTGAACACTGCAACAATCAATCTGATGACTGAGATGTCTAATGACTAATGGGTGGGTATCCTATACAGGGTGAATACACTGGACAAAGGGATGATTCACATCCCAGGCGAAAGACTTCTTCACATTGCTCAGAACTGCATGCATTTTAAAGTGCATGAATTATTTATTTCTGGAACTTTTCATGTAATATTTTTGGACTGAGGTTGGTCAGATGGATTAGGGGTGAAGTCGACCATTATTGTAAATTCTAAGAGGATAGGAATGTTTTGTTTATAGCTGCTTTGTTCATAGCTGACAAATATCAGGCACTCAATAGTATTGATGGATGGATGGATGGATGGATGGATGGATGGATGGATGGATGGATGGATGGCACAGCAGGTAACAGTGAGGTATGGGACTGAAAAAAGGGGACATCAGTTAAAATTAGAATTAGCTATTCCACATCCATTGCCTTATTCCATGTATTTAGGTGATCCCTCCCCATTGCTTCCACACAGCTGCATGAGATATAAACCCCCTGCCCCGAAGAGATTGGTGGAGAAACTGAATGGCCTCAGAGAAAAGACCTCCACCTATTAACATTGAGAAGCTCCGCCCAGACCAGTGTAGTGGTTAGAGCGTCAGCCAGAGCACTGAAGCACTGCGGTTCCCAGTCAAGGGCACTACCTGGGTTGCAGGTTACATCCCCCGCTTGGTGGAGGCGCCTGTGGCAGGCAACCAATTGTGTCTCGCTCACATCGATGTCTCTCTCTCTCTGTCGCTCTCTCCTTTCAACTCTCTCTCTCTCAAAAAAATAAAATAAAATAAAAACAAATTTAAAAAATCAATGGAAAAAAATCCTCCAGTGAGGATTTACTAATAAAATAAAATGCGTAGTGATTTAGCAGAATAAAAAACGCTATATCCTATTTAACCCAGCAATTCCACTTCTAAGTGTGTAACCTAGAGAAACATTACAAGGAGACATGGATAAGAAAGTTCATTGACTCATTAAGTAACAGAAAATTGGAGACATCCTAAATGTTCACCACGAAGGAAATGAATAAATAAAATGTTGTGCATAATTGGATGAAATGCTCAGAAATGAAAAAGAATGAATCAGATCTACACATATCATGGATAACTTGAAAAGAATGATGCGTGAAAAAAAGCAAATTGCTGAGAAACATTTACAGTGTTGCCTTTTATGTAAATAAAAGCAAACCAAAGTTTTTTATGCATACATATATATGTATGTAAACATATAAAAAGGGCTGCAACACTATCTACCAAATGGGTCATATTGGTTACCACTGGGACGAAGAGGAAAAGACTATTTGGGGGCGAATGTCAAGGAGACTCCTTTTTCTCTGTAATTTTTTTCATTTTTTTCTCCTCCTTACACCCGGTCCCTCCTCCCCCTAACCCTATCTGCTCCTCCTCCTCTTCCTCATCCTCCTTCTTGGGCAGTGTTCTTATACTACATAAGGTGTTTGTTTTTTAAAAAAATTAAATTCTGTATTCTTTAAAGTATTACATAAGTCTCTTTTTTCCCCCCCATTGACCTCTCCCGGGCCACCCTCACCCCCAGCTACATAAGGTTTTGTTTGTTTATTTTTAAAGCAAATCAGCAGTCTCCCTTCTTGAAAAACCTTACCCACGGCTAATAATTTTCAAAGAAAAAGCAGTTACCACTAATTTCATCGGATAAATTTGTACCCTTTAAGTTGTCAAGACAATAGCAAATACTATCAAAATGAACACAATTACGTCAATAGTTAATATGAATTTGCATAACCCGACCTAACGAGGTGGCTTCTTATTATTTGAGAAGTCCTTTTCTCTGTCTTATTTTTAGCTCTTACAAACTGTGCAGTTAAAACTATGCACTCAGACAGAATAAACATATTCTTTATGTAACCGCAATTTAATGTAAAAAAAGTTAAAAAAAAATAAATCCAGGAAGACAATGCAAATGAAGTATGAGGTTAGCATCACTACAAACCAGTAAACTGCTAGTTCCTTGCGATGACAGGAAAACGCAAGAACAGCCGAGTCGATGACCCTGGACTCCTAGCTGCTCGAGAGGACGAAATCCACAGCAAGAAATACCTAAAGGTAAAAAAAAACAAAAGAAAAAAGAAAAAAAAAGTCCAATGTGGGACCCCGAATGGGCGTATCGCGAGGTAGGACGATTGCCAAAATAACATTTTATTCCGCGGGAGAGAAATTGTAATCAATTGTTACTTCGTTTTCTGTATTTTTGCAAAATTCCACATTTAAATAGGGGACAACGTGGGTCCTCAAAAGTGTAGGGCTTTAATTCTGTCACTGACGGACGTTAGTGAAATCAGGTCCGCATCAGCGAAACCGGGCGTGAGGAGTTCGAATCTTCAAAATCCCCGCTGATTTTACGATAGGAAAGTCCCGCCTCCTGCGCGTTCGCCAAACACGTATTTTGGCCCTCGCGTCTCACCGTCCGCGCAGCCTCCAGAAACAATCCTAGGCTCCGCCCTCTGCGCCCCGGAGGGCGCGAAAACCCAATTGACAAGAAGTCCGTCCGGAGCCCGCGGGTCTCCTCTGTGTTCGGCTTGCTTTCCCCGCCGGGGTCCCAGTCCCGAGCACCCAGCCTCCAGTGCCCGAATCGGGGGCGCCCCGCGTTCACCCGCCGCGACCTAGGATCCTGGTTGCCCGCGCTTTTTCACCGTCTCTTCCCGCGTTCGACTCGGCTGAGCTGGGCCCAGCCCCCGCGACCGATCCGGGCGGGTGGGCGCCGGGGAGTCCGAGACGGACCCCGCGGCCCAGCGCCTCGTTCTTGCGGGAGCCGGCCGCCCCCATGGCCTCCAGGCATGCCAGGCCGGGCCGTACCAGGTCCTAGGAGCCGGAATTCCGGGAAGCGGGGAGCATGGTGGGGGTCCTGGCCATGGCGGCGGCGGCAGCTGCTCCCCCTCCGGTGAAGGACTACGAGATAGAGGTGAACTTGAGTCTCTCCCTCCGTCTGTGTGGGGCGGGTGAGAGGTGGTCACGACTTTGGATCCTGGGGGGGACCGAGGGGCCTGGGAGGCCCCGCGGTTGTGACATTGTGTGGGACAGTGGCCGGGGTGTGTCGTTTCTCCGAGTCGCGATCGGTCCTGGTAGGTAAGTGAGGGTTTAGGGTGACCCGACCAGTTCCCAGATCCTGAAATGTGGGTGGAACTTGAGGCTTTGGATTGTGAAATGTCACGCAGTATCCTTAAGTCTCGGTTGGTGATGGCGATGATGGAACTTTAGCGTTGAAAGGGATCTTGAAGTCCACCGGGGCCATCCATCCGCCTGTTCTAGGAATGCCCTTAGAATGCCACTACCAGAATCAGACAAGGGGCTTTAAACAATCGTGGGTTTGTGTGTGTGTGTGTTTTTCTTTCGCGGCTCCAGAGCTTAATATACTGCAGTTAGGAGCCACAGCACGGCACACTGCTCTTCTTTTGTGTGTCAGTGCAATGCGCAGCTTCTCGGTGAAACTTACAGGTGAAACACACCAGCTGTCGCGAGGAAGAGAGGCGGGTGCCTGGCAGCAGGGGAGTAGCCCCTTAGAGGAGACTGTTTTTCTGTGTTTACGCCTTTCCACCTCAAGCCAGCATAGTTCTAACTGACGTATGCATACCGGTGTCCTTGAAGTGAGCCAAGATGTATGCTCACTTATTTAACGGGGGCTCTTATTTTTTTTAATTTAGATTTAATTTTTGCTGATTTTAGAGAGAGTGCAAGAGAGAGACAGCATTGGTTCGTTCCACTCACTTATGCATTCATTGGTTGATTCTTTTTTAAAAAATATTTTTTCCACTGCCCTGGCCGGCTTGGCTCAGTGGATAAAGCATCGGCCTGCGGACTGGGGGGTCTCGGGTTCGATTCAGGCCAAGGGCACATGCCTGGGTTGCGGGCTCGATCCCCAGTTGGGGGTGTTCGGGAGGCAGCCGATCAATGATTCTCTCTCATCATTGATGTTTCTATCTCTCTCTCCTTCTCCCTTTCTCTCTGAAATCAATAAAGAAATATATTTAAAAAAAAATAAAATAAAATATTTTTTCCACTATATGTTTACTTACTGATATTTTATCTTTTTTAAAATTTATTTTATTGATTTTTTACAGAGAGGAAGGGAGAGGGATAGAGAGTTAGAAACATTGACCAGCTGCCTCCTGCACACCCCCCAATGGGGATGGGCCTGCAACCAAGGTACATGCCCCTGACTGGAATCGAACATGGGACCCTTCAGTCCGCAGGCCCTCGATCTACCCACTGAGCCAAACCGGTTAGGGCCATTGGTTGATTCTTACATGTGCCTTGATGGGGGGGTGGGATCAGGCAACCTTGGTGTTTCTGAATGAACTCTAATCAACTGAGCTACCCCACAGGGCCTTAAATTTTATTTTTTAATTACAGTTTACATTCAATATTATTTCATATTGGCTTCAGGCATAGTGATTAGACAACCAGCCTCCCCCCTCCCATAGTTTAAGTACCCACCTGGCACCATACATAGTTATTACACTATTATTGACTATATTTCCTATGCTGTACTCTTTCTTAATTTTTAGAATCAAGTAACTTTGTCCAGTTACTAATCATTGTTATGCTCATAATTGTTTGTTAAATCTAGGTAATTGCTCAGCTTGTCTCAGGTGTGAAGAAGGACTTGGTACTTGAATTACATAGTTTTTTATTTTTGTGTGGTCAGTTTTATCCATCTTTTTGTTACAGTTTCTGCTTTTCGCACCCTGCTTAGAGAGCCTATTTCATAACAGTGATACTTACTGTTTAGTATTTTAAGGGTAAGGGCCTTATACACATTATTTTACTTAATATCAGCCTTGTGATGAGGTACTGTTATCTGTATTCTACAGAAGGGAGGTTACAAATTACCTTAAAGTAATTTGCTTAAGGTCCCTCACTAGTAGATGTCAGGGTGAGCACTTAAACTTATATCTGCCAGACTCGAGAGGCTATGGTATTGTGCCACTGATACCATCTCAGGGTAATAATAAGAATACAATTAATTAGCATTTTCTTCAAATACACTTACCATTTACATTTTTTAAAATATATATTTTATTGACTTCAGAGAGGAAGGAAGAGGGAGAGAAAGCTAGAAACATCAATGATGAGAGAGAATCATTGATCAGCTGCCTCCTGCACACCCCACACTGGGGACTGAGCCTGCGATCCGGGCATGTGCCCACTGGCAATGGAATGGTGACCTCCTGGTTCATAGTCGACCCCCAACCATTGAGTCATGCAGGCCAGGCAAATTTTAACATAAAATTTTAAGCCTATAATTTATTTTGCCTCATGCTTATCCAATAGTGAGAGATTTGTCCCAATACCATTTAACTGCTTCATTGCCCACTAACTTAAATGCTACTGTTATCACATACCAAGTTCTTAAATATACATGTCTTTTTCTGGTTGTCTTTTCTTTTCCTTTCTTTTCTTTCTTTTTTTTTTTTTTTGTAAGAAAACATTTATGCCCTAACCGGTTTGGCTCAGTGGATAGAGCGTCGACCTGCAGACTGAAGGGTCCCAGGTTTGATTCCGGTCAAGGGCATGTACCTGGGTTGCAGGCACATCCCCAGTAGGGAGTGTGCAGGAGGCAGCTGATCGATGTTTCTAACTCATCCATGTTTCTCTCTATTCCTCTCACTTCCTCTCTGTAAAAAATCAATAAAAAATATATATTTTTTTAAAAAAGAAAACATTTATTGGGTAAATTACAAAGTTAGAAAAAGTAGTTTCTGGAAGAAATGGGCTTAGGAAACAAGTTATAGAGGTAAGAAGGGCCCTTGATCTTGGGAGTAAGTAAGCTAATGGTAACATGCCTGGGAGGTGGGAGGGAAACGGAAAGGAGGGAGAGCCTTTTTCTGGTTTTCTAACCAATTTCATTAAGTTGCTTGCCTTTGTTCATAGGTACGAAGCTTTTAATCATGATAGCTTTATAATGTGTTTTACTTTTATAGAAGTATAATGCGCCCATTCATTATTTTAAAATTTTTCTTGTTATTCTGGCAAAGTTATTCTAACAAATGAACTGAGGGAAGTTAAAATCAAAGAAGAGACTGATGGAGCTTTGTAAATTGCTAATTTATGACCAACAAAAATATAACTTTTTAGCATTATAGTCATCTTGATATTATGAGGGTAATAAGTAATGGAAGATGCAGGCAGTACTGTTTTAATAGCAAATTAAAATACTGGAAAGTTTTATTTGTGGAAAGTGTCCTTCACCATAATTTTTACTTGATTAGTAAATTTTGGGTTCCTAGGGTTGTTCATTATGTACCCGCTTCTTAGAAGTAGAAATATTTTGCCCAGCTGGTGTGGTACAGTGGTTGAGCGTTGACCTAAGAACCAGGAAGTTCATAGTTCGATTCCTGATGAGGACATGTGCCCCAGCTGTGGGCTGGATCCCCTGCCAATCAATGATTCTCTCTCATCATTGATGTTTCTTTCTATCTCTCCCTCTCCCCTCCTCTCTGAAATTTAAAAAAAAAAAAGAAGTAGAAATTTTGTTTATTTTTAACTTAAAAAGTGAAAACGGAACAGAATTAATATTTGTAGAGTTCCTACCATGCATCAGACCACATATTTTTATGTAGCATGTTCATTACTTATCTTGTGAGGTGGGTGGTACTATTCAAAAGTTATAGAATAAAAAGAGGCCAATAGAAATGAACACATTTGTACCTAAATATGGTGGCCTTGAAACTTTTTATTGAAGGATAATATGTCTATAGTAAAGGTATAAGTTGATGTCATGTTGAGATTTGAATTAGGTTTAACTTTAAAGCTCCTTTTACATCTAATTACTGAAAATATTAGATCATGTTTACAACATATGTTTTGTATTATTTTGTTGAAATAAACCTTTTATCTTTTTTTAAATTGATAGGTATGCAAAAAGCGAAGGAGAGATGATGACAGATCTTCCAGTGAAACAATTACGAAATATTTATCACCAGTAGAGAAGACTGGAGACAGGGTTTTTTCTCCACCAAAATCCAGTAATATTCTGGATTATTTTAGAAAAACTTCACCCACAAATGAGAAGACTCAGTTAGCAGGAGAGTGCAAGATAAAATCATCTGCAGCATCACCTGCTGACATTGGCAAACACTGTAAAATACCTTTGGAAATGTTCTCAAATATAGAGTTTAAGAAGAGAAGAAAGACAGTTAATTTATCTCATCAACTAAGTAATATTAAACCTGAAAATGAATCTCCAATTGAAATTAATAGTGATGATAGCAAAGAAGACTCTAGTTTAAATAATGATGTTGTGGAGAGTAGTACTTCTGTTTCACTCAAGCAACATGTAGAAATACTTGCAGAAAGTATTCAAGATATCAAAAACCAGTCAAACATTGTGGCCTCCAAGAAAAGTTCTAAGAAAGTAAAACCTAAACTAGGGACCACAGAAAATGATTGTAAAAATTTGAGAAAAAGGAAGCGCCAAGAGATAATAGATCTATCTGAAAGTTTACCCTTGGCAGAGGAGCTAAATCTCCTTAAAAAAGATGGTAAAGATAGTAAACAGATAATTCCTTCCCTAGCTAATGAAATGGAGAGTACTACAAATAATGTAACTAAACCAGCCCAGTTAAATGATGGTACAATAACTGTCTCGTATGAAGAATTTTTAAAAAGTCACAAGGAAAATAAACTGGAACAGATCCCAGACTCTACAATGTCAATTTGTGTTCCTTCTAAAACTGTTGAAGGTAGAGTCACAAGTGGTTGCATAAGTGATACAGAAACCTGTGAAATTTCCCAGCAAGTACCCTTTAAGACAGTTACTGTTCTTGCACAAGTTCACCCTATCCCCCCAAAAAAGACAGGGAAAATACCCTCAATTTTCTTGAAACAAAAGCAGTTGGAAATGGAAAATAGTCTGTCTGATCCCGAGAATGAACAGACAATTCAGAAAAGAAAATCTAACGTTGTCATACAGGAGGAAGAACTAGAATTGGCAGTATTGGAAGCTGCAAGTTCTGAAGCTGTGAAACCAAAATGCACTCTAGAAGAAAGACAGCAATTTATGAAAGCATTTAGGCAGCCAGCATCAGATGCACTTAAAAATGGAGTCAAAAAGTCTTCTGATAAACAGAAAGAGCCTGATGAAAAATCTTTAAATGAGGAAGAAAGAGACAGTAATTCTAAAAAAATCATGGAAAATCCTAATATCCAAATGGTTTCAGATAATGGCAATTCACAGTCACACACTAATAAAGGAAGTTTTCCTAAGGGGAAATGTAAAAAGCTAAAGAAAAAGGATAAGAAAATGTTAGATATTGGTGCTACTTCAGGTGAAAATAGAGAGGGAAATCCTCAAATGAAGGAAATAACTTTTTCCTTTAAAGGTAAACAAAGTAAAAATAGGCTAAGAATGAGTTTAAGACAAAAGAAAACAGGAGTTTTCAAAGACAGCCCGTTATTTAGCAGTGCAAGTTTTATTTGTGAAGATGGAGCAAATGATGACCCTCTAAAGATTTTTTCTCAGTATAAGAAGTCTTCAAGAAAAACTAGCACACCAGTTAAGGATAAGGTAATATATTCTAAAGCTGAAACTGAAGACAGCTTGGTAAATGTTTTTACACCCAAATCAACGAGGAGATCTGTAAGAGGTAGCAGGACACCTTCTGCAACAATCATTGGAGGTACGGATTCTAGAGATGCACAAGATATATGTCCTGTGAATGCTTCCACTCCAAGAGCATCCAACTTATCAGAAAAGCACACCTTATATACAGCGGAATTAATGACAGTATCCTCTGAGTCAGAGAGTCCTATTAGGTAAGGCAAAGTTTTGTTTTTGTTCTAAAGTTTTAAGTATTTTGCATATACTGTTAGCTGGGAAGGAAAATAAGCATTAGAGAGTAGTATTTTTTCATAGAATACAGCTGATTTATAAGGAAAATAAAAGAGGGTGTCAAAAATGCTACTTTTCCACATTTAATAAAGTCAGGCATGATTTTAGAAGAATTCTAGATATATTTTAGATGAGCTCTACACTCTTATAACAGTTGCTGAATGAAATAGTCTTCAAATATGAATTTGGTGCATTTAACGAACGAGACTAAAAATAAATCATAGAACTTTATTTCTTGGGTAAACAGCGCCATGCACTATGAGGTCTGTACTTGCATACTGGTTTTGGCTAAGGTAAGAGTGATCTTAGGGGTTAACTTTCTGTAAAACTCATGACTTCTCAAATAAACAACTTATATTGCGAGTTTAACCTTGAGTTTGGCTTACTTTTGAATTAGTAATTTGAAACTAATGGAGTGTTTTTGTGTTTTTCTGTTTAGAACTGTCCAGAAATTGGAGCCCTAGTTGGTTCTTTTCTGTATTGAAATTCTTACACATTATAATCATGAAAATGTTTCTGAATTTTTTCCCCCAGAATGAAATTCACCAGAATTAGTATTCCCAAAAAATCTAAGAAGAAATCTAAGAAAAGTTCCAAGAAATCTGAAGCAACTGGTGGAGATTTTACCTATCAAACTAGAAAGGTAATTGAAATATTAGGGATTCCTGTAAGTGATATTCTATTTTCTCATAAGCAAAAATAACAACTACTACTATTAGAAGTAATACACTCTAAGAAGATTCACACATTTCTTGGATTGATTATGTTAACTACAACCCTATGTTATTTTCCACTATTTTTTTATTCCTCTAGTTCAGTGGTTCTCAACCTTCCTAATGCTGCGACGCTTTAATACAGTTCCTCATGTTGCGGTGACCCCCAATTTCATTGTTACAAATTGAACATAATTAAAGCATAGTGATTAATCACAAAAACAATATGTAATTATATATGTGTTTTCCGATGGTCTTAGGCGACCCCTGTGAAAGGGTTGTTCGACCCCCAAAGGGGTCGCGACCCACAGGTTGAGAACTGCTGCTGTAGTTAGTTATTAAGATATCAAGATCGTTAATTGTGAGATGAAAGCAATTGTGAAGGGCAGTCTAATTTACTTTTTCTAGGTTTTGAGAGTTACATTCCAATTTTTCTCTAAGGTTACTTTTAGGTCATGATCAAATGTTTGGTTTACTAGTATTTCTGTAGATTAGAAATAAAGAGTACCATTTCTGGTACTATGGACATTTTGGGCTGGATAATTCTTTGGTGTGGGGGATTCTCCTGTGCATTATAGGATGTTTAGCAATAACCCAATTAACTGTAGGTTTATTCAACTTTTATTTTAGAAAGACCATGCCTTGTTTGTGTACTGCTTAGAATTATGATTCAGTAATAAAGTTTCCAACAAGAGAAATCTCAAAATTTAGTATATCCAAATTGGGGCCCTTATCTGAATTTACTTAGATCAGTTATTTTATCTCATACTATTAATGTGTCAGTGATCCTCTTACCATACCGCCTTGCTTTTTGAAGCCTTAGCCAGGCTTGTTTACTAGCAATAGGCGAAAATCTTAGTCATTTTCTGGAAGAAATTTTTCATTTATGAGAATAAGAATAGACTGATTTTCCTAAGAGCTCCATATTCATAACAGCTCTTCCAACAGATATTTACAAAATGGCTTTCAGAATGGTTCTGGCTTCATTTTTTTCATGCAATAAATATTTATTTAATGCAATGCTATATGCTAGGCATTGGGAGGACAGCTCCATAGAAGATGCACATGGACTAGACTTTCATGGAGCTTAAGGTCTTACGGCGAATTCAGGCACATAAACATGCAATTGAATACATGTGATAAGATTTATAATAAAGTAAGTACTGAAAGCACATAAATGGGATGCCTACCTTCCAGGAACAATAAACAGGGACCCTAAATAATAAAAATTGTCCTTTAAACATAGGGAATGGTGTGTGCAAAGGCCCTGGAGACAAGAGAGAACATTTATATTTTAGGGAGTAAGAAGTAGTGTCTGGACTATTCAGGAATTGGAACTTTATTCTGAGAGGAGTAGGGAGCCATTTTAAGTAAGGGGACTAACATGATCAGCAGTTTTAGAAAAATTACTCTGTAGTATGGAGAATAATTAAAGTGGGACGGTTTGAGGCTGGGAGACCATTTAAGAGGCCTTGGAGTAATCCACAGGAGCTATATTGTGTTTTGAATGACAGTAGTGAAAAGTGGACAGCGGTTATTCAGAAGACTTGATGGGCTGAATGTGAAAGAAAGGGAGACGTGAAGCACGATAGTCAGGCTTCTGGCTTGGACTTTTGAGCAGTTGCTGTTGCATTCCACTGAGATAGGAAGAAAGCTTAGTGTGGGAGAAAGATGAGGAATTTGGTTTTGGAAGAAATGGATTCTAGGTAACTGTGGGATGTCCACGTGGAACCATTTTTAATTACCAGTTGGATCCATGGTCCTAAATCTTTGCAGAGATTTGAACCATAGGGAAAGCTAAAGGAGTCATTAGCATATTGATGGTAAATGAAACTCTGAAAATGGATGAGATGAAACAGCAAACACTTATTTAAAAAACAAGCTGCAGAAGTATATAAAATGTACAAGATCTCTTAGCACATCAATGACAGAACCAGGTCTGAAGACCAGAATTATTATCTAGTGCTCTTTTCCACACCTATTACCTTTTCAATCTCTCGCCAAAGGATTCAGCCTAAAGGTATCTAAAATCAAAGAATAAACAGCAGTGTGGTGATTGCCAGAGGGAAGGGAGTAAGTGGAGAAGGGGTCCTAATATATGGTGACAGGAGAAGATTTGACTTTGGGTGGTAGGCACACTGTCCAATATACAGATCTTATGACGTAGAAACTCACACATGAAACCTGTATGTTCATGTTGACCAATGTCACCCCAATAAATAAAGTAAATAAAAAAATTAAAGGAATGTATAAATACTGAAGTATCAGACTTCCTGATTAGATGGTTCTGTCGTAAATAAAAATGAAGTTCAAATAAATGGATAAAATCAAAGAATAGATGGCATGAAGATGGTGGAGAAATAACCAACAATTCTAATCTATACTGCTAACATCTTTCTGGATGTTTTTCAAAAATGTAACTATTTATCTGGATAAATTTCAAGTAAGAAATCATGGCAAACCAAGTATAACTAGACATTTTAATTTAATCGCCTTGGCAACATTTGAATAACCATTTCTTTGTCTCTAATGTAATTTATGATTGTATTTTTTCTATTATATATATTTTTAAATAGACATTTTCCTCTTAAGAGCAGTTATAGGTTTACAGCAAAATTGAGCTAAAGGTACAGAGATTTCTCATATATCTCCTGCACCCACACATGCACAACCTCCCCCATTGTCATTACCAGAGTAGTACATTTGTGGTATTTTGTTGTTTTATTTTTATTTTCAGTATTAAGTCAGGGGATAATGAAATGAGGAAGGGCTTAGGATACCAGAAGCAACAGGAGAGAGCCTAGGCGGGGCTGCTTTGGCTCTCTAGAAAGTCACAGAAAAGAGGACCTTGGGGGGTTGGTCTGGGATGAGCTGCCACTGCCCACTGTTCCCTGGTTGCAAGTCCCCTGGAAACCCTTAGAGTTTAGGAGATGTACTCCCGTGGGGGCAGAAGAGGGCGAAAGGGCCAAGTAGTACATTTTGTTCAGATTGAAGACTATGTTGGCATATTATTACCTAGAGTCCATAGTATGCATTAGGATTCATAGCCCTTAGGCAGCGGTTCTCAACCTGTGGGTCGTGACCCCTTTGGCGGTCAAACGACCCTTTCACAGGGGTCGCCTAAGACCATCCTGCATATCAGATATTTACATTATGATTCATAACAGTAGCAACATTACAGTTATGAAGTAGCAACGAAAATAATTTTATGGTTCAGTCACAACATGAGGAACTGTATTTAAAGGGCCAGAAGGTTGAGAACCACTGCCTTAGTGTGTTCTGGTATATTCTGTGGGCTTGGACAAATATATAACGACATGTATCCACCATTATAGTATTATATAGACTAGCTCCACTGCCTTAAAACTCTTCTATGCCTTGCCTATTCATCCCTTCCTGCTGCCCGCCCCCAACCCCTGGCAACCACTGATCTTTTTGCTGTCTCCATGGTTTTGCCTTTTCTATTTTTCTATTATTAAGTATAATATGTTTGCCAGAATCTAAATCAATGTTTCATATTTTTGTTTAGGCAAGCAATACTTCAAAAAATGTGTCAAAAGCAAAACAATTGATTGAAAAAGCAAAAGCTTTACACATTAGTAGGTCAAAAGCTGCTGAAGAAATAGTGACACCCTTAAGGCGTTCATCTAGACGTCAGATTCTTCCTGAAGGGAAGAAAATGTCAGACACAGAAGTAAGTATTACAAATATTTATTGGTATAAATTATGTCCTAACCCTGACCAGAGTGGCTCAGTTGGTTGGAATGTCATCCCAGATACTGAAAGTTCACAGGTTCGATCCCCCATCAGGGTGCATACGGGAGGCAACCTATCCATATTTCTCTCTTACTGATGTTTCTCTCCCTTCCCTCCCCCCTTTCTCTCTCTCTAAAAAAAATTTTGTCCTATTTTGTTGTTTGGAGTGGGAGAAGGAAATCATTATGAAGTTAAAAGGTAAAATTATAAGGTAGCCTTGAGGTGGTAGAAAGAATGTAATTTTTATTTCTGCTTTAAAAGTCTTTTGCTCTCTGCCCTAGCCAGTTTGGCTCGGTGGATAGAGCGTCAGCCTGTGGACTGAAGGGTCCCAGGTTCGATTCCGGTCAAGGGCATGTACCTTGGTTGTGGGCACATCCCCAGTAGGGGGTGTGCAGGAGGCAGCTGATCGACGTTTCTCTCTCATCGATGTTTCTAACTCTCTATCTCTCTCCCTTCCTCTCTGTAAAAAATCAATAAAATATATTTAAAAAAAATAAAAGTCTTTGGCTCTCTTTTGCCTACAGAATGTTTGAATCCTTATTGAGTCATTCAAGATTCTTCGTAGACTGCAGTAGGGCTTCCCTTTCTTCAAAACACCAACCTTCCTCTATACAATAAATTATTAATTTCTCCCCAAATGGTGCAGTTTTTGAATTTTTTTCAGTTTGTAGTCTAATGATGGGGAAATGTATGGAGTTGCTAATGTAATTACCTTGTCTATGGCTTCTAGCACTGTAATCCTTTTGAAATTTTAATGACATTTTATTTTAAAAATCTTTATTGTTGAGAGTATTACAGATGTCCCAGTTTTTTACCCCATTGCTCCCCTTCACCCGATTCTCACCCCACCCTAGGCCTTTACCACCCTATTGTCTATGTCCATAGATATGTGTTTATGCATATAAGTTCTTTGATTAATTTCTTCCTGCCCTGCCCCCCCTTCCTCTGAGATTCACCAGTCTGTTCCATGTGTCTTTTCTATGTCTCTGATTCTATTTTTATTGTTCGTATTTTTTATCTTTTCTTCTCCTCCTCCTCCTCTTCCTCCTCTTCCTCTTTTTAAAGAATACCCTTCAACATTTCATGTAATACTGGTGGTTTGGTGGTAATGAACTCTACTTTAGCTTTTTCTTGTGTATGATATATTTTAAAGAGTTTTTTCTTATCCTGTCTTAGGACTCTGTAATAATAATAAATTATTTTTTCTTATTTTGTCTTAGGACTCTGTAATAATAATAAATTCAAGTCCTACTTCTTTAAAGCCTCCTGAGACAAATCAGAAGAAACTTCAGTGTCTAAATGATGTGCTAGGAAAAAAACCTACCAAGACTTCTAAAAATGAACCTGGTAATCAGATTTGATAACATTTATGATGAACATTAGAAGTTTTGGGGGGGGGGGTTATATTGTTCTGAATGCTCCCATTTTAATTTAATCTCTTGTTTTATAAATGGTAAACTTTAATTGGATTAAATATTATTTCTGTTTTTATAAGTAAAGTTATAATGTAGTGAGGAGTTTTGCAAAGAGTAACTGACCATATCTTAAGTTATCACATTTCTGTGTATTTATTTATCCTTAGTTAAGTTAGTGGTACCCAAACCTGACTATTTGTCAAAATAATCTGGGTAAATTTTTAAAAAAATTACATCTTTATTTCCTTTTCTAGACATATTAACTAAGAATTTCCAGAGCTGGGTTATAGGAATCTATAGTTTAAAAAAATTTTGTTCTCCAAGAGATTCTGATAATGATATTGCCCAGTTGAGGAACTAGATCCTTACATGGAATTTTTCTTAATTGGAAGAAACTTTTAAGGAATTCATTTTTTAAACGTTTAAAAAGATAGAGATACAATTTGGAAAGTAGTTGGAAGGAAGTGGAGATGATGAACATTAATACTAACCTAAGTATTTATTTTTCTCAGGAAAAATGAAAATCGCTCCTTTATTTCTTACCAGAAAGGTTCATAAAACAGCTGATCCTATCCTTGGTTTTGATGAAAGCAGGTCAGTCCAGGATAAATTTTTAAATGCCAAAATGTTTTATGGAATGTGTTTTGTTTTCACTTACTTTGATGAGAAAGCATGAAAGTTATCATTTGAAGCTTTAATAAATACATTTTAAAAGATGAACTTAAAATATGACAGTGCTACAAGTGAATTTGAAGATCTTGTTTTTTTGCAAACATTTTGGGGCCATCTCTAGACAAAATAGTGAAAAATGAATAGGCAAACCAAAAAACCAAAAAGCTGATTATGAACTTATTCAATAAACCAGGCACTGTTTTTTGGTACGAGAAATATTATGGGAAACAAAACGAGACATTCCCTGTCCTTATGAGGCTTATATTCTAGAAGAAAGACAAGCTATAATTGAACATTAATTGGGCCAACATTTGTACTAAGAAGGAGAGATACAAAGTTCTGTTAAGTTTATATTAAGTAAATTTGGTCTTGTTAAGAAAGGCTTTACTGAGGAAATGACGCCTGAACGGAAGGATAAGCAGGAGGTCATCAGGGGAAGGAACAGCGTTCTAGCCAGAGGGAGCAGTCCCTGTACCTGGATGGAGCGTGGTCAGTACAGGAGATGGGAAGACGCCAGTGCGACTTGCGCATAGAGAGCGGGGGAGAGAGGAATGTGAGATTAAGCTGGAGAAGTGGGTGCCAGTCCCACCAAAGGATTTTAAACATGAGCATGGACATTTGGATTTTGAAAGTTTTATCTGACTGCTGGATTAATTCTGCTGTTGTATAAAGAGTGGAACAGAGGAGAGCTTATAGTGGATGCAGGAGGCCAGGTGTGAAATGATGGAAGTGTGGACTCAGGTGTTGGAAAAGATTTAGGAGATAAATTAAAAACCCTTAGTGATTAATGAGAGTTGGGGTGGGGAGAAGAAGGTGTAAGGATAACACTTAAGTTCTGGTCTATGTAAGTGGATGGCACAATGGAAGAAGACCAAATTTAGGGACATCATGTATTCAGGTTATTTGTTTTTCCTATTTCAGTTTTATTGATTTACAAATTATATATTGTTAAATGCATAAATCTAAAGCATACAACTTTGATAAGTACATTATATTGGGATATAACATTTTTATTTTACTCCAGAAAAGTTACTTACTTTTCCTGTTATCCCCACCACTGCTACAACAAAAACGTTACCACTATTATGATTTCTGTTACCATAGATTAGTATTGTGTTTTAAAATTTTACATAAACTTTAATTATATATATTCAATTATGTACATTCTTTTGTGTGTAGTTGCTTTTGCTCAGTATATACACACACATGCACATATTATTATTTAAAAAATTTTTAAATAATGTTTTTATTGATTTTTAGAGAGAGAAGAAGGGAGAAGGATAGAGAGATAGAAACATCAATGAAAAACATCATTGATTGGCTGTCTCCTGCCATGCCCCCTACTGGGGATTGAGCCTGAAACCCAGGCATGTGCCCTGACTGGGAATCGAGCCGGTGATCTCTTAGTTCTTGGGTTGATGCTGAGCCACATCAGCCAGGCTTATTTTTTTTTTTAATCCTCAACCAAGGAGTGAGAATATTTTTTCCATTGTTTTTCACAGAGAGTGGAAGTGTAGTGGGGAGAGGGAGAGAGAGGAGAGAGAAAGAGAGAAAGGCACATTGATTGGTTGCCTCCCATATACGCCCTGACTGGGGATCAAACCTGCAACGTAGGCAAGTGCCCCCCTGACTGGGCATTGAACCTGTAACCTTTTGGTGTACAGGATGATGCTCCAACTGAGCCCCCAGCTAGGGCCAAGAGTTTAGTACTAGAAGGCCCCTCTCCAGTAACCGCTGAGAGAGAATATGGGAGGACAAAGATATAAAGAAATTTTCCTTCTAAGAATGCGAGAGGCATCCCTGGATGGACTCTAACCAACTTTTTGGTTAACAGGTGAATGCACTAACCGGTTATGCTAGAGACTTGCTGTTTTCTGATTATTATATGTATAAATGCATTTTTTAAAAAGGAAAACAGAAAACAATGGGTGGAAAACTTACCACCCCTAAATAGTCCCTGTTAACATTTTAATGGGTGTCCTTCATATTTTTTCTTTCTTTTTTTTTTTAAATGCATTTAAAAAAAATATGTTTTATTAAGTTTTCACAGAGAGGAAGGGATAGGAATAGAGAGTTAGAAAAATCGATGAGAGAGAAATATCGACCAGCTGCCTTCTGCACAACCCCCACTGGGGATGTGCCCGCAACCAAGATACATGCCCTTGACTGGAATTGAACCCAGGACCCTTGAGTCCACAGGCCGATGTTCTATCCACTGAGCCAAACCAGTCAGGGCCATATTTTTTTCTATATATATATACTTATTTAACTTCTTAACACTGATAGACTTTTGTTTTTATGATAAGCAAAAAAGAATTTGACCAGCTAACATCTTAGCTGACTAAATCTTTTCAAATTAAATTAAAGGTATTTATTTTAAAGACTAGAGGCCTGATGCACAAAATTTGTCCAAGAGTAGGCCTTCGCAGCCCTGGCTGCCTCGGCCCTCGTAGCCCCGCCCCCCGCCCACTGGTCATTCTGGAAGGTTGCTCCAGAAGGTCGTTCTGCCTTCTAGTCTAATTAGCATATTAGCTCTTTATTATATAGGACAGTTTATATGTTTAAAGTTTTTATAACCTTAGCTTTCCTTTTTACATCATTTTCTTAAAAGTCAAGATACCTCCGAAAGATCTCAGGATTGTGACGTGCGACTTAAAGCAAAGCGTGACTTTTTAATGAGTGGTCTGCCAGATTTGTTGAAACGACAAATTGCAAAGAAATCTGCTGCATTAGATGTGTACAATGCAGTGAGTACCAGTTTCCAGAGAGTAGTTCATGTACAACAAAAAGATGATGGTGAGCTTGTTTATTATTATGGGATATTTACTTTGAAACTGTTAGAAGTAATATGAAACTATGTAAGGTGGTTTAAGATGAGGCAAAGGTTTAAGTGTAATTCTTAAAATGATTTTAGTGGGAATTTAAAGTCTCTTCCTGAGCCTTAGACTCACTTTACCAAGGATGACCAGGGGCAAGAAAGCCAAAGTCATCCTCAGCCTTTACCCCTCATGCCAGGGGACAGCAGGCAATGTGTGTGGGACCTTAAGTGCATATTGTTCTCCAGAGAGGCACTGTGTTCTAAAAGGAAGGCCATTCCCTTCTGAAATGATAGCCTGTGTGTGAACAGGTCATCTTTAAGAATTTCTCACAGGAGTCCAAGCTAATGTTCAGGGAAATTTGTTTGCCTCCTTTCCAGAGCAGCTTCTGCTGTTTAGTACCTACCTATTTTGGGGAATATTTTCTGGAATAGGTAACAAGTAGCAGTGCTTCATTGCCCTAGTTCACCCTATTCTCACATGCACTGTGCACAAGAATGAACTGTTTGCACAAGCCTCTTTCTTATAAGGTGGTTTTAGTATGACCATAACCTAATTCTATTTGGATTCGAATGCTGTAACAATTACAGTCTTACTTTACGTATATATATTTTTAATTGCTGGTAATGTACAAAACCTTATATCTTTATGTTGTTATTGTTTCTACCTAGAGTTATTTTTGTCAGCACAAAACCAGTTATATTCCCTCAGCTGGCTTTGTGGTTTGGGTTAGTGCACTCCTTCTGTCATGAAGTGTACACTGTGTTCTGTTTTCTTTCTTTTCCTTTTATGCTTTTGACCTTGGTATTTTGTTGTTGTTGTTAATCCTCTTCCAAGGACACTTTCTTTCCATTGATTTCTAGAGAAAATGGAATGGAGGGAGGGAGAAAAAGAGAGAGAGATAGAGGAAACAACGATGAGAGTGATACATCAATTGGCTGACAGGGGTGGTGATTGAACCCCCATATGTGCCCTTGACTGGAATCGAACCTGTGACCCTTTGGCCTGAGGGTCAATGCTCTAATCACTGGGCAACACCCGTCAGGGCCTGACCTAGATACTTTTTGAGTTTCATTTGGCTTCTCATTTGTATGGAGAACTTCCCAGCCTGTCTTTGTAATAATATTCTACTTTTCCTTTTTTCCAGCTGCCACTGGTCATTCAGTTGATGAAGCCTTTTCTGTTATTTTTTACTAGTTCAATTTTATATAGTTTTTTTTAATTTAAATATTTATTGATTGATTTTTAGAGAGAGGAGAGGAAGGGAGAACATCGATTTGTTGTTCCACTTATTTATGTATTCCTTAGTTAATTCTTGTATGTGCCCCGACCAGGGATTTAACCTGCAATCTTGGCATATTAGGATGACGCTCTAACATACTGAACTACCTGGCCAGGGTTTGCATAGTATTTTCTGAAAGTATATTCAACTATAGAAATTAGTTATGCTCCTCCCCCCCGCCCCCCCGATTTTGACAAACCCATTCTCCTAGAAGCATGCTACTATAAAACATTGGAGATGAGCAGATAAGGCAAACACAGAGAGCACTTCTCTCCCTAGAACCACAAGAGTTAGCAAACACTTAACTGTTGCTTGGCATTTTGCCAAACACTTCATATGAATATCTGGTTTAATTCCCATAACAACTTTAGAAGGTTAAGTATTATAATTGTTGCCCCCACTTTACACATGAAGAAGCTAAGGTTTAGGATCTTGCCCACAGTCACCTAGCTAGTAAGAGGCAGAGTCTGGATTTGAATCTAGGTCTGACTTTAGAGTTTAAACTTTAAACCAGAATGTTAACTGACACTGACATTTTTATTGTGAGTAGCAAGGTTGATTTAAAAATAGAAGAAAATTTGCAGATATTTGCTTATTTTTAACAATTGGAACGGAAGACTAGGTAATTCTTATTAATTGTATTTGTTGGAGGTGAAGATTTTGTTCCCTTTTGTACTCATCTTAGTTTTGATACTTTTGTGTTAACTATGTAGTTAAGTCTTTTTATGTTTATATACTTGGCATTTGATAAATGGATAATATATGAGTGAAGGTAATTAAAACAATTTTTCTGTTTTTCTTTAGGGTGCTCTTTGTGGCATTTGAAACCACCCACTTGTTCTCGCTTAATTAAACTTAAACAATGGAATACTAAAGTAAATCTTTCTAAATGTGTTATTGCTCTTGGTGAATTTTCAACATTGAATTCAAATTTGAAAAGTAATAATTCTACTGTTGTGGTAAGTATTAGAAAGCTCATTCATTGTAGAGTGTTTCCTTCACATCTTTTAGAGAAAAAAAAATTTGGATACCTACTATTGTAGCCTAAAAAATAAATCTCAGCTAAAGTAATATCTCTTTTAAATACTAGAGCTATAAAAACATTTTAAGAATTAATGCTAGCCAATTTCAAAATATTACCCCTTGGGAGATAACCACCTGCTGGCTTAGGCCCGCTCCCCTGGTGGCAGATGGCACACCCAATTATATAGTACATTTAGATACTTTATAAGTCAGCATTTTAATCTAGTAAATATGTGAAGTACAATTACTAGTTGAAACAGAACAATTGTTTTAAGTCCTTAAAAAACTAAGCAAATGCAGCTTTTTGCCATCAAGATTGTTTTTAATAACATTTCCATCAAGCTTACATTTAGTGATGAAAGCTAATTTTGACTTACTAGAAGTCCGGTGCATGAAATTCATGCCTGGGGGTGGTGAGGAGGGGTTCCTCAGCCTGGCCTGCACCCTCTCCCAGTCTGGGAGCCCTCGGCAGCTGTCTGAATGGCAGCTTAGTGCTGCTGTCACTGCACTTGCCAGCCATAAGCCTGGCTTCTGGCTGGAGGAGCACACTGACCACCAGGGGGCAGCTCCTGCGTTGAGTGTATTCCCCCTGGTGGTCAGTGCACATCATAGTGACTGGTAGTTCCACCATTTCATCAATTTGCATATTAGCCTTTCATTATATAGGACTAGAAGTCCCGTGCACAAAAATTTGTGCACTGGCCGGGGGAGGGGGGGTCCCCTCAGCCCAACCTGTCCCTCTCACAGTCTGGGACCCCTTGGGAGATAACCACCTGCTGGCTTAGGCCCGCTCCCCTGGTGGCAGATGACATGCCCAATCCCGCGGTGTCTGCCCCGTCTCCCCTGGTCGCAGATGGCAGGCCTGGATCCCGCGCTGGGTCGGGTGGCTGCTCAGATCGTGCTGCCGCCCGCCCCACCCACCCCGCCCAGCACATGGCAGGCCTGGATCCCTCGCTGGGGCAGGCGGCGGCTCGGGATTGCGCTGAGGTCCCTGTGGATGTTCAGGCTCCAAAAGCATAGTTTTTCTTTCTTGGTTTTGTTTTTACTTCTTGAAATTGAAATGTGTTAAAATATTTTTTTAAAAGAATAGCTCAAGCACCCAGTGAGGCCTTAAAGCCTAGGGTGCTTGCTTGTGTTGTCCGAGTCTAAGCTCGCGGCGCTGGAGCGCCCCCAGGAGACGGGAACCTGGCGTGGCTCTGTCTCCTTCCCTAAACTGCACACACAGCTGCTGCCAGGTGTCCCGCTGTCCTCCTTCACTTTTCGTGCCGAACTTGCCGGTCACTCCTGGTCTCCGTCCGATGTTGAGGGGGGGCGTGTTTCTTCCTGAGGAGCTGTCCTGGTCCTGGCCCTGGGCCTCCACTTCCTCAGACCCACCCCCCTCCCCTGCGCCGGGCCCGCCTTACAGCAGAGTCTCCCGCCCTCCCCTGTGCTCTCCGCTTTCCTGATGCTCCTTTTCGCTTCCAGAGCCGCCCGTCTTGCTGTGTCCCGCGCCCTTTCGCTCTTCCGTGGAGATGCCCAGACCTTTCTTTTCTTTGGGTACTTCCAGGGCTTTCTTCAGTTTTCCTTTCTGAGCTGTTTTTCTGATTTTGGACCTGGGAGCCAGGCCTCCTGCACCCGCAAGCTGCTGCACTTCCTCTAAAATCATTTCTCCCTTAGGCCCCAGTCCCTCAAACCCCCCTGGAAAGCACTGGTTGCTTCCTGTGCCCGTGCGCTTCCTGCTCCGGCATTTCAGGTAAATGGAGTCAGACAGCTGGGGCCTTTGCTCTGGCTGCTTCCCTCAGCTCCGTGTTTGTCCTTGCTGCCCGCAGCGTGTCAGCCTGTGCTCCTCTTCGCTGTCACCCACTCCCTGTGCGGACATAGTTCTGGGGTCGACACCTATTTTCTTCTTTGTTGTTTGTTTTAAAATAACTTCTCTAATGTATTGGTGCCTAGTTCCAATAAGCATAAGCCTGATGCTCGAGTAGGCAGATTCAGGTCTCTGGCTGTACACCTGGGGCTCGCAGCTCTGGTGTCAGTTCTGAGGAGCTGCTTGTGCCTGGGGCTCCTACCCCCATGGGGGGGTGGTGTGCTGCCAGCCTCTCCCTGTCGTGGGGCGGGTGGTGGCTCAGGATCACACTGCCGCCTGCCCCGCCCCACACAGGCCTGGATCCCGCGCTGGGGCGGGTGGCGGCTTAGGATCATGCTGCCGCCCGCCCTGCCTGCTCTGCCCCGCACATGGCAGGCCAGGATCTCACACTGGGGTGGCCAGCAGCTGGGGATTGCGCTGCTACCAGCCCCTGGTGGGGCGGAGCAGTGGGATCTGCCTGCAGTATGCAAATTAGCCACCATCTTTGTTGGCGGTTAATTTGCATATCATGCTGATTAGCCAATGGCAAGTGTAGTGAAGGTACGGTCAATTACCATGTTTGTCTATTATTAGATTGGATTATTGACAAAGTAATTGGTAGTATTGTGCTTAATGTTAATAGACAATGTGGGTCAGTTATTGAGTATTTTATTCTCTATTTCAGTTAATGGGGAGAAGAAAAGATTTTACTGAAGAAGTAAGAAATCTTTTGCTGGAGGAAATTACATGGTTAAACCCTGAGTTTTCTTTGAGGAAATATTTTCCATTGCTTCTAAAAAAAAAAGCTGAGTACCAAGTACTCTCTGAATGTCATTGTAAACAAGGTTAGTGATAATTATTATCATTTATGTTAATATTTCACTTTTGAAAGCACTAAGAGGTTATGGCCGGTGTGGTTCAGTTGGTTGAGCATTGTCCCATGCACCTAGAGGTCATAGGTTCAATTCCTGGTCAGGGTCACATGCCCATGTAGCAGGTTTGATCCCAGTGGGGGGCATGCAGGAGATAGCTAATAGATGTTCCTCTCTCATCATCGATGTTTCTGTCTCTCCCTCTCTCTCTAGTATCATTGAAAACATTTTTTAAGAAAAAGAAAAAAAGCACTAAGAGTTAGCCATTGACCCTTGGAAGTGGTCATCATGAAGAGAACATTGCTTATGATTGGCAGGGAGAATTTATTCAACTGAGATAAAGCATCTTATGCAATGCAGTGTTAGCCCCTGCCAGCTTCCAGAGATGCCAGCCCAAGACACCTATTAATAATTCACTTAAGGAAAGCCTTAAATGAGATAATTTGAACTTATTTGCTTGTACATAGGCAGTCTAAATAAGATATTCAGCTTGCTTTCAGCATGCCATATTTGATTCTTACCTTTAGTTTTGTAGTAAGTCAATTGGATATTTTGAAGTAATACTAAGATTATTGGGTATTAAAATTTTTTTGATTAGTAAGCATATGCATTTCTATTATTCCCCAAATAGAAAATCCACAACTAGAGCCTGATGTCAGCCTAAAGGAAACCAAAAGGAAACGAGTGGAAACCAAAAATCATAAATCAAAAAGAAGGAAACCAAATGAGTATTCAGAAAATCCAGAAAATATAAATGGAAAACCAAAAGAACTGGAAAAAACACACAACTACACTGGGATAAAGCTAGATTCTTCCAAAAGTCTGTATTCTAAAACATGCAGGAAGACACAAACTGCTGTGAGTACAACATGTGAAGTGGAAAGTGAAGCAGTAGAAGATTCTGATGTTCTGATAATAGATGATGACAAAGCATCTACATCAGAAATATCTTCTGTTCTTGGTAAATTAGTTCTTATCTTTTTTTTAAACCTGTCACTTCCCCTCTCTCAATATGTGCTCATTGCAAATTCAAACAATATATATGTATAAATAAGAAGTGGAAGCCTCACTGACGAGAATCTTACAGATAATCTTAACATTGCTTTTTGATCTTTGATTTTTTTTCGCTTCTGTAAATATATATGCTTTTATAAAAAATAGGGATCAGCCCTAGCCGGTTTGGCTCAGTGGATAGAGCATAAGCCTGCAGACTGAAGGGTCCCCAGTTTCGATTCCCTATCAAGGGCACATGCCTGGGTTGCGGGCTCGATCCCCAGTGGGGGCATGCAGGAGGCAGCTGATCAATGATTTTCTCTCGTCATTGATGTTTCTATCTTTCCCTCTCCCTTTCTCTCTGAAATCAGTAAAAATATATTTTAAAAAAATAGGGACCATATTATACATATTATTTTACATGTATTTCTCATATTTCTTACATGTTCCCATTCAGGGTATCTAACTTTTCCCAAGTATCCTATTAAATTAATTCATCTATTTATGTTGCTTTAGAGCAGGGGTGGGGAATGTCCAGCCCTTGGGCTGTATAAAGCCCATGAGATCATTTGGTCTGGCCCTGCAAAGGCATTAGGGGTGAGTTAATAAAATGTTTGACCAAATAGAGCAGGCTAATTTTTAAATTGATAATTTTGTATGGCCCGCAAATGATATTATAAATATCCAAATGACCCTTGGCAGAAAAAAGGTTCCTCATCCCTGCTTTAGAGTATGTTTTGATATTTGTATAGCAAGTCTATAATTTTTAAAAGCAATTTTCATACATCTCTACTATGAACTATAGTTTCCCTTACTCTCATAAATCCCATTGAGGTTTGATTTTGCATTAGTTTATAGATTAGTTTGGAGTGAATTGACATCTTTACAACATTCAGTTTTCTCAACAGGGAGTGTAACATATCTTTCCATTTAAACTGGATGATTTAGTTGGGCATTTTAATGTTTCTTTTCATTGTTCAAAAAAGACTCCACTAAAATTATGCTGTCTTTGTTCTTTAGATATTTTTTTTTCTTTTTTAAAAATTTTCTTTAGATATTTTTTATGGTAAAAATTATTTTTTATGTTTCCAGCATTATTAAAAGTTTGAATGTATACTTTTAAACTTTACTGTCATGAGACTTTATGGTGGTTTTAAAGGGGGAATTTGATGTGAAGAATTTTAAATGTAATATTAAGTTTTGAAATTGCCTTGTTGGCATTTTGTAAATATAAATATTTATACAAATAGTAGTTATTGTTACATAAACTAATATAAATGTCTAAGAATATATGTTTATGTCAAGGAACAATACTTTAATGTATATTTTTGGCTTTAGATTCTGGAACTGAAGACATGCTTTGGACAGAAAAGTATCAACCTCAGAACTCCAGTGAACTCATAGGCAATGAACTTGCTATAAAAAAGTTACATAGGTTGGTAAAATGGAGATACAGTTAATGAATATAGTTTTTAAATTTTTATTTATTCTAAAATCTATAATTGTAAATTATTATAATTATAAAGAACAAACAAACAAAAGAATATTAAGTAAATATCCCTTTATTGTCCCTAGTGGTAAATCACTTAAAAGTTTCTTGTAAAACCTTCCAGAAAAAATTTTATGCATGTTAGTTCCTTCTTTCATATTACATTAATTCATGCCCATTATCTTTTGTCTACAATTCTAACATTCAAAATGTTCTGAAGACTGAAAGTATATTAACTTTATTACATAAAGTTTATTGTAGTCTTTATTGATCTCACTTGTAGGAGTTTATACATTTTTAAAATGAAAATACTAAGTGATTATGGGTGTACTGTCACATACCTCTTTAGAGGTATTATGTAATACTAGGGGCCCAGTGCATGAATTTGTGCACCTTGAAAGGAACTGTGGGCTGTGAGGCTGTGGTGGGCCCAGGGGTGGGTCTCAGCCCATCCTCTGGGCCCCCACAGGGTCCTCCCGCCATGGCCCCCAGTCCCCTCTCTGCCAGCAGCCCTGCTCCTGCTGCTTCCACATGCTGATGGTGCCGGCCCCACTTGCACCCGCTGACAGCACAGAGCGATTGGGGCCAGCACCAGCAGCAGGTGCGAGAGGCAGCTGCCAGCCCCTATCGCCCGCCCCTCAGGAGCAGGGGGAGGTGGAGAAGCCCTGAGGGGCGATCAGGGCCAGCAGCCACTGCTTGCACTCGCTGATGGCGCCGAGTGATCAGGGCCGGCGCCGAGCGGGTGCAAGTGGGGCAGGCACCAGCAGCAGGTGTGAACACTGGGCAGAACCGCGGCACTGTGGAGCAAAGAATTTTCAGTAATTACCAGAGGCTCGCCCCAATGACAGTGAGTGGCACTCCATCTTGGTCTGGCGCCCCCACTCACATGCTCCACCATCCCGCTGCGGCCGATGCCTACCACGTTCCATGCTCTGCCGCCTGCTGCCGATGCCTGCCATGTTCTCCGTACGCCCCCTGGTTGTTCAGTTGTTCCCCCATTTGGTCTATTTGCATATTAGTGTTTTATATATAGGTGTGGTATATACCACATTACCTTTCTAATATCTGAAAAACTCTGAATTCTAAAACCCACTCGGTCCAGAGGATTTCATATAAGGAATTGTAGCCCATAATAAGGGTGAACACCTTGAACTTGGTGGTGTTCTAAGTACTTGCATTGTTCTTAGCTCATTTAATCCTTAGAAAAATAGTCTGAGGGTATAAATTATAGTTGTCCTTATGTCATAGATGAGGAATGAGGCCTAGAGAGGTTGAGTATTTATCTAAGTTCACACAGTTAGAAAGTGATAGAGCTAGAATTTAAGCTCAGGTAGTCTAGCTCTAGACCAGTGGTTCTCAACCTTCCTAATGCCGCGACCCTTTAATACAGTTCCTCATGTTGTGGTGACCCCCAATTTCATTGTTACAAATTGAACATAATTAAAGCATAGTGATTAATCACAAAACAATATGTAATTATATATGTGTTTTCTGATGGTCTTAGGCGACCCTTGTGAAAGGGTCATTCGACCCCCAAAGGGGTCGCGACCCACAGGTTGAGAACCGCTGCTCTAGACTAAAACTTAATCTTTATACTTAGCATTATATATTAGACATCTTTCTTGTTATCACACAATCTACCTAAATTCTATTTAGTTGCTGTGTATTGTTTCTTGTATGGGTGCAAAAGTATATCTTTTCCCCTACTGATACACTTTCAGGTTTTTCCTTTTAGGAGCTAATATAAACAATGTTGCAATGAATGTCCTTTCATATATAGTCTACCTATATTCTGTGAATTATTTTTATTAACATACATTTTATTATGGTAGTTGGTTGAAAGACTGGAAAAGAAGAGCTGAATTAGAAGAAAGACAGAATTTGAAGGGAAAAAGAGATGAGAAACAAGAAGGTATTTTGAGTCATTTTTTCCCCATTTCACTGAAAATTTTTAGTATTAGATTTATCTAAAAAATTTTATAAAATTTCTTACTCATATTCTATATTTGGTGTTCTAGTTTTTGCACATTAAATTTCCAGCATTTACTGGCAGGAAGTTTGTGGGATTTTTTAAAATTTAATTTAATTTAATTTTATTTTTGTTTAAGTTTGTGGGATTTGATCATTGGGTTTGGTGAGGTTTAATTGCCGCCTAAGCAATTATCATTTTATATGCATTTGAATCATTTTTCAGATCTGTCGGATAGCATTGACTTTAAAGGCAGTTCAGATGAAGAAGAGAATCGTCTTTGCAATACTGTTCTCATAACAGGGCCAACAGGAGTGGGGAAAACTGCTGCAGTATATGCTTGTGCTCAGGAGCTTGGATTTAAGGTCAGTCACAGCTGCAGTAGAACAATGTTAATGAATTAAAAGAAAACATAAACCATTCTGCCTTTTTTCATGTATTCTTCCTGTAGATATTTGAAGTGAATGCCTCATCTCAGCGCAGTGGTAGACAAATTCTGTCTCAACTGAAGGAAGCTACTCAGTCCCATCAAGTAGACAAGCAAGGTGTAAATGCACAAAAACCTTGTTTTTTCAATAGCTACAACATAGGCAAATCACCAAGTAAGTAAATTATTATTTTTTTGTCATAACCTTTTTTTTGTTGTTGTTAATCCTCACCCGAAGATATTTTTCCATTGATTTTTAGAGAGAGTGAAAGGGAGGGGAGAGACGGAGGGAAACATAAATTGGTTACCTCCCTGCAAGCATCCCAACCAGGACTGGGCATCGAGCCTTCAATGAAATCAAACCTGGGATCCTTCAGTCCAGGGGCCGACATTCTATTCACTGAGTCAAACTGGCCAGGGCTATTTGGATACTTTGAAATACAGTTTGTATAGGAAAGGTATAAGAAACGCTTCATTCTGCCCTGGCTGGTTGTTACTTCTCTTATTTCATTTCAGATTTTATTTATTTGGGTTCTTTTTTTTTTCCTATGAGTCTGGTTAAAGATTTGTTAAATTTGTTTATATTTTCAAAGAACCAGCTCTTGGTTTCATTGATCTTTTGTATTGGTTTTTAGACTCTATTTTATTTATTTCTGCTCTCATCTTTATTTTTTCCTTTCTTCTAATTGGGCTTTGTTAGTTGTTCTTTTTCAAGTTCTTTTAAATGTAAAGTTAGATTGTTAATTTGAGATTTTTCTTGTTTTTCAAGATAGGCCTATAGTGCTATGAATTTACCTCTTAGGACTGCTTTTGCTGTGTTGCATAGATTTTAGTTGTGTTCTCATTTTCATTTATTTTAAGGTATCCTTTTATTTCTTCCTTGATTTCATTGTTTAGTAGCATGTTATTTAGAATCCATGTCTTTGTGTGTTTTTCAGTTTTTTTCTTGTGATTGTTTCTAGTTTCATACCATTATGGTAAGAGAAGATGCTTGATATGATTTCATTCTTATTCAATTTGTTGAGACTTGTGTACTAACATGTGGTCTATCCTTGAAAACATTCCATGTACACTTGAAACAATGTATTTTCTGCTGCTTTGGGGCAAAGTGCTCTGAATATAACATTAAATCCATCTGAACTGATGTGTCTTGTAAAGCCACTGTTTCCTTGTTGATTTGCTATATGGAAGATCCATCCATTGATGTCAGTGGGGAGTTAAAATACCCTAGTGTTACTGCATTACTGTCAATTTCTCCCTTTTTGTCCATCAAGATTTGCTTTATATATTTAAGTGCACTTATTCTGGGTGCATACATGTTTACAAGGTTTATATCCTCTTTTTGGATTGCTCCCTTTATCATTGTATATTGTCCTTTTTCTCTTAATATAGCCTTTGCTTGAAAGTCTATTTTGTCAAATGTAAGTATTGCTACCTTAGCTTTTTTTTCCATTTTAATTTTCATGAAATATCTTTTTCCAGCCCTTTTTGTCTCTGTGTATCTTTCTTTTTGAGATGGGTCTCTTATAAACAGCATATATATGGGTCTTGTTTTCTTATCCATTCAGCTACCCTATGTCTTTTAATTGGAGCATTTAAGCCATTTACATTTAATCCAAAGTCTTGAAAAGTGTATCATATATTATGTTGAGTTTTTGTTCTTATTTCAGATGTGTGGGTAAGTTAAGTCTGTTTCTTGGCTAGAAGCAGAACCCTATCTATTTTTCTTTTTGTGCTCATATTGTCTCATCTTTGAGTAGGAGGAAACATTTTTAATTAGCTTGTGTCCTTTTGACATAGCCCCAGTAATGTTAGATATTTTCTTTGCTCTCTGGCTTGTTAAGATGTCCCAGACCTAAAATGAGCTATTTCTCCAAAGAACCGATTCTTTTGGTGGAAATTCCTTTATAAAGAATATATTGATCCCTAGCCGGTTTGGCTCAGTGGATAGAGTGTCGGCCTGCAGACTGAAGGGTCCCGGGTTCGATTCTGGTCAAGGGCACACCGGTTGCAGGTTTGATCTCCAGTGTGGGGTGTACAGGAGGCAGCCAATCAATGATTCTCATCGTTGATGTTTCTATCTCTCTCCCTTTCCCTTCCTCTCTGAAATTAAAAAAAAAAAAAAAAAAAAAAAGAATGTATTGATAGCCCTGGCTGGTATGCTTAGTTGGTTGGAGCATTGTCCCATACACTGAAAGGTCATGGATTTGATTCCTGGTCTAGGCACATACCCAAGTTGAGGGTTCGGTCCCAGGTTGGGGTGTGTATGGGATACAACTGCTCAATGTTTCTCTCTCACATTGATGTTTCTTCTTTTCTTCTCTCCCTTCCTCTCTTTCTAAAATCAATTATAAAAAGCCCTGGCCGGTGTGTTCAGTGGTTGAAGCATCCACTTGTGTACCAAAGGGTTTTAGGTTCGATTCCCAGTCAAGGGCATGTACCTGAGCTGCAGGTTTGATCTTCGGTCCCAGTTGGGGTGTGTGTCGGGGTCAACCAATCGATTTGTCTCTCTCACATCAGTGTTTCTCTGTTTTCTCTTTCTCTCCCGTTCTCTCTCCCTCTCTTCCATTCTCTCTTAAAAATCAAAGGAAAAAATATCCTTGGGTGAGGATTAATAAAAAAATAAAACCAATTATTTTTTAAAAAAATAAAGAGAATATATTGATAACATTTAACCAAGTATTTCTGAGTACCTTAAAATAAAAATTGGGCCCTCGCCATTTTGGCTCAGTGGTTGGAGTGTCGGCCTGCAGACTGAAGGGTCATGTATTCAATTCCCAGTCAAGAGCGCGTACCTCATACCTTGGTTGCAGGCTTGATCCCCAGCCCTGGTTGGGGCACATGCAAGAGGCAACCAATTGATGTGTCTCTCTCACATCGATGTTTCTCTCTCTCTGTCTCTTCCCCTCCCTTCCACTCTCTCTAAAAATCAAGGGGAGGGGGAGAATATCCTTAGATAAGGCTTAAAAATAATAATAAATAAAATAAATAAAAATCAGCATGTATTTTCTAAAACCAATCTGTGTACCGATGCCAGTCCATGATCAAGCAATCCTTGGTCTATGATAAAAGTAGAAAAATAAAGATAAACTAATGAGGTTTTTAAAAAATAAATAGAAAAGTATTCAATATAAAGAACTATTTTTTATTATAAGATTATGCATTTCCTTTTTGTGGTGTTAAAGTGCCCTAATTTTATTAAATGATAGTGATGGCTATAATTTTTCAAACTCAAAATTTTCTGTAAGTTTTTTGAACACCTGTAAAATGCAAGATAGATGATAAGCTCTGTGGAGATAGGGAGTTCAAAAAAAGAGTAGGATACAGTCATGGAATTGTGCCCATATGATGGTGCGTGAAGAATATTCTGCACCAAGGCCATAGGATAATAATTTGGACATGTAGGGACTGAATCAGGGTATTTAGAGGGAAGAGAAGGACATGTCCTGGAATAAAGGCCGAGCCATCGGCTTCTAGTGGAGGAGGGATTAACCATTTATTTTTTTTTTTAACTTGAATCCAATCTCTAAAAAAACGTATTCTGTTTTTGAAGTACCAATTTACTGTTAGGTTAAGCTGAAGTTGGACAACAAAGTTCTGTAATGTGCTCAGCATGTACTGTTACCACTTTTCTTGCAGCCTTTTCTGAACGCAAATAGGTGTAGAGAAAGTGAACGGAGGGATTATGAACATTATTTGCTTCAAGAATATATATTTCTTTGGAAAAGAGTGTCTTTTCCAAATGACCTGCTTTACCTTCTCTTCTGATAGAATAAGTAATAATATAGAAATATTTGACTACTGAGTATTGGAATGTAAGAATGAAAGAAAATTTCTGTATCTTTGTAACTGGTAAGAGTAGAAATATAGACTGTGGATAATTCAATTTTGCTGTTTAATTTTTAGAATATTTATCTTTAAGTGTAATTTGGTTTTGGCAGAAAAATTAAGTTCTCCTAAGAAAGTTGTTACATCACCAAGGAGACTGCCTCCATCATCACCACAAAGTAGTGGACCAAAGCGAGCACTTCCACCTAAAACACTGGCAAATTATTTTAAAGTGTCTTCCAAGCCAAAAAATAATGAAGAAATAGGAGAACTTCCAGAAAATAATAAAGGTATGTAATTAAATAGACATTATTTTAATCCTAATGACCCTGGTACATAAAGATATGATCAGCCCTGGCTGGGTAGTTCAGTTGGTTAGACTGTCGTCCCAATAAGCCAAGGTTGTGAGTTTGATACTTGGTCAGGGCACATATAAGAATCATCCAATGAATACATACATAAGTGGAACAACAAATTGATGGCTCTCTCTCTCTCTTTTAAAATCTATAATAATAAAAGTGTAATATGCTAATTAGACCAGACGTCCTTCCGGACAACCTCTGGACAAACCGGGGCTGTGAGGGAAGCCTGAGTCCCGGGTGCCAGAAGGAAGCTGGTGCTGGCAGCCGGGGGAAGGGAGGCCTACTTTTGCACAAATTTTGTGCATCGGGCCTCTAGTAAATAAATAAATAATGATCATATTTCATGAGTTCCTATTGCTATCTATTAAACTTCAGCTATGCTGAAAGTCCTTCAGATAGGAGTTTTGATATTTTATTTCAGTTTTAATAGGTGATTTCAGTTTGAACTTATTCTATAGAAATATCCAGTGTTCTTTAAAAGTTGATTTTATATTTTATTTATGCAGGAATCAAAAATTTTTTTGAACAGAAACAAACTATTCATACCAAATCTACAAATACAACGAATTCAAATGCCAAAGACTATGGAGCCGAGGAACCCAACAGGAAAAACGCAACATCTCTCATTCTCTTTGAGGAGGTAAGGCTGAAGAGACACACATTGGTGATCTCGCATGGTAAAACCTACTCTAAGGATTACTTACTGTGCTATTGTAAATTATTGTAAAATAGCCAAGAAAGCTCAGAATACTTACTTGAATCTATTTGAAATTAAAGCTAGTGGAATTGTCAACTATAGAAGAATTTTTCATGAAGATAATTAATGCAATCCACAGTTATTAATTTTTTTCAATGAATTTAGAAATTATTCTGAGTTATACTTAACCAGTTACAGGTGACTGCATTTCTTTGGTTTTAATGTTTGATAATATTCTTACTCTTTTAATGTAAGTTTTTAGGATGGGCTGAATGCACACTGTTCATAAATTCATAAATTTTGTTCCTAACAGACATATATCTACTATGTATACATAACAGCTATTCAGTACATTAATATTAATAAATGATTCTTAGGTTGATGTCATTTTTGAAGAAGATGCTGGGTTTTTGAATGCAATCAAAACATTCATGGCAACAACTAAAAGACCTGTAATCCTTACTACAAGTGGTAGGTAACAGTGATTTTACAGTTAATTACTTCTGGTTAAAATATTTTACACAAGCTTCTAATTTTAATTTGAAAAGTTCCTTTTAAAGTCTACGAGTAAATTAACTCCTTTTTTCTAAAATGAGGAGGCTACTAGATAATTTTTTAAATGAAGAATTATTCAAATTAGCAGTTGATTGGCAGCCTTGGGCAGTTATAAAATTAATTTACTACCTTGCAAAAAGCAACGACTTTAAAAATAGAAACTACTTTGAATCACTTTGTTGGGTGTTAGATATTTAGGAATTTGGCAATAGCCTGGAATACTGATAGAAAGATTTATGGACTAGCCAGTGAAGAGGTTTTGGTAGGGGAAATAACAGATTCTTCTCTTTGCCTCTTCCTTACACATGTGATTAGATCACCATTCCTCATTTGTTGGTCAAAATATTTTATGGGACCCGACCTTTTGCAGTTCCTTAATATTTAGCCATTCTTTAACCCCTGATAACACTTCCATATGGATGGATTATTGCATAGTTTAGCTAAAGTAAACTATCGTCAGCTTAACAGAATTGCTATACCTTCCTAATAATTAGCATTCAAGGTTTATTTTTAAAACCTACATCATTTCTTTTTTTATTATAAATATTATAATATTGTTCTCTAATATTTTTCATTGCAGATATTCAATATAATATCTCTGCTATGGATTTCTATAGGAAAATGTGTTTATGTTAGACTCCACTTACAAATTAATGGCCCATTTGACAGTTAGTGATTGTAATCTAAAAATATAAGTAAAAATCATAGTAATCACAAGTCAAATGGTAGTTTAATTAAAAATCATAGCTACTTTAGGCCAAGGTAGAAATTCAATTTTTATCATATAGTTTACATGATATTTGATTTCTATTACTGATTAAACACAGAATATTTACATAGAAAAAGTATAACTGGAAAAAGTAATTAATTGGTCTCCATGTTTAAAAAAATTTTTTTTTACTATAGATCCTTCATTTAGTTTAATGTTTGATGGCTGTTTTGAAGAAATTAATTTCAATATGCCTTCGTTGGTAAGTTTTTAATTTTGATGATCACATATCATAATTATATAAAAGGTGATTTATTATGATAGTTATAATTTTAAAATGTAATTACTAAGGATATGTTAAAATTTTTTAGTGTTTTTTTAAAAAAATATATATTTTATTGATTTTTTACAGAGAAGAAGAGAGAGGGATAGAGAGCCAGAAACATCGATGAGAGAGAAACATCAATTCTGCTGCCTCCTGCACACTCCCTACTGGGGATGTGCCCGCAACCAAGGCACATGCCCCTGACCGGAATTGAACCTGGGACCCTTGAGTCCACAGGCTGATGCTCTATCCATTGAGCCAAACCGGTTAGAGCTGGTTTTTTTTCATTTTATTGATTTCAGAGAGAGGAAAGGAAAGGGAGAGATATAAACATCAATGATGAGAGAATCATTGGTTACCTGCTTCCTGCACACCCCCTACTGGGGATGGAGCCCACAACCTGGGCATGTGTCCTGACCAGGAATCAAACTGTGACCTCCTGGTTCATAGGTTGTTGCTCAACCACTGAGCCATGCTGGCTGGGCCAAATATTCAAATTTTTACTAGATTCCAGTGTTCATTAAGTTTTTTTTTTTTTTATAGTAACAGTGCTTTATTGAGGTTAAATTAACATGCAGTTAAATGCCCTTAAGTGTATAATTTGATAAATATTAACATATGTAATAAACCTTCATGTGACCATTGCCCATATAAAAATATAGACATTTCCATTCCATCCATAAAGTTCCCATAAGCCCTTTTTTAAAAAGTCAGCACCCCTCTCCTCACCAAAAGTAGACACAATATTCTAATATGTTTAACTTTTTAATATTAGTGTTTTTTATTCTGAAATTTCAAATAATATTAAACATTATGCGTCCTTTTATAACTTTTTTTTTTAATATTTTATCAGAAAGTTCCCTTGCGCCCCATTGTGTTTTTCTGTCACTATAATTTTGCTTGTAGAATTTTATATAAATAGAATCTTATAATATGTATTTTTTATTTAGTTTCTTTTACACAACATAATGCTTTTTCAGATTCATATTACCTGTGGCAGTAGTTCTTTCCTTTTTGTGAATGAGCAGTATCCCATTTTATAGATATACTTCTCATATATGAATGTGTTATCATATTCACCTATTGATAGACATTTGGGTTGTTTACAGCTAAACTATTATAAATAAAGCTGCTATGAATAATTACATTATTCTGGACATATATTTCCTTTTTTATTTTTTACTTAAGTACTTAAAGGTGGAATCATTGGTCGAATTAACATTATAAGAGCCTGATAAATTGTTTTCTGAAGTTTTCCAATGATTTTCATTCCCACCAGCAATGTATTTTGCATAATCACCAGAATTACCCAATTATTTTATTTTATCCATAGTAATAATTATATATTGGTATCTCATGGTTTTATTTATTTTTAAAATTTTATTTATTTATTTGTTAATCCTCACCCAAGGATATTTTTTCCATTGCTTTTCAGAGACAGAGTGGAAGGAATGGAGGGAGGAGAGAGAGAGAGAAAGATTGATGTGAGAGAGACACATCGATTGGTTGCTTCCCACATTGAGCCTGCAACTGAGGTACATGCCCTTGACTGGGATCGAACTCAGGACCCTTCAGTTTGCAGGCTGACACTCTATCCACCCAGCCAAACCAGCTAGGGCAGAGACACACTATTTTTGATTGGTTGCCTCCCGCACATGCCCCAACTGGGGTGGGGGGCAAACCCGTAACCCAGGTACATGCCCTTGACTGGGAATCTAACTGAACCTTGAGTCCAGTTCATTTTATTCTCAATAAATGCTTAATATGTGAATTTCAGCAAAATTTGTCTTACTTTTTAAAAGACATGTATTCATGTATTTCTATTAACTCTGCAATTGACCATATTTATTTCCTTTTTCTCTCAGCTAAATGTTGCCAGCTACCTACAGACAATCTGCTTAACTGAGAATTTTAGAACTGATGTAAAAGACTTTGTAACATTGTTAACTGCAAATACTTGTGATATTAGGAAAAGTATCCTTTACTTACAATTTTGGATTAGAAGTGGAGGTGGATTTTTAGAAGAAAGGCCATTATCTCTTTGTCGTAAGTTGATCTGTTATAAAAAGAAAATTCTGAAATGGGACCCTATGTTAAAATATATTCTATACCAAAATATTTGAAAGATTATAAAAATTTAGAGCATCCAGGTATCACATTAATCTTAAAAATACATACATATGTCAACTTTGTTGATGAAAAGTTTTATGAACATTAAATGTGGGTAAATAAAATTAAACTAACCTAGAAGAGATTGTTACTTCTACCTTTATAAACGTTTTTTAATAAACAAATAGAATTATATTATTGAACAATTTATTTTTATTACTTTTTAAAAAATATTGGTGATTTTTTCCACATATATAAATTATTTTTATGTGGCCATGTTGTAAGGTCCCTTTTAGCTTCTCGCTAGTCTGTAATTCTATCTTGCCTAAGAACTTTATCATTTCAGAAATGCTTTATTTTATTATTGATCTTTAGTCATCATTACCTAATTCAAGTTACAGATACATGTTCTCCATGCTAGATCCTGTGTTTCCATGAATAAGACATGTTCCTTTCCTGAAGAAGTTCATAGTTCGTGGTTTCCATGCTCCATAGTCACAGTTATGTAGTTACAGATTCTGCTCAGGAAAATACACAAATATTTAAATGAAATCAGGGTGACGTTCTGAAATATTAATCCCGTGTCAATATTTTTTCTTTGATTTGTTCAAAATTTTAATATATATATATGTATATATATATATATATATATGTATATATATATATTTTTAAAGTAGACAAACATTTAATTCAACATAATTTACTTGTAAGTAAATATGAAAAATAAGACGTGGTAAATAACCTGTTATTAAAAAAATTAGTTAACTGCCAGCATACTACTGGATATAAAATGTTATACCAAGACTTTAGAAGACATGAATTAAGTATGGCATTTTTTCTTTTCTGGAAGATCTTATATGTATTTAATTTCTATAAAAATACACACTCATTGGAAATTCAAACTTTTATGTAAAATAAAAAATAAAAGAACTTCTTAAAGGTAGCCACTGTTAGACCTTTATGCACAAATATTGCTACCTACTTATTTAGCAAAATTAACCAATACTATATATATTGTTAAACAGTTTGCTTTTCACTCAGCAATTTGTCAGTACAGTTCTACCCCATTTTTCACAGCTGCATGCTATTCCATAATTGTTTGGATATAACATAATTTAATTAACCATTACCTATTTAGAGACATTTAAGTTATCTTCAGTGTGTTGTTAAAGTATGCAGTGGATATCTTTATACACATATCCTTGAGTATGTCTGTGAGTACTTCTGTTGGAGAGAATTCTAGAAGTGTGGTTTCTGGGCCAAAGGCTATACATTTTACATTTATATATGAGTTTACGTTCCACAATGAATATATGATGGCTCTTTTATGTGTACCTTTAACTGAACTAGGTTATCAGTCATTTTATTTATTTATTTTTAATTTATTTTTTAGCATAGTTTTATTGATTTCAGAGAGGAAGGAAAGGAAAGAGAGAGAGACAGAAACATCAGTGATGAGAGAGAATCATTGATTAGCTGCCTCCTGCACTCCCCACACTGGGGAACGAGCCCACAACCTGAGTATGTGCCCTGAACAGGAATCAAACCGTGACCTCCTGGTTCATAGGTTGACACTCAACCACTAAGCCACACTGGCTGGGCAGTTATCAGTCATTTTAATTTGCCAATTTAAAGGTGAAAAAATGAACATCTTAATTTGCACTTCCATAGTCACTTAGGGCAGTTGCACATGGTTTTATGAGTTTATTAGATATTTGTATTCTTCTGTGACTTGTCTGTTACTAGTCTTTGCACTTTTTCCCTGTAGGATTGTTTTGTAAGCCCATCGCCACCATCTCACTTAACCTATGTATGATAAAAATAATGTTTGTATTGTACTTTTTAAAAAATATATTTTTTAATTGATTTCAGAGAGGAAAGGAGAGGGAGAGAGAGATAGAAACATCAATGATGAGAGAGAATTATCGATCTGCTGCCTCCTGAATGCCCACACAGGGGATCGAGCCTGCAACCCGGGCATGTGCCCTGACTGGGAATCAAACCATGTCCTCCTGGTTCATAGGTTGATGCTCAACCACTGAGGCACGCCAGCTGGGCTGCATTGCACTCTTTGTGAATTAAATAAATGTGTGGAGAAGAACAAAATGGCGTGTATAGGATCAAGAGCTGCCAAAGGATCTTAGATTTTAAATAATTGTTTGATATAATTTGTTTATAATGTGGATAGGTAAGACTTTCTTTTATTCACTTTGAAGGAGGAAACGGCAGAAATGTACAACTTATTCGCTCTGAAGATCGTCGTAATTCCAAAAATAACCCTAAAAATGCTAAAAGGAGTCCTACAGACCTTCCCAAATGTGACACTGGCTGTGTTGAGACCTTGTTTGGCCTTAAGAACATTTTATCCCCTTCTGAAGATTTATTTTCATTTTTAAAGGTATTTTCAATGTCTAGTTTGGAATATTAAATTTGAATGTTAAATTTATGTTTCTTTCATCTTTTCAACACTCCTATCTTTTGAATCTAGAGATTAACTTAAATTTGCTCATACTTTTTTTTTTTTTTTAAATATATTTTATTGATTTTTCACAGAGAGGAAGGGAGAGAGACAGAGAGCTAGAAACATCAATGAGAGAGAAACATCGATCAGCTGCCTCCTGCACATCCCCCACTGGGGATGTGCCTGCAACCCAGGTACATGCCCTTGACCGGAATCGAACCCGGGACCCCCCAGTCCGCAAGCCGATGCTCCATCCACTGAGCCAAACCGGTTTTGGCTGCTCATACTTTTTATAGGCTTCAGATTTTAACACATTCGAACTCTGACAAATGATGCATTTGCATTGCTCTAAATGCTTATTATAGTATTGAGAAGAGAACTTACAGATAGTTCAGATTAAAAATTTTAGAGAATTTTTTTTAAAGATTTTTATTGATTTTAGAGAGGAAGGGAAAGGGAGCGAGAGAGAGAAACAACAATGATGAGAGACAATCATTGATTGGCTGCCTCCTGCAACCTGGGGATGTGCCTTGACTGGGAATCGAATCGTGACCTCTTGGTTCATAGGTCGACGCTCAACCACTGAGCCACACCAGTTGGGCTAGAGAAGTATTTTTTAAACAAATGAGCTAATTATTGAATTGGGGTATATACTGAATATTAAAGAATTTAATTCTTCAAATTAATAGTCTAAGTTTTTAGATTCGTAATACTATTTTGATGAATTAAGGGACTGTGTAGGTTAATAAATTATGAGGGGTAATGACTTCTTTGAAGATAGAAGACAGATGACATATTCATATGGGTAGAAAAATGTTTAAATGTGTATTGTTATAACATTTCTTTACTCAAAATTGTTTCTCAGCACAAAATCAGAACAAAAGAAGAATGGCATAAGCTCATCCAGATTCTTACAGAATTCCAAATGCGGAATGTAGATTTCTTATATAGCAATCTTGAGTTCATCCTACCATTACCGATTGATATAATTCCAGAAACAGAAAAGCTTTGTGGTTCATCAGTAAGTATGGACACCAGTGCAGCAACAAAAAATATGAAATGTCTTGCCAGGAAACATTCTGGAGAGAAGCCATTGAAAAAGTCGCAAAAAAAGAAACATAAGAAAAAAATGGTAATTCTAGATGATAGTGACTTATTTGACACGAACTTGGACTTCTCTGATGAATTTCTTTGCCTTCACCCTGAATCTTCTTCCTCAAGTTCAGAAGAAAGCAAAGCCAAAGAAAGCAATTCAGAGACAAAGAAACTAAACAAATGTTTAGCTTCTAACCTTGAATCTAATCCTCATCTTCCTAAAACACCAGCAGAAAAAAAATGTTCTGCCCTCGTTTCTCACTGTTTAAATTCTCTCGCTGAGTTCATGGATAACATGTCCTTCTTAGATGCCCTTTTAACTGATGTAAGGGAACAAAAGGAACTTGGTAAACATGACTTCAGTTGGACAAATGGAAAGGTTAAAAGTGGACTTTGTGATGAGTTTAGTCTTGAAAACAGTGATGGATGGACTTCTCAAAGCTCTGGAGAATTAAAGGCAGCAGTAGAAGCTCTCAGTTTTACTAAGTGTTCTTCTACTATTTCAAAAGCATTGGAAACTTTGAATTCTTGCAAGAAATTAGGCAGAGATCCAATGAAAGACCTTACTTTATCTGTTTCACAAAAGCGCACCAATGTGTACTTTAGTCAGTCCTCGGCTAATTTAGAGTAAGTCTTTAATTTTTTTTACATTTCAGTAGAAAAAGGGTAAAGGGGAAATTGTTAGGTTCTTACCAATTTTGAAATGCTGGGCTTTATTGATCATAATAAGCCCTTGATATTAATGATATAACTTCTAATGAGAGTGAAGGAGATCAGTCTGAATACTGGGAAGAAAAATGAGAGATTAGAGTGGGCTAGATTGAGGAGATTCTTTGAGTGATAGAGAAAGGGTTTTTGATTTGCTGTGGCAGGAAACAGGTAGCCATCACAGATGGTTCAGTATGGGAGTGGTTGATGGGTTGAAAATGATACAGAAAATTAATCTGGAATCCAGTTAATCCAGTCTAGATCAGAAACAGGGACAAGCAGACCAAAAGCTGATTGTGTTTGGGATTGTTGCATTTTTGGGGGCATTAAACATAAAAAGTAATGGGTTACTTTTAACTTACAGCTGTGCTTGGAAGAGGATAGCAGTCATTAAAAGTGTATTTTCTAGCCGATCTCTTCTCAACCTGGGTAATAGACAAGCTAGTATAATTGAATACTTGCCAACTCTTCGAAACATTTGTAGGACTGAGAAGCTAAAAGAACAAGGAAAAAGTAAAAGAAGGTAAAGGATCTATAGAAATAACATTTTATATAGCTATTTCAAGATTCATATTCTCACCTGATGGAAATATTAATATTAAATTATTTTTCTGTGTAATTTTGACAGGTTCCTCCACTATCTTGAAGGAATTCACCTTAACATTGCAAAAGAGACTGTGAACACTTTGGCAGCTGACTTCCCTTAATATTCCACATTAACAGTGCCTTGTACAGATTATTGTGTGGTCCTTAAGATACATTTTTATATTGATTTTTGTGGAAGTTTACATCTCTTAATGTACATTTAAAACAGAATATTTGTATATTTTTATTAGTGCGCAAATATTTAAAATGAAAAAATTTGAGTTGCATTTTGTATTTATGATGTGGTATTTTAAAAAATTTTTGTATTATCTGATTTAGCTTTGTTGGAGTATTTATGTATGTAACTGAGCTGTTTCTAGGAGCTAGAGTTCACTAAGATATTTCTAAAGAGGGTTCAATGCTACACTACTCCATAACTTTTCCCTTTCCTGGTACCTTTAATTCAGCTCTCTCCAACCAAGTGTGAGTACTCTGTCAAGTTGTAAATATGAATCTCTTAAATAAATTTATGCAATCTAGAATACAATATTACATATACGTATGATGCATAAGAAAACTTCCTAAGAAGGAAATTGTTTCATTTTTCAAAAAGTAAAATCTCCCCCCCCACAAAAATAAAATAAAAATAAAATAAAAGATCTTCCTGCTCAGGGTCAGCCTGCATACCAAAGGGCCATGGCTTCGATTCCCCATCAAATGCACTTACCTGGGTTGTAGGTTCAATCCCCGACCCCAGTTGGTGCGCATGTGGTAGGCAACCAATCGGTGTGTCTCTCTCACCAATGTTTCTCTCTCTGTGTGTCTGTCTCCCTCTCCTCCCATTCTTTCTAAAAATCAATGGGAAAAAATATCCTGGGTGAGGATTAACAACAAAAAGTAAGAGCTTCCTGACTTTATTTTTGGTGTACTCCAGCATATTTCACCATTGAATACTGAATGTTGACAAAGCGGAATCAAGATTATGAATTCAAGTTTTCATTAATGTTTTTTAGCAACCGTACATGTGATATTTTGTATATTTTGCCAAGTCAAATCAATTACCTTGTATATTTTTTTGTATTTTTGTATAGTTTGTGTTTTATTTCATAGATATTAATGATGTTAATATATCTACTTCATTCAAGACTTAATGCTATTTAACAGCCCTGGCCAGTATGGCCTAGTTGGTTGGAGCTTCAGTCCCACACACCAAAAGATCATGGATTCTATCCTCAGCCTGGGCACATGTGGAGGCAAACGATCAGTGTTTCACTCTCATACCAATGTTTTTCTATCTCCCTGTCCCTTCCTCTCTGAAAATCAATAAAAATATACTTTAAAAAAAAAACACCCCAGTAAAATCAATAAAACCACACCCTTGGGTAAGAATTAAAAAACAAAACAAAACAAAAAAACCAAAGGATTCTACTATAGGATTTCTATATAATAACCATTTCCACTGAAGGTTATGTTTTTGGAGGAAATATGTATTTTTAATTACAAGATTTAAAAATTCCACAGTTCACTTTAAATAATTTTTGCAATTATATAACCAGGTATACCTGAAAATAATTTCCTATTTCAATTGTTTGTATTAATTAGCTTAATATTCAGTTACATTATCTGGTGAATTACATTTTCTCCTCAAAAGATAAGGATCCTAATTTTGCACAGTTGAAAATATCTTATGTATACCTGCTTTAAATGTGTATTAAAGCGTTTTTATTTAACCTACTTTTTCTTGTATTGATAACATTGATTTAAAGGCTAAAGCTAAAAGGCTTTATCCAGTATTTACATAGGAGTTCCAGATATAATCACCTGAGTAAATATTAGATACTGTATAGGTTTGGCTGTAGGCTATAACTTACACAGGTTCAGTCCTGTATAAGAGACTAAGATCTGCCTGAGGCATTTTTTAAAAAGTATATGGATTTTTTTCTACTGAATACAAGAGTTCACTACCTATAGAGCTCTTACTTACCTGTTAATTTTTGGTGTTTTATTATTAGAAAATTCTGATAATTATAATTGAGGAACCAAAGTAAAATAAATCCATAGAATTTTTAAAATGTTTTTTTTTAATTGGTTTTTAGAAAGAGGGAGAGGAATAGAGATAGAAGCACCGATGAGAGAAATCGCATCAATGGGCTGCCTCCTGCACACCCCCTGCTGGGGATTGAGCTGGCAACCTGGGCATGTGCCCTGACAGCAATTAAACTTGTGACCTCTTGGTTGATGGGTCGATATCCAATCACGGAGTCACACTGGCCTGGCTAGAATTTTTAATATCTTTTTTCTTTTTACACTTGATCTTAGCCAAAAGGCCGAGAAGCGATCTCTTTTTTCTTTTTAGGTTTAACATGATTTGGGGAAATATTTTTCAATTCTTAAAGGTGATAAATTCCTGTTAGATTTAAACTCATTTTTGTGATAAAAATAAGCAAATTTTGAGTACTTTTCAATACTTCATATCCTAGTTTATAAATGTCTAAAACAGTCACATTTTCACTTACAGCTATTTCTAGAAATATGTGGGAAGTAGAATACCACATGTCTGGCATAAACAACTGAATGGACGGTGAGGCCATTTAGCAAAGTATAAAACGGTAGCAAAGGAGATGATCTGGAGGAAAGAGAATAGTTTCAGACATGAATAGTTTGAGATATCAATAATATTTCCCAAGATGGATATGTTTATGTATACAACCATATACTATGTGTAGAGGTTTACACAGGCATAGCAACAAATCTAGAGTGTATACCAAACTCCTAAGGAGTTATGAGGTGCTGAGAGGACTTCCATTTATTTTACACTAGAGGCCCGGTGCACAAGTTCATTCATTGGTGGGGTCCGTTGGCCTGGCCTGCACCAATGCACAAATCCATGCACCAGGCCCCTAGTATGTATATAAAATCTTTGGTTAATCTCTTCCCGCCCTCCCCGCTTCCCTCTGAGATTCATCTGTCTGTTCCATGTTTCCATATCTGTGCATTGAGCGTCTGCCCCCTGGTGGTCAATGTGCATCATAGCTACCAGTTGAACAGTTGCTTAGGCTTTTATATATATATATACACACTAGAGGCCCGGTGCACAAAAATTTGTGCACTCGGGGGGGAGGAGGGGTCCCCTCAGCCCGGCCTGTGTCCTTGCGCAGTCTGGAACCCCTCAGGAGATAATGACCTGCTGGCTTAGGCCCGCTCCCGGGTGGCAGAGGGCAGGCCCAATCCCTAAGTACAGCCCCTGGTCGGGCTCAGAGCAGGGCTGATTGGGGAGTTGGGGCGCCGCCCCATCATGCACAGAGGAAGGCGGATCAGGAGGTTGCAATGCCACCCTCAGTCACGCTCAGGGTAGGGCCGATCAGGGGGTTGGGGCACCGCAGCCTCTCACACACAGAACCACAGGGCGATCAGGGGGTTGGGGAGCTCCCCCCTATCAGGCACAGAGCAGGGCTGATCAGGGGGTTGGGCGCCTTCCCCTGTCAGGAACAGAGCAGGGCGGATAGGGAGGTTGTGGCCCCGCCCCCTGTCACACACAGAGCTGCAGGGCGATCAGGGGGTTTGGGCGCTGCCCCCTGTCACGCTGATCCTGGTGCTGGGAGGCCTCGCGGCTCCGCTGATCCCGGTGCTGGGAGGCATATTACCCTTTTACTATATAGGATAGAGGCCTGGTGCACGGGTGGGGGCCAGCTGGTTTGCCCTGAAGGGTGTCCTGGATCAGGGTGGGGGTCCCCACTGGGGTGCCTGGCCAGCCTGGATGAGGGGATGATGGCTGTTTGTAGCTGGTCACACCCCCTTCAGGGTGGGGGTCCCCACTTGGGTGCCTGGCCAGTCTGGGTGAGGGGCTGAGGGCTGTTTTCAGGCTGGCGGCTGAGTGAAGCTCCCAACCGCTCCATTTTTTCTTTTTCTTTTTTTATTCAGGGCCAGCTTTAGCTTTGAGGCTTGGCTCCAGCTCTTAGGCCTCTGCTGCTGAAAGTAGGTATCTGGTTTGTTTGGGTTCTATAATTGAAACACTGTTTCAACTCCAGCTCTGAGATCCCAGCTGGCTGAAAGCAGGTTTCTGGGGTTTTGTTTAGCTTCTGTATTTGTAACAATGTTTCAAACTGCAAGCTCAGAGGCCAGCAAGGCAGGTGGGGAATGTTGGAGTCTTCCGTCACTGAAGCAAGCAAGCTTCATGTTCACTTCAAGCTACCTGGCTGCTGGCCGCCATCTTGGCTGGCAGTTAATTTGCATATCACCCTGATTAGCCAATGGGAAGAGTAGCGGAGGTATGGCTAATTACCATGTTTCTCTTTTATTAGATAGGATATTTATGATTATTTGAATTTTCCCCAAAAAGTATATTTCACTTTTAGATTAAAGGAACGCTGAATGCTTTGACATCAGAGAGTTGGGTTCAGTACAAGTGAGATATAATGACGGTCTGAACTAAGGCAGATAAAATGGAAAATGGAGAGATGTGGAAAAAGTGCTACTTTTAAGAAAAGATGGTCCGTTAACTAAAAGATTTCAAAGTAAGATAGTGAGCCTATTAGACAAAGCTTGTTTATTCTGGGCTTGAGAGATTGAGCTGATGAAAATCACCTTTTGGAGGTTGTGCATCAAACCACGTTCTATTTACAGAATAAGAAGAGGATTCCACAAGTTGTGTTATCAATTATATTTAGCTTTATTCCCACGATGAGCACCACCCGGAAAAATTCATTCCCTTTTTCAGAAAATTCTTTAATAGATGATATTTGCTTTTAAAGGAAGATAACTTTGTTTCTTATTTAGACTGCTTAGGAAATATCTTACTGTTTAACACTTAAACCTAAAAGGTAGAAAATCTCACAAAGATATTTATGGACTTGGCCTTGGCTTATTGTATAAACCATCCAATAGCCAAAAATCTGACTTTAAACATTAAATACACTCAAACCATGTTTTCTTTTCCATTAACATGGATGTCAAAACTTTTGTGTGTTTTTTTACAACTTTAAAGCTAATAAATATAACAGAGCAGATCATATGTTAGTGATCAGAATTTTAAGGTTCAGTGTCAAACACTGCCAATTCATAGAAGGCAACAGCTTGTAATAATGAATCATATAACTCTTCTATTCTGTATTGGTCAGTAGCTGAAAACATGTGCCTGTAGTGGACTATCTTATCTGACGGGAAGAATACCCGCGGCTCCTCCTTCAACACAGCGTCTAAGAGGAACTGCTTCACTAGTTCTTTTCCACTAGTGCGGCTGTCACCCAGCATCAGCTGAAAGTGCTTCCCCACTGCATTTCGATTCATGCTCAGCACCTGATGCTGGCCACACTGGGCAAAAGTTGTGTTTAATAAGGCATACAGCATGGCTTCCATGATATGCAAGTGTAGCAGTATAGGAAACAGAGTTGAGTTCTGAAGGGAAAGTCCTGTTTTTTCCAGAACATAGAAGTCAGCTTTGGGCATCTTTGAAATGACCGGAGAAATCTTTAAAGAACAAAATAAAATAAGTGAGTAGAAGTAAATCAGTACATTTTATTGTCTGGGTCCCCTCTGTCCCACTTCTATTTTAAAAATAAAATTACATAACTTACATTATTTTGCTACTGACAATTTTGAAGTAATTGAAAAAGCATTTTATGGGAGAATCAGAACAGCAAAATTCTGGTAATGGTTCTATCGGGCACCAGATAAGCTAAGACAAACCATTTAGTCCTAAGTACTACTTTCCTCTTCTGTAAAATGGGCTTGTAATTTCTAAAATCTATATTGACTTTAAGATTAGACAAGTTAAAACTGTTTTATTAACCTTGTAACAAGTTCTACAGTAAAGCATAGGGTTAGAAATTAGCCTAAAATCAATCCCCTTACAACTGACTGACTGCATCAGGTGTTTGATCGAAACAGTTTTCAATGGTGTATTACAGTTTTCAATTAGGATGATAATTACTGCCCATCTCACAAACTTTCAAAGACTCAAATGAGACAAAGTTAGTATTTAAAAATAAGCTTTCCGAATATAGTGATGAAATTCTATAACATTTAGAATCAACTTTAGCATTGTTTTTTTTTTCAGTATCTGCCTTTGATACATAGACATTTCTTGCAATAAATGAAGAAATTAAATTTTAAAAAAATATTAAATTAAAAAAAAAAATCGATGACGGAAAACATAATTGGAATGGGTGAGTAACAAGTACCAAAAGAAAATCTCTCCTTACTATTTTATTAGATTCTTTTCAGGACCAGTAGATTAAACTATTCAAGGATCTTTAGCAGGTAGGAATTTGGAGGTGTTACTGTCTTACCTCTTCTAAATAGACAGATGATGTGTATGTTCCTTTCACCAACTGGCAACATTCTTTATGCTGCCAGTCCAGCACTGCCAATTTGCGATCAAGGTGAGCCCAGGCAATTCTCCGAGTACCAAAAACAATGGATACGATACTGTTAACTGCCTAAAACAAAAAGGCTGGTTTCATTGCAAGTGTAAACATTTTAACAGATACAAAATTTAAGTGACAGACTCAGAAAGCCAAATTAGTTAATGTAATAGAAATACATTTATGGTTTATAAACTGAGAATTGTGAAAGACATGCAGGAGTAATTAAAAGGTAACTAGTAGCAGTCAGTTCTCAGGACATAGCTCAAAGTAGGCATTCAAATGTTGCTGGGGACTGCTAGAGGCTGGGGAACCAGGAACACAGCCGTACATGGTAAGAAATGCCATAACAATATTTACACTGTAGAGAAAAGAAATGGTCAGGAAAGACTTACTGGAGGACTAGGAGAACGAGTAAAATGGTAAGCAGGAAGTTATCTCACCCAGATGTCCACTTAAAAAGTTTGACACCTCAGGCTCAGCAAGTGGATTAAAGAGTACAAGTGGGAAAAGGGCAGAGGGGAACACAGATTTCTGCAAAAAGTAACTTGCGCCGTAGCCGGTTTGGCTCAGTGGATAGAGCGTCAGCCTGCGGACTGAAGGGTCCCAGGTTCGATTCCGGTCAAGGGCATGTACCTTGGTTGTGGGCACATCCCCAGCAGGGAGTGTGCAGGAGGCAGCTGATCGATGTGTCTCTCTCATCGATGTTTCTAACTCTCTATCTCTCTCCCTTTCTCTCTGTAAAAATCAATAAAATATTTAAAAAAAAAAAAAAAAAGGAACTTGCTTTATTCTGAGAGCCACAGAGAACCAGCAAAGCATATACCATTCAGGAGTAACAGATTTACATTTCAGAAGGATCAGGGACAGCTGTGTGGAAGATGGACCAGAAGAGATAGACTAGAGGTAGGGATTTGTGTTAGGTACCTGTTATATGACAAAGTATTAAGAACCTAAGACAGTGACAATGAGGACAAGAAAGAGATCAGAGATAACGGGAGTAAAATCGTTATGTGGGATGATCAAGGGGCCTAGGATAACTGCAACTGTATTGCAGTAACTATCTGGCATCATTAATCAAGATGATCTTAGGAGGTGGGTCAACTTGGGAAGGTTGGGGGAGATGAGCTTTTTAATGTATTGAGTTCAGGTTGCCTTCGAAGAGGGCATGTGTAACAGATAACCGGATGTATGGATTTAGCTCTGTGCCAAGTCTGGGCTTCACCTCACTCCCACATGGCTCCTTTAGTTATACAGACAATATACATTAACATGATCTACAGATACAGAGATAAGCAGGAACATTTTGTAATTCTATAGTCATCTCCCTTTTACTGCTAAAGAATGGGTAAATAAGCATGAAAGGCAAAATAATTTGGTGAGGATTACAAAATAAATAAAGGCAAAATATGTTGGAAGCCCAAAAAGCTACAAAATACAGGCCTTCTGTCTGGCTGGTGTGGCTCAGTTGGTTGAGCATTGTCCCATACACCAAAAGGTCGCTGGTTCGATTCCGGTCAGGGCACATGCCTGGGTTGTGGGCTGATCCCCAGTAGGGGGCGTGCATGAGGAAGCCAAGTGATGTTTCTCTCTCTCTCTCTCACTCTCTAAAATCAACAAAAAACATTTTTATTTTTATTTCTTTTAAAGGGGGAAGAAAATAACTTTAAATGCTGCTGGAAAGACGTTCGAGAGTCACTCTTTGGCATAGCTCATCTTTGCATCCTAATTTCTGATTACTCCCAACATAACTGTCAGATACAGCCAGATATCTCAACATCCCTTTTAAATAAACTTTGCACAGACCTACTTCTACATCGCTGTTTTGCCCTCCTCTTCCCACTAGCCTAATTCTCTCCCTCAAAGATACAAGTTGAGTTCTCCCAGTAAACTTTCCCCAACAGTTACAGCCCACAGTTCTCTCCTCTGAAGGAATGGCTCACGTACTATTTGTATATCTCATTCTTTGGTATCGATCACATACTATTTTGTATAGTGGGTTATCTATTAATATATGTATCCCTGAACCCAACTGAATTATAAGCTGCCTGAGAGCCCTTAGTGCCCAGAATAGTTCTTTGCACAGTAGGTTCTCAAATATTTAGACAGTATAATCGACATGAATAAAAAAGGGTATGTATACCTTAAGTCTCTCTCTTTCTATTTCTGGTTTGAGGAGCTTTTTTAAGAGCCGGTTTTCCTGTGACTTTTTCTTTTTCACTTCAGTCTCTGGACAAAGAATGGAGTTACAAATCTGTACGGTAGTTTTATACTGGAACAAGGGCACATTCATTACACTCTCCAAATTCTGGAATGGCCCAAACTTTTTTCTGTGCTCTACAAGATTGAGGGACTTTCTTCCACGAAGTAATTTGAAAGCTTCGAGTTCATTATTAGATGCTGTATTCAACACATGCAATATGGAAGCCTGTTGTTCCGAAGAGAAGAGCTTGTCAAGTGCCTTCCCAGACTCCTTTGTCGTTTTGTCACAAAAAGCAACGTCGGGAATACTTTTCTTGGATGCGGTGGATTTTTTCCGACAGCAGGAATTATGCAGGGCTTGGAACGAGGACCATCCTAATGGTACTGGAAAAAATCTCCACCTCCCTACAAGGAAAATTTAGCAAAATGTGAGTTGGGATGTTCTAGACCTAGACTTTCCCATAATTTAAGAACCAGTGGACCATCTTAAGTTCTCCTGGAGAATCATTATTAAAATAAGTTGTTTAAAAACCGTATCTACATATAACTAAGCAACAGGGCTTTTTGTTGTTTTTACTCACGAGATAGCTTCTGATTTTTATGGCTATGTCCTAAGCTTTACAACCTAGAAATCTTATTTTATGCCCATCAAGAAGCATGGGTTTAAAACAATAATTTCGACTGCTTCACATTTTTGACATTTGTAACTTTAGAGGAATCTCTTTGTAATTAACCTCTCTTGTTATGGACATTTATTTTCCCTCCATTTTGTAAAATTAAAATGTTTTAGCGGAGTGGTAGATAGAAGAGCGGTTTTTATTTTCTTCTGCACACTTCCCAAGATTCCTACCATGCTTACGGGTCTGCAGGCGGAGGGAAACCCGCGTAAGGAAGACGTCTGTAAACCAATGGGAAGCCACTGACACCGCAGCCACAGGAGAGCCATGCAGCCAGGGGCGAGCAAGCGGCTGAGACTCCGCCCCCCGCCCGCCACCCAGTCGGGGAAGGAGCCGCTCGTGGACCCGTAACCCAGAGGAGCTCGATCGCGCCGTCGGCTCAGCGGGGCTTCCAAGAGGAGACCTGGGTCTGGGACTCGGGGCGGACGGGAAGCGAACCCAGTGCTGCAGGGACCCTACCTCCCGCCATGAGGACACTAGGGACGTTCATTTTCCGAGTCAAACGAGTACGTCCCCACCGTTCAGTCCTCCTCCACTGACTTCCGGTTCCTGTGTGCATCCCCCAAAAGAGCCCGGCCTTTCCGCAGAACGATTCTGGCCGCAGCGGCGTTCCGGGCCCGCCCAGGTGTGGAGCCCGGAGCGGTGGGGGGGCCGCGGCTGGGCTGCGCCGCGAGGTGAGTGCCCGGAGGAGCTCCGCGCCGCGATCCCGAGCCCTGGGTGGTCCGCAGACTTACTCCACTGCCTCCGGGAACGTGGAGGGGAGGAAGGAAGCGGGTGAGGCGCCGAATGTGCTTGAGTGGGGGGGGGGGGGGGGGGGGGGGGGGCGCCACCAGGTACCCGGAGCCGCCGAGGTGTTCGTGCCGTCGGACTGGAGGTGTCTGTCGATGGCGAACCTTTTGAGCTCGGCGTGTCAGCGTTTTGAAAAACCCTAACTTAACTCTGGTGCCGTGTCACATATAGACATTTTTTGATATTTGCAACCATAGTAAAACAAAGACTTATATTTTTGATATTTATTTTATATATTTAAATGCCATTTAACAGAAAAATCAACCAAAAAAATGAGTTTGCGTGTCACCTCTGACACGCGTGTCGTAGGTTCGCCATCACTGGAACAGCTCTAGACTCTAGAGAACCGGCCGTAGGTGGACGGTGAGGCTGGATGAGGTGAGGGGGCCGGAGCAGGGGAGGAGCTGGGGAGCCAGTGTGTCTTCCTTCCCCAGGGACTGGCAACCCTAGGAACTGAACTTGGGAGATAGAAGGAGAATGGCAAGGATTCTTTCTAGGAAATGGGGAGACTACAGTGGTTCTCAACCTTCCTACTGCCGCGACCCTTGAATACAGTTCCTCATGTTGTGGTGACCCCCAATTTCACTGTTACAAATTGAACATAATTAAAGCATAGTGATTAGTCACAAAAACAATATGTAATTATATATGTGTTTTCCGATGGTCTTAGGTGACCCACAGGTTGAGAAACGCTAGTTTAGCTAGTTTTGTGAAAAACAGGGACGTCAGGAGGAAGGTGGCTTTTGGAGGCAAAGCTGGTGCACTTGTGTTTTTACCAGACGGCAGTGCGGGGTGGATAGTGTCCAGGGGGCCGTGGGGATGGGAGGGATTGTAAGTGTTCGTAAGGAGTACCCATGGGAATTCTACAAAGCCAGCCGGTTTCTGGGGAACTTAGGACTCTAACAAGAAATAAAGTAAACTTTTTGTGCTAAAGCCTCCAAATCAATAGGAAATAGTTTTCTTTTAACTCCAGGGCTTATACTGCGGAATGAGGTATTAGGCGTTGAATTGTATCCCTCAAAAAAGAGATGAGGAAGTCTGACTCCTCAGAATATGACCTCATTTCCAAATAGGGTCATTGCAGATGTAATTAGTTAAACTTAAAAAAGAGGTCACACTGGGGTGTGGGTGGGGGCTGGCTAATTCAATATGACTGCTGTCCTTATAAGAAGATCAGCCCTAACCCGTTGGGCTCAGTGGATATACTGTTGACCTGTGGACCGAAGGGTCCCGGGTTCGAATTCGGTCAAGGGTACGGCCACGTATCTGGGTTGCAGGCTCCTCCTGGGCCCAGGCCCTGGTCTGGGCTGGTGCAGGAGGCAACCCATCGGTGCGTTTCTCTCACATCGATATTTCTCTCTGTCTTTCCCTCTCTCTTCCCCTCTCTCTAAAAATCAATGGAAAAATATCCTCGGGTGAGAATTAAAAAAAGAAAAAAAAAGAAGAAGATGAGTGCCATGTGAAGATGGAGCCAAAAATTGAAGTGATGCACATACAAACCACGGAAGGCCAAGGATAGCCAGCACAAGCTGGGAGAGAGGCGTGGAACGGATTCACTCTCAGAAGGAACCGACCCTGCCAACACCTGTACTTCAGACTTCCAGCCTCCAGAGCTGTGAGAGAATAAATTTCTGTTGTTTTAAGCCACCAGGTTTGTGGTAATTTGTTACAGCAGCCACGGGAGACAAATGCCTGAGGCCAGAAGGAGCCTGGTGATGGATGCTTTCAGAGGCGATGTGGTCCGCTCTCAGGGTGCAACAAGTCACTTGCTACCTGCACAACCTGAGATTCTCATCCTCTCCGAGCCTCAGCTTCCTCATTTGTGAAATGGACGTAGTGGTATCTGCCTCTCATTTCTACTAAGAGGATGTCTAGTTAGAAACTGGATGTAGAGAACATGACTTATAATAAGGGTTCAATAAATGTTAGTTCCTCATTAAAGCATTATCTCTTCTGGGGAGCCAATTATTATTTTTAAATATATATTTTTATTGATTTCAGAGAGGAAGGGGAAGGGAGAGAGATAGAAACATCAAAGATGAGAGAAGCATTGATCAGCGGCCTCCTGCACGCCCCCGGCTGGGGTTTAAGCCTGCAACCCGAGCATGTGCCCTTGACCGGAATTGAACCCAGAGGAGCCCAGTGATTTGCTTCAGCCTGTAGGCTAGCGCTCTGTCCACTGAGCTAAACCAGCTAGGGCTGGGGAGCCAATTATTAATGAGCTTGCGGGGAAACCCTCGCTCCCTGGAGCATTCATTCAGAATTACTTTGACCAGAGGCTGGAAGTGGTAGGGAAAGAGGCAACCACTGTGCCTGACTTACTGTAAACCAGAATCTGTGTTCAAAATGAAAGTCGTCATCTTCCCCAGAAACCAGCTCCTTCTCACTTCCCTGGTTTTGTTGCTCACATGCATACGCCCCTGCTCCTCCCACTCCTTTTGTCATTATGTCTAGCTTGTCATCTACTTACTGTGTTTTTTAAAGGTTTTTGACCATAGTGTACATGGGAAACAACTGCTTTATTAAACTTGGGTTTACACATATGATGCACTTTGATATTTTCTATTTCGTGATTTTTTTTTTTAAAAAACTACACATCCATTTTTGCAAGACATCAGGTGGGAGATGTCTAGTAGATAGAGGTGTAAGTCTGAAACTAAAGGAGAAGACAGTGCTGGGTATAGATTTGGAGTTCATCAGCACATAGAGATGGCACTTCATTCCATAAAAATGTGCGCCCGACCCGTGTGGCTCAGATGGTTGAGCGTCCACTTATGAACCAGGAGGTCATGGTTTGATTCTCGGTCAGGACTCATGCCCAGGTTGCAGTCTCGATCCCCGGTAGGGGCCGCATAAGAGGCTGCCGATCGATGATTCTCATCATTGATGTTTCTATCTCTCCCTCTCCCTTTGTCTCTAAAATCAATGAAAATGTATTTGAAAGAGAAATGTGTGGGATGAGCCAGGGAGAGGGGTAGTGTGGGAAAAGCACAGTGCGTGAGGGAGAGAACTCAGAGCAGCAGTATTGGGGGTGAGTGGAGGATTCGAATTCCACACCATCTCACCTCTGTCACTTGGCACCTGCTGGTCCTTTACCCTGAAATGCTCTCTCCTCAAAATGGTCTGAATTCTGCTCACGTTTTAAGTGCTAACAAGGGTACCTCCTGCCCGGAGAAGCCTCCCCGTCTTCAAAGCCAGAAGCATCCTTTCCCCTCATTATATTCCTCATAATACGTATTGTCTTGAACTGTAGGGCTTTTTGTCTTGTTTTGCTTTTGACTACATGTCTTTGTCCCTGTGTTTAACTATACATTTCCCCCAAAGTGATTTGGAAGCTACCAACTAGAATATATTTTATTTTATTTATTTATTTATTTTATTTTATTTTATTTTTTTTTTTAATATATTTTATTGATTTTTTACAGAGAGGAAGGGAGAGATATAGAGAGTTAGAAACATCGATGAGAGAGAAACATCGATCTGCTGCCTCCTGCACATCCCCCACTGGGGATATGCCCGCAACCCAGGTACATGCCCTTGACCGGAATCGAACCCGGGACCCCTCAGTCCGCAGGCCGATGCTCTATCCACTGAGCCAAACCGGTTTCGGCATTTATTTATTTTTTAAATATATTTTATTGATTTTTCACAGAGAGGAAGGGAGAGAGATAGAAAGTTAGAAACATCGATGAGAGAGAAACATCGATCAGCCGCCTCCTGCACATCTCCCACTGGGGATGTGCCCGCAACCCAGGTACATGCCCCTGACCGGAATCGAACCCGGGACCCTTCAGTCCGCAGGCCGACGCTCTATCCACTGAGCCAAACCGGCTTCGGCAGAATATATTTTTAAAAAAATCCATTCCTGGTGTCTCAACATCCCCGCTGGAGACAGAGAAGCCCAGTGGTTTGGGTTGCTCTGTGTTCTAAGCCTGTGTTCCAGCTTCGGAGTGCTAACGGTGTGAACTGGGGCAAGGGATGTCACCTCTCCGAGCCTCTCCAGACCCCTCAGAGTGCACAGTGCATGAGGGAGACAGGGCGAATTATATCCCCTACAACACCCAGCACGTTGGGAGGTTCACTAAGTGTTTGTTGGAAAAAATAAATTAATGATTACATATATTACATCCGAAAGGTTAATTTTTGTTTGGGATAAACATTGAAAACTCGTGCTCCACAACTTCATGACCTTGACCTAGTCAAACATTTCTAAAACTTGACATAAAAGCATTAACTATAGCCTGGCTGTTTGCTCAGTGGTTAGAGCGTCGGCTGGGACTGAAGGGTTGTGGGTTCCATTCCAGTCAAGGGCATGTGCCTTGAGTTTGGGAAGCAACCAGTCAATGTGTCTATCTCACACTGATGCTTCTCTCTCTCTCTCTCTCTCTCTCCCCCCTCCTCCTCTCTTCTCCCTGAAAATCAATGGAAAAAAATATCCTCAGGTGAGGATTAAAAAATACAAAAAACTCTAGTTCAATAGGGTAGCACCCTAATGTTCAAATCAAACTTCCAACAGATGTCACCCTAATCCCTTCCGTTGTGGTTGTGACTAAACCTCTGTGACTGACGTTACTGAGTGCTTCACCTAATGATATAAAATGTAAATACTTCGTCATCTTGTGTTTCTATCCAAGACATTTCACAACTGGACTTTTCAACTATGTAGATCTCTGTTGGGTTGTGTTTTATTCAGAACGCAAGCTCCCATACGTTGGGCTGCCTGTGTAATGAGGCTCTCAAATCCTCATTTCAACCAAAATTGTTTTGTATTTTTAAATATATTTTATTGATTTTTTACAGAGAGGAAGGGAGAGAGATAGAGAGTTAGAAACATCGACAAGAGAGAAACATCGATCAGCTGCCTCCTGCACACCTCCTACTGGGGATGTGCCCGCAACCCAGGTACATGCCCTTGACCGGAATCGAACCTGGGACCTTTCAGTCCACAGACCGACGCTCTATCCACTGAGCCAAACCGGTTTCGGCCCAAAATTGTTTTTAATGTGGCAAAACTCACATAACAGAATACACCATGTTAGCCCTTTTAAAGTATATTCATTCGTTGGCATTTAGTACATTCACAGTGTTGTGCAGCGATCAGCACTATCTTGTTTTGAGAAAATTTCAACACCCTAAAAGGAAACCTGTACCATTTAGCAGTCACTCTCCAGGCTCCCTCCCCCAGCCCTGGGCAACCACTAATCTGCTGCCTGTCTCTATGGATTTGCCTGTCCTGGGCATGGCACATACATGGGATACGCGACATTTTTCAGGCCCATTCCTTGCACCAACAGTACAAAGATGAATGTGACAATCTGCTCTTAACGAGATCACTGCCAACTGGAATGAAACAGATTAAAAAGATTTTTTTTTTTTATTGATTTCAGAGAGGAAGGGAGAGGGGGAGAGAGAAAGAAACATCAATAATGAGAGAGAATCATTGATTGGCTCCTGCACGCCCCACACTAGTGATCAAGCCCGTAACCTGGGCATGTGCCCTGACTGGAAATTGAACCGTGACCTCCTGGTTCATAGGTTGATGCCCAACCATTGAGCCACACCAGCCAGGCCAAAACAGATTTAAAAAAATCATATTACAATGTGATGATTATCATAATAGAAATATGAACATTGTGAGAACATAGGTGAGGGGCAATAAGGACAAGCTGTAAGAAATAACATTTGAATCTGGGCATGCAGGCGGGAGTTTGACAGACCCATGGGGGCTGGGCAGAAGGGTGGTGCAGAGGAGGAGGGAGCTGAAGTAGGAGAGCAAGGTACAACGATAAGGAGTTGGACAGCTCTGTGCTCAAAGGAGGGGGACAAAGCATACCCAAAGCATGTTACCACCCCAGGGCCTTTGCACTTGCAGTTCCCTTTTCTTGGGACACTTTTCTTTCAGATTGGTGCCTGTTTGGCTGGAACTCTTCCTTCAAATCTTTGCTTCAGTGGGTGGGGGAGGGGAAATTTTCTCTTTTCCTCTTCCTTGGTCTTCTGGCTGGTCAAATAATTAAAACAACATAAAGCAGATTAATGGAAGAAAATCACCAAATTTAATTACATATGAACGTGCAGGGGTTCCATAAAACCGTGGGGTCCAGGGACAAAGTGGGCAGTTAAGGTTTCTATGCCATCTTGAGCTAAGGAGAAAAGGGGGGTTGTGGTATGAGATTTCAAAGGGGAGGAAGGCAATTCACATGAAGATGGAAAGCAAATGCTTGGTAAGCAAATGTCTTTCATTTAAACTGCAGGACACAGAGAGGACTTTGATCTAATGGGACTTGCCAGGTCAGGCCTAGTTCTCCTTAAACCAGAGTTCTCCGTGCTGGGGGCTCCCTTCCTGGGCAGGCCCTCTCAATTCCTTTAGGCAGTGGAGTCTTCTGTGCCTTAAAAATAACTTAATTTTTACATTAAGATAATGATTAACATTACCTTAACATAATATCCCAAAGAGGCATATTTTGGGGTGGCAAACTCCACTCCCCTTCAGGTGCAGAGAGGGCTTCTTTGACCTCCCTATTAAAATAGCACCTTCCATCCCTCTCTATCCCCTTATTCCATTTTCCTCTGTAGCATTTACGACTCTAATACCATGTGTATGGAGGCATATTTGTTTCTCTGTTCGTTTTCTGTCTCCTCCACCTGAGGGTGAGCTGCACCAGGGCTGTCATGGGACGCAAATGTGACCAAATGGTCCAACAAGGAAAAGTACATTCTCATGCAATGTTACATAGCCATTCAAATTGTCATGAAGCATCTGCTAGTATAATAATATAATTGAGACAACATAAAACAGATTGATATGTAAAGAAAGTAAAAAAAACAACAAGATATAAAATTATATGAAAAATATGGTCCCAATCAGATAAAAAGATGTATAAAAGACCAGAAGGGCCCTGGCCGGTGTGGCTCTCTGCTGGTTGAGCCTTGTCCCATGCACCGAGAGGTCACCTGTTAGATTCCCAGTCAGGGCTCATGCCCGGGTTTTGGACTCAATCCCCAGTAGGGAGCGTGCAGGAGGCAGCGGGTAAATGTTTCTCTTCCACCGATATTTCTCTCTCTCTCTCTCAAAAAAAAACAAAAACAAAAACCTCCATATATATATATATATATATATATATATATATATATATATATACACTAATATATACTAATATATAAGTAAATTTAAAAAAAAGACCAGAAGGAAGTTCATGAGAATGTTCGTGAAAATTGATGGTGAGATTATTAAAAGCATAATAGTAGGTTGAACTGCATGTCGTTGCCATTACTGTTTTTGTAAGCCAACTTCAGACTGTTCAACCGTATACACTGATGAAAAGAGCCCAAGGCAAATGTGGATTTGCATCCCCGCTGGAACATCATCTCAGTTGGGTAACCTTGGACAAATTTACTAAAATTCTCTCTCAGGGTCTCAGTTGCCTCATCTGTAAAATGGGCATAAAATAGTCTGTACTTCAGGGTTGTATTTAAGATTAAATGGAATAATGTATGTAAGGGGCCTGACATACAGCAATCCCTGAATAAAGGTGGCCATCACTGTGGGCAGTGTTTAATTATGTGTGTTTATTTTAAAATTCGGAAACTATTAGACAAAATTATTTAAATTTTCAAAGGGGTTGTGGTCTAGTCCCTGGGGATCTTGGGCTCGGTCCAGGGCTGGGAATGTGACTGAAGGCTTTCCTCCAGCCCTGCCTCAGCTGGGCTCCTTGCACAGACAGACGGCGATCCCGAGAGCAGGGCTGGATGTTTGTCCTCTGAGGGATCCTGGGAACTTCACTGAGAGAGGACACTCTGTCCCAGGGCCCACTGCCCCCTCACCCCAGCAGCTGCCGAATGCACTGAGCCCAGGAGCGAGGCTGCCTCTGTCCACCTCTCCCCTCAAGCCCTGGCCCCCGTCCCAGTCACAACAGCCTTTGGCCCCGTGCTCAGCGCTCCTCCCTCAGCAGCAGCTTCTGGTTCCGGAACACAGGGCTGAGCTCAGCTTTTTTTTTAATTGATTGATTTTTAGAGAGAGAGCAACATCAGCTTGTTGCTCCACTAATTGATACAGTGAAGGTTGTTTCTTGTATGTGCCCTGACTGGGGATTTAACCCACAACCTTGGCATGTTGGGATGATGCTCTATCCCACGGAGCTACCCGGCAAGTGGGTTACAGAGTTTCTCTTTGTGGTGATAAAAAAAAGTTTCGGGCCTGGCTGGCGTGGCTCAGTGGTTGAGCGTTGACCCATGAACTAGGAGGTCACAGTTTGATTGCCGGTCAGGGTACATGCCCGGGTTGTGGGCTCGATACTCAGTGTAGGGCATGCAGGAGGCTGCCAATCAATGATTCTCTCTCATCATTGATGTTTCTCTCTCCCTCTCCCTTCCTCTCTGAAATCAATTATATATATATATATATATATTAATGTTTGGAAATAGTGGTGATGGTTGCACAAAATTGTGAATGTAATTAATGCCACTGGATTGTACACTTAAAAGTGGCCAATTTTATGTTATAGAAATTTTACCAAAATACTTTTTAAAATGAAAAAAAAAAAAAAGAAAAGAAAAAAAGCCGGTTCTGGCTGGGTGCCTGATATACCAAGGTTGGAGGTTCGATACCCGGTCAGAGCATATACAAGAGGCAGCCAATGAATGCATAAATAAGTGGAACAACAAATTGATGTTTCTCTTTCTCTCTCTCTCCCTCAAAATCAATTTAAAAAATAAAAGAAATAATACCAAAAAACAATCCAGGAATGGGAGGACTGAAGGGAGAGCAGGCTTGTCCTGTGGGGTTGGGGACATAACCTGGGGCCGACGGAGGCCACATTAGGAGTTCGGGATGTAGGTCCCTGGTCCAGCCCTTATTTGCTTTCTGATGCCGGTAATTTAACTCCTCTGAGGACACCATGCTGTTCTCACACAGCTGGCTCTCCTGGAACTTGTTATTAAATGGTGAAACTCTGCCCTGGCTGGTTTGGCTCAGTGGATAGAGCATCAGCCGGTGGCCTGAAGGGTCCCAGGTTCAAAATTTGGTCAAGGGCACGTGCCTGGGTTGCAGGCTTGATCCCCAGTGGTGGGGGCCGTGCAGGAGGCAGCTGACCAATGATTCCCTCTCATCATTGATGTTTCTATCTCTCTCTCCCTCTCCATTCCTCTCTGAAATCAATAAAAATGTAAAAAAATAAAAATAAATGGTGTGAAACTCTGTAAAACACAGAGTAAGAAAGAAGGAAAGAAAGAAACCGAACAGTAGTACCTTTTCCTGCTTTACGCTGAGGATGCCTGAAACTCCACCGTAAGGCTTGGAATTAAGGACTGGAGAAGGGGAAACGAAAGGCGCCTCTCCGTCTCTGGCTCCTTGGCATGAGGGAGATGCTCCATTTTCCCGGGGGTTGACATCCGGGGAGGGGGCTGTGAGACTCAGGGTCCAAGAAGAGAGCAGCAGCTCAGTGGGACACAGTGCATGGACCCTGGCGGGCTGGGGTGTCCAGGAACCCCCACCAGCCTCAGTTTGCCCCGGTGTTTAGCAGCTGAGAAGTGGTGTCCTCGGCCTGTCCCCTCATTGCCCCCTACGTCCCTCCTCCCCCACCCTTCATACCTTAGAATGCCTTTCCCATCTTTCTCCTGGGAGATTTATTTCTGTCCCCTTTTTCATCTGAGCAGCGGAAATGAATCATCCTTCGGCCTGTTTGGTAAACAGTCCCGTGCCCTCTGACCCGCGGGGCTCTCACTGCTTCCTCTGGAGCTGCTCCTGGGCTAGACACCCACCCCCAGACCCCCTGTCAAGACTCCCCTTTCCCAGGGCCTGGAGCTTGACTTCCCCCACCCTCTGGAAGATGAGAAATGACACAGAGCATTCCAGATGCCGATCCACGAGCGGACCAGAGGGGCAGGGCAGCAGGGAGCCACCATGTTCTGAGGGCTTTGTGTGCCCTGTCCTGGCACATCTGGATGACCCTGTGAAGCAGATCTTGCAATCCTCACTTGACAGGTTTGGAGTCGGAGGCTCAGAAAAGTGAAGGCACTTGCCCAGGGCCATACAGTGAGTGATGGAGCCAAGACTCAAAAGCCTGGATTCCTCCCATTGCACCGACTGGCATGTGCACGCAGGTGTGTCAGCTACCACATCAGTTGCTAAGCCACATGTGGACGGCAGGTGGGTGTCCACCTACAGGGGAGATGGCAAGGGTGTGCAGTGTGTGTCTTTCCAGACAGAAGCCCGTGGGTCCCTGAGGATGATGTCAAAGAGTGACAGGATGTGGGAGGGGACCAGGGATTAATAAAAAGCCCACATTCAAGGCCACCTAGGCCCTGCCCACACTTCACAAATACAGCTGTTCAGGGGGCCCTGGCCGAGTAGCTCAGTTAGTTGGAGCCTCGTCCAGATGCGCCAGGGTGGTGGGTTTGATCCTGAGTCAGGGTATGTGTGGGAGACAACCCATCGGTGTTCCTCTTCTCTCTCTCCCTCTCCTTCTCCCTCTCCCTCTCCTCTCTCCCCTCTCCTTATCTCTCTCTCAATCATTAAAAACACACACCATACTTCTGAAACCACACTTCCTGGTGATCATGCAACTATTTATTGGACTTCTAAAAATAGTATGTAGGTACTATTTCCAGGAGCTGTGTGAGATGCAGAAATAAAACTACTGACAGCAGACTATCAGGCGTGAGTGGTTGTCAGAGGGAGGAGGGTTTACATAAATATACGAGTCACTGATGCAAGGCAGACAGAAGGTGCTCGGGCCCAAAGGGATGGAAAAGCTCTAGAACGGTGTTTGTGTTCTAGGAGGCCTCCTTCGGAGGGATTCCTCGAGGCCAGGAATCAGGGAGGGCTTCCTTGAGGAGGTGGCCTTTGCAGGCCTCTAAAGCTCTAAGTCAGTGGTTCTCAACCTTCCTAATGCTGCGACCCTTTAATACAGTTCCTCATGTTGTGGTGACCCCCAATTTCATTGTTACAAATTGAACATAATTAAAGCATAGTGATTAATCACAAAAACAATATGTAATTATATATGTGTTTTCCGATGGTCTTAGGCGACCCCTGTGAAAGGGTCGTTGACCCCCAACGGGGTCGCGACCCACAGGTTGAGAACACCTGCAAGTAGATGTACAGTCCGCATCTGCAGACGCTTTAACGGAAGTTAGATCCTGTTTGACTTTCCAAGGAGCCCCCAGACGGCTCATGCCTTTATTTCCCGTCTCCGGAGGTGGGCACGGAGGCGCAGAGGAGTGGACTAGGTGGGCCTAGCTAGCAGGTGGCGGCCAGGATTTGATCTGGAGCCAGTGGGACTCCAAGCCCCGCGCGGGGCTCCCTCCTCGCCTGGTCCCGCGGCGGCGGCAGCGGAGCCCGCGGAGCCCGGAGACACCGCGCCGAGGGAGGAGCGGGACGTCGGGGCGGGACGGGGCGGGGCTGGCGGCGGCGCGCGGAGCTGGAGGCGCGGGGGCCGCGTCCCTCTCCACCTGCCGGCGAGCGCACGGGCCATGGGTGGCCGCGGGTCCGGGGGCCGCCCGGCCGAGCCCCGCTGAGCCCGCCCGCCCGCCGGGCCCGCCATGGGCGACCGCGAGCGCAACAAGAAGCGGCTGCTGGAGCTGCTGCGGGCGGCGGGCACCGGCAACGCGCACTGCGCCGACTGCGGGGCCGCGGGTAAGGGCGCGGCGGGCAGGACCGGACGGGACCCCAGCCGTCAGACCCCCGCCCCTCATGGGTCGGGTCCGCGGGCCCCGCTGGACCCCATGTCACCCTCGGAGCCAGGCTCCCGCAGACGCCGAGCGCGATTCTCCCAAGCGGACCCTGCGCCCTCTTCTCACCCGCCCCGTCCGGACCCCAACCCCCGGTCCCGGACCCGGGGGCCCTGACACGCCTTCCCGGCCAGACCCCCACCTCTCCGGACCTCGGCCTCTGACGCCACCTTCCACGCACTGGTCCGTGACATCCACACCCCGAGGGGTCCCTGCCCGCGCCCCCTGACCCTGCAGGGCCCGCTCCCCGAGGCGCCCCGGGTCTCCCCACCTTCCTGCCCCGCAGCCTGTGAAACTGCGGAGGTGGACCCGGTGGGAAGTGTCGGGTTCCCGCAGGAGTGTCCTGACTCAGCCCGGGAGCCAGGCTTCCCCCTGCAGCTCCCCTGCCGGGCGGGGCCGGCCCCTCGGACCGCGCTCCCCTCTCGGTTCCGGCCGTCCCTCGCCGCAGCCTCCTGCCCAATTCCCAGAACTCCTTCCAGATGGTTCTGTTCCAAGGTCTTTACCGCGCGGCGACCCGCGTGCATGCTGGCATTCTCGGTTCCCCCAAGGCGCATCGCCCCGGGAGGCCAGCCCTGGTGTCCTCGCCCAGCTCCCCACCTAGTCCGGCTGCCGCCCTCTCGCCCGCAGACCCCGACTGGGCCTCTTACAAGCTGGGCGTCTTCATCTGCCTGAACTGCTCCGGCGTCCACCGGAACTTCCCAGACATCAGCAAAGTGAAATCCGTGAGGCTGGACTTCTGGGACGACAGTGTTGTGGAGGTAGCAAGGGGCGCAGGGGGCGGCGGCGGGCAGGGCGCCCCCATTTTACAGGAAAGGACTCAGGTCCAGAGAGAGGGATCACTCGGGAAAGAAAACACAGCCTATCAGACCTGTGGCTGAGACAGAGGCCCCGAGTTCAAATCCTGACGTCCTCACTTGTTTATTTAGGAGGGGGAGGCCCTGAGCTTGGTTTTTTAACCCTAGTTGTGGACCCTCAGTTTCCACATCTGTGTTATGGGGACACCCCCTCCCCACCCCCCTTCTCAGGCTGCTGTAAGAATTAAACGGGGCTCAATGCAGGTACAAAGTACCAGTCAGTTAGGAGCTACTGTTCTCATTAGCTGAAGCCCCGGACTGGAACGGAAGCATCCCAGGTCCAGCATCCTGAGTCTATTCTCTCCCTCCAGCCCCCCTAGCCAGGAAGGGGTCTACTTGGCTCCGCTGACCTATGGTGATGGAGGACACCTTCAGCCTGGAGGAAAATGCCAGTTTGGCCAGGACACCGTCTGAGAGCAGGCGGTCCTAAACTGTGCTGGTTGGCGAGGATTTCAGGACTGTTGGGGAAGCAGGCCCACGGTCTCTGAGCGCCCACTGTGTGCCAGGCACTGTGCTAGGCCGCTGGGCTAGATGCTTTCCTTATTCATTCAACACTTGGTTACTGGATGCCCACCATGTGCTGGAGCAGCTAAAGCGGGCAAGGTAAAATCTGTCCACATGGAGCTTACATGCTAGCGGAGAAGGTCAGGAAACCCGCAACCCAGCACCGAAACCCAAAGGTTATGTGTTTGTGCCTCATACTGGTGCCTCCCCTGCTATGTTTTCTCCAGTGTTGCAGGTGAGCTCTCTGAAGCTCAGGGGTTAAGTATGGCCCGAGGGCCCCCCCGTGACTGAGTGGCACAGGTGGGATGTGAACACAAGATCCAAAGCTCACGGAAATCCTGTGATACAGCTCAGTGGCCCCTGGGGGGTGGTGGGGGAGGGGGGAAAGGATAGGGCTAGCTCTATGAAAAGCCTGTTTCTTCCCACACTGCCCTCACCCCAGATAAGCCCCTGCTGTCGCTGCGTGCTGACTCTTGTTCCATGTGTCTCTGGGTCTCTCGGGTGTCATAGGGCCCCAGTGATAATCCTGATCTAGAACTCTAGGGGATCAGCATTGACTTCCGCCTTCAGCTACCTGTACTGCCTACAGACTTGCGGGCACTGTTGCTGGGGGTCCTGGCCAGCTGTGGGGGTGGGGGTGGGGTAGGAGGAAGAACATGAGCTTTGGAGTTAGACAAGCCTGGGTTCAAATCCCAGCTCTCCATGTACTAGCTGTATTACCTTGGGTAAATCGCCTAACCTCTCTGAGCCTCGAAAATGGAGATGGTGATATTAAAATGGCTAAGGGGATCAAGTGAACCAGTGTGTGGGAACTGTGGTGCATTCTGCCTCTATGAGGCATAGTTTTTTCAGCACCACATTGCTCTGGCCTTTCTAGCAAACGCTGGTGTTTTATTTTTTGGTTAATTCTGGTGGGCAGTGTGAAATTCCCCTACAACTGTCTCCTGACTCAGCGGAGGAGCCAGTGAGAACAGTGGCCTTCTAGGTAGACCATGGTTTCATTTCATATTTTGCAAGTTCTAATATTACCATCAAATTGCTGTTGTTTTGCAGTTTATGACCCACAATGGGAACCTCCGTGTGAAGGCCAAGTATGAAGCCAGAGTCCCCGCTTTCTATTACATCCCTCAGGCCAGCGACTGCCTGTGAGTGAGTGCATGATTCCTGGCCCCAACCCCACCTCCGGGTCTTTGCCTGCGGTGGTCTTGTCCATGGGCCCGGTCAGCAGGTGGACCCAGGAAAGGGTTTGGTACTGTTATGGAGAACACATGAGACCTAGTTTAAGCCTTCTCTACCTTTATTGCTTGGGTGGTCAATTCCTTCCTCTGGGACTCAGCTTCCATCGCTCTAAAAGGGGGCATTTTCTCTATTATCTGCCCCATTTGCCTCTGATGTTCTCACAGGTGGTGGCTAACTTGATAGAGAAGAGAAACGCTGGTATTTTATTTTATTGTTCTGTTAATCCTCACCTGAGGATATTTTTTCCCATTGATTTTTAGAGAGAGTGGCAGGGAGGGGGAGAGACAGAAACATTGATGAGAGAGAGACACATCGATTGGTTGCCTCCCCCTTGTGCCCTGACCAGGGCAGGGGATGAAGCCTGCAACTGAGGCACGTGCCCTTGACCGGAATCGAACCCAGAACCCCTGAGCCAAACCAGATAGGTCGAAACACTGGTATTTTAATAGAACAAATGTATTTCAGCTACTTCCTATGGAGTGCTATGCTTAGGACTGTCCCAAAGCAGCTGCTGGGCCCCAGATCCCTAAATATTAACCATAAAAACAATAGTAGCTACTAGTATTTATTGAGCTTTATCTATATACCAGGCCCTGTGCTAAATAATTATGTGCATTAATTTGTTGAATTCTCTCAACAACCCCATGCGAGAAACACTGCCATCGCCCCCATGATGTAGATGAAAAACTTGAGGCTTGTAGAGGCAAAGCTGGGACGAGCCCATCTGATACCAGGTCTGGGTGACTGAACCATGACATTGAGAAAATCCAATATCATGAGGGTAGGGGAGGTCAGGGGAGGCTCTGTGAAGCAGTAGGAGGGTTCACTTGACCTGGAGGCAAGGGCCCGTGTGACACTGGCCACCTAGTGACCTCAGACCTCTGCAGATTGACTGTCTGAGCCTGACTCTCTCCCAGGGACCCAGCCCCGCCTTCAGGGCTGCTAGATAGCGCCTGCGTCAATGGGTGTGTCTGACCCTCCGAGCAGACACAACCTCATGGGGACATGGCTTGCAGGAAGCCGCTGCATTTCAGCTACATTGTCCTCTAGCCTCACAGCAGGATGCTTTAGGATAGGGCACAAACGACACAACCATCCCTGGGGGGCCTGCGGTTTCCCTGCGGCTGGGGAGGCACAGCTGTGGACTCGGGAGACCTCCGTTCTGTTTCCAAGTCTACCATGACCTGGCTGTGAGAGGGTGGACAAGTTACCAAACCTCTCCAACTCGTGGCATCCTCGCCTCTGAAATCTGGGTAATGATGCCTACAGCAGAGCATCGTGGTGGATTAAATGAGATAATTTATGTAAAAACCTCATAGGCCACCTGAAATGCTAGTTTGTTTGTTTTTTAAATATAGTTTTATTGACTTAAAAGAGGAAGGACGAGAGAGAGATAGAACATTGATGATGAGAAAGAATCATTGATTGGCTGCCTCCTGCACACCCCACACTGGGGATTGAACCAGCAACCCTGGCATATGCCCTGACCGGGAATCAAACCATGACCTCCTGGTTCAGAGGTCGACACTCAACCATTGAGCCACCCCACGCCGGCTGGGCTGAAATGCTAGTTTTTTTTTTTTAAATATATTTTATTGATTTTTCACAGAGAGGAAGGGAGAGAGATAGAGAGTTAGAAACATCGATGAGAGAGAAACATCGATCAGCTGCCTCCTGCACACCTCCTACTGGGGATGTGCCCGCAACCCAGGTACATGCCCTTGACCGGAATCGAACCTGGGACCTTTCAGTCCGCAGGCCGACGCTCTATCCACTGAGCCAAACCGGTTCTGGCTGAAATGCTAGTTTTAATCCATTTCTCAGTGTTAGCTTCAGAATGCTGCCTAGTGCCTGGCCCCGCAGAGGGATGTGTCAGGTCTAAGGGCCTGATCCTCTTGCCTCATCTCTGCCACTCAGCCCTTGGCTCCAAGGGGAAGGGAACGAGCACTTGGTGAGCACCTACCATGTGCTAGGCCTTCTGCCCGCACTACACAGACACTGCTTGTCATGACTCCAACAACAGGCCTGTGCTTTAACTCCCTTTAGCTGAATACTAATGGCCTCTTCCCTCCTATCCTAAAAGTCCTCTGAACTCCCCACTCCAACACCAGGATTGGGGCCTCAGTCCCCATTGCCTCTCCCAGCTCTGATCCTGTGGCTCAGGGTTCCTCAATGTTCTGGTGAGGACTGTGCATTAGGTAGGACTCTTTGTTGTTGTTGTCGTCGTCATATGATCTTTAATTGAAATATTTCCCTGTGTAGTTCTTAACTGGCTAGGCATTCCACGGCACCTCTGTTGATGTCATCTATGATGTCATGAGGGTGGTGGCCAATAGCATTGCAGCCCACAGACAGGGCAGTCCCCAGGATCTCTTTAATGGTTCAAGAGAGCTCTCTAGCTAAAGGTCGGTGCCGCATCTTCGGGCAATGTTGACGGTCTCATCAAAAGTGGTATTTCCACTGTGCTTCCTGTCTTCTTGCTTCCTTCTGTCTCATGGTGGTTCTTTGAGGGCTTCGATGGTCAGGGCAGAGGCCCTGAGTCTGGGCCTGTCTGTTCTGAACGGACAGTTTCACTGTGATCCACAGACCTTTCCGATCACTGCCCGAGGCTGCTTTGGCAATGTCACCATCAGTCTTTTCTGGAGATGGACGCAGGGGGCTGATCTTGGGGGCCAGGGCGGAGGTGGCACTGACTTTCCCACCACTGCACCTCAGATAGATGACTTTGACCTCCTTGGGGTCAAACTTGGGCAGCCTGACGGAGGCGGCTGGTGTCTGTCAGGTGACCCCAGTTCCGGAACAACTGAAGAAAGTTGCACCCAAGCCTCCTCCAAGGCAAACGCCGAAAAGCTAGATAGGACTCTTGATGGTAAGTGACAGAAACCCAGTTTAAACCAGCTTAGAAAGAAGATGCTGTGGGTTCTGGGGTCAGGCTGCAGGGAGGACAGAGGTGGAGCCGCCCCAGGAAGGACAAGCCAGGACAAACACCAGCAGCCTCTCAGAGCCTCTCTGGCTCTCAGTGCTGCTTCTCTCTCTCAGCCGGGCTTCTTCATGCAGCTGGAGCCAGACCACGGCTAGGTCCCAGCTCCAGCTCCCAGTGTGATCCCAGAGAGCGCTTCTAACTCACCTCCCTTCTCAGTCTTGCTCCTTTTGGTCCACACAGCCCTGGGCAGAGCTCTGATTGACCAGTTGGGCCAGATGCCCAGCTCTAGCCCATTCCCTGTGGTTGTGGGGATAAGGTCACATAAACCTCGGGCCCGGATGGTGTGGCTCAGTGGTTAAATGTCAACCTATGAACCGGGGTCATGGTTTGATTCCTGGTCAGAGCACATGCCTGGGTTGTGGGTTCAATCTCCAGTGTGGGGCGTGCAGGAGGCAGCTGATCAATGATTCTCTCTCATCATTGATGTTTCTATCTGAGAACCAACTGATGGAATGAAGTCTCCTTTTGGCTGCATGGTTTTTCTGCACGGGTCATGGAAGACAGTACCTGATGGGACTAACATTAAACCACCCACTCTGTGCCGAGCACGGCTCTACTCCCTTTATATACATTTAAAGCTACCCGAAGGGGTCGGTAGGTATAATATTATTGGCATATTCCCCAAGTTCAGAGGCAGTCCTTGGGCTACGTCGGACTCGACATACGTCGTTTCGTGGTTACGTCGCCATCTCCCATTTATTTATAAAGAAAAAAAGTTCCATCATTTCAATGTATGTACATATGTGTTTTATGTTTCTTATTATTTATTTACCACAAGTAAAGGTCAGGAATTGTTATCTTCCTTTTAATTTTTTTTTTTTTTTTTTTACTGTTTCACTTCATTACTGCTGTGTATGTGCTCCCTGTGAGTGACGTAGGTGCTTTTTTTTTTTTTTGATTCTGCTCATTTTTTTTTTTTAATTAAATCTTTATTGTTCAGATTATTACATTTGTTCCTCTTTTTTTTCCCCCCATAACTCCCCTCCTCCCAGTTCCCGCCCCACCCTCCGTCCTCACTCCCCACCCACTGTCCTCATCTATAGGTGCACAATTTTTGTCCAGTCTCTTCCCGAATCTCCCACACCCCTTTCCCCCCCAGGAATAGTCAGTCCATTCCCTTTCTATGTCCCTGATTCTATTATAATCACCAGTTCATTCTGTTCATCAGATTATTTATTCACTTGATTCTTAGATTCACTTGTTGATAGATGCATATTTGTTGTTCATAATTTGTATCTTTACCTTTTTCTTCCTCTTCCTCTTCTTAAAGGATAACTTTCAGCATTTCATATAATCCTGGTTTGGTGGTGATGAACTCCTTTAGCTTTTTCTTGTCTGTGAAGCTCTTTATCTGACCTTCAATTCTGAATGATAGCTTTGCTGGATAAAGTAATCTTGGTTGTAGGTTCTTGGTATTCATCACTTTGAATATTTCTTGCCACTGCCTTCTGGCCTGCAAAGTTTCTGTTGAGAAATCAGCTGACAGTCGTATGGGTATTCCCTTGTAGGTAACTGGGTTTCTTTCTCTTGCTGTTTTTAAGATTCTCTCTTTATCTTTTGCTCTTGGCATTTTAATTATGATGTGTCTTGGTGTGGTCCTCTTTGGATTCCTTTTGTTTGGGGTTCTCCGCGCTTCTTGGACCTGTAAGTCCATTTCTTTCACCAGGTGGGGGAAGTTTTCTGTCATTATTTCTTCAAATAGGTTTTCAATATCTTGCTCTCTCTCATCTTCTGGCACCCCTATAATTCTGATGTTGGTACGCTTGAAGCTGTCCCAGAGGCTCCTTACACTATCCTCGCATTTTTGGATTCTTTTTTCATTTTGCTTTTCCGGTTGGGTGTTTTTTGCTTCCTCGCATTTCAAATTATTGACTTGATTCTTGCGCTCCTCTGGTCTGCTGTCGGGAGTCTGTATAATATTCGTTATTTCAGTTCGTGTATGCTTAATTTCTAGTTGGTTCCCCAATATAAGATCGAGGGTCTCATTAGTTTTCTTGTAGATCTCATTAAGTTTATCGGCGGCTTCTAAACAGTTCTTGAGAGACCTTAAAAGTGTGGTTCTGAACTCTATATCTTCCATTGACAATTTTGTCCTGTTTCTTTGTCTCCGCATTTTGTTATGCTTCCTTGGTGCACCCCCTAGTGGTCTTTGTTCGCAGTCTTATAGTTAAATCTTGATTGTTGTAGCTAATTCCAGGGAGGGTTTGACCTCCAGGCCAAGTGGCTATGAGAATCAGCTGTGTCAGCAGTGAGAGAACTTCTGTCCTCTAGGGAGGTGCTAATCTAGCCTTTGCCTGAGGCTATCCGGCAAATGCCTGTGTGCAGGGCTTGGGCGGGGCGGGTCGCACAGGATCAACAGGGTGGGCCGGAGAGAGCAGTTATGGCGGCTCTCAGTCCTGTCCCCAGGGGCTCTGCCTCTCTGAGTCCCAGCACCCGCTGCAAAGCTCAGAGAGAAAGCTGCACTCGCTCTGACCGAAGCCAGACAGTCCCGCTTCTCCCGTTTGAGTCTGGGTCCCCAAAGACTCGCCCGGATCTGGAGCTCAGAGTCTGCGACTCCCTCCCGATTGAAAACGCCAACTGCGCCCTCCGCCGCCAGCCCGCTCCGAGCACTCCGCACCTCAGAATTTGACTTCAGCACTGCGCCTCCTCTGAGTGTCCGTATGCGTTTCTCTTTCCTCCTAGTTGTAGGACTTCCACTCAGCCAGCGTTCCTGTGGTTCTGGGTGCTGTCCCTTCCGTTTTTTGGTTTCACTTTTGAAGTAGTTGTTCAAAGCAGCAAACTCCGGCGTTAACCTATGCCGCCATCTTGGTTCTCCCGTAGGTGCTTATGTAGGTGGGTTCCCACTTATGGCGAAAATTGCGTTACGTCGCTGTAGGAACGGATCTCTGACGTAACCCGAGGACCTACTGTATCTTGTTCTTGATCACACAGTGGATAAATGGTCGAGTGGGACCAGATCCCAGATGGTTAGACTCCAAGACCACTGCTCTGTCCGGTGTGCCATGCCCCGAGTTCATGGGCAGGCCCAGGAAGAGGCTGCTGGCCTCCTGGCCTAAGCTGGGAGCATGCAGTGGAGGCGGCAGTGTAGACGATCCAGAGGAGCTGGTGTCGGTCTTGCTCACCTGAAGGGCCAGGCTGGCATCAGAATAGCCCAGAGGTTTTCTAACAGCCCACTGGGGGATATAGTTCCCCCAGGAGACACTGGCAATGTCTGAAGACATTTTTGGGTATCACCGGGGAGGAAGAGCTACTGGCATACAGGAGGTAGACGCCAGAGATGCTGGCAAACATCCTACAGTGCACAGGACAGTCCCCACATCAGAGCTGTCCAGCTCCAAAGGGTAACAGTAGCACGGCTGAGCAGCCCTGGTAGCCTGAGCAGGCAGCGAGGCCGCTGTGTGACGCTCCCGCCTGCAGCTGCGGGGCCTCAGACAGTTGCTGTGGGCAGAGCACGTATCAGACACAGCTGACCGGAGGTTCTCTCTTTTTAGGGTCTTAAAGGAACAGTGGATTCGAGCTAAGTATGAGAGACAGGAGTTTATGGCCGATGGGAAAACCATCTCACTCTCAGGTACAGTTAATTTTCATCACCTTTCAATGTCTCTGTTGCAGCGAGTTCTAGAAAACAAAGTGCCTGATTCTTAGAAGTGGGGTCCAGCCGAGAGCTATCTGCTGCCCTCACTCTGGCCACAGAGGCCCAGGCATGGGTTCCTCTGCCTCTGAAATGGCAACACAGCAGTTGGTGGGGTTTGCGGTCTGAATGGACAGGAAGCATGTCTGCACGTCCTTGCGGGGCCTCAGGGGTGTAGAGTCCTTCCTGTGAGTTGCAGGGAGGCTCACCCACCAGGAACACAGCCCTGCGCCTGGCTCCTGGAGCCCCCGGTGTGGCACAGGCTCGGTAAGGTGCGTGGGCCGGAATTCGCCCTCCTTCATAACCTTGTGCAAGGCACAACCTCATCGGTGGCCCTGGACCTGTGGCTGACACCGACCCGGAGGGCAAAGTGCACAAAACCACTCTTTGAGGATCAGAGGCAGCCAGTGCTCAACGCTCCCAGCTCCCAGGAGCACCTGGCATTCTTCAGCCGCAGGCGCCTAGAGGGCATGCGTTACTCCTGCGCTCTGGAGAGCGCCCCCGGGCTGATGTCCATGGGAAATCATCGGTACAGTGTCTCAGTACTTAGCCTACGTAAGGGTGCGCTGTGCCTTCTTAAGAAATAGCCAAGGAAGAACATTGGAAATTTGGCCCCAGATAGGACCCCCGTGTCCTGCATCTGAAATAGCCACGTTCGTTAGATGTGAGACAGTTTAGCAGCCGGCGGGAGGTTCATTGTATCCCGAGACCCTGCGAGGATTGTGAGCTGCTTGTTTGTCTTAAGGCGGTGGGTGCTCACTCTTTGTCGTCCTGGTGGCTCAGGTAACCGGGAAGGGTTCCTGTGGAAGCGGGGCAGGGACAACGCGCAGTTCCTAAGGAGGAGATTTGTCCTGTTGGCAAGAGAAGGCCTTCTGAAGTACTACACTAAGGAAGAGGTAAGAGGCCAGGCCCGGGAGGGGTCCCCTCCGACCACTGGGCTCTCACCCACCGAGGTCTGCTCTTTAATCAATAGTGACTTGTCCTGTGGGTGATCTCAGGCCCCACATCCCATTTTCCCTTGGTGATACAATCAGTCCAGCCCTCTAAAACACACCTTCTGCTCACTTAGAACAGTGGTTCCCAACCTTCTGGCCCTTTAAATACAGTTCCTCATGCTGTGACCCAGCCATAAAATTATTTTCGTTGCTACTTCATAACTGTAATGTTGCTCCTGTTAGGAATCGTAATGTAAATATCTGATATAAAGGATGGTCTTAGGCGACCCCTGTGAAAGGGTCGTTGGACCGCCAAAGGGGTCGCGACCCACAGGTTGAGAACCGCTGACTTAGAATAAGCTTCGACTGGTCCATGATTAAGCCTTTGATGATCACTGGATTTGACTTCATTTCTTCATACACGCAAGGGATATTTATTGAGCACCTGCTATATGCTAGACATTATTGTAGGCACTGGGGACACAGCAGTGAACTAACAAAGCTCCTCTTCTCTCGGAGCTTTCATGCTAGTGGAAGGAGATAGGTGGCGATCAAACAGCATCAACATATGATATAGCAGGTGGCAGGAAGTGCTAAGAAGGGAAATAGATGAGAATGTGAGGGAGTGACCACAGAAGGCTCTGAGCGTTGGCCTTACCTTGCTCGGTTTCCTACACATAGGAATTATTGTGTATTTCCCCTGTTGCTTTCCTAGATGGACCTGTGCGATGCGTGGCCGCAGGCTAGGGCCAGTGAAAAATGGTGAGGGATGAAGAGTATTTATCCTCCAAGTGCGAGTAGCGATTTCTTTTTCTCTTTTTAGATATCTTTTTATTGATTCCAGAGAGGAAGGGAGAGGGAGAGAGAGAAAGAAACATCAATAATGAGAGAGAATCATTGATTGGGTGCCTCCTGCACACCCCCTACTGGGGACTGAGCTTGCAACTGGACATGCGCCCTTGATTGGAATTGAACGTGGGACCCTTCAGTCTGCAGGCCTATGCTCTGTCCACTGAGCCAAACCAGCTAGGGCAAGAGTAGGGATTTCTTATTAGTCTTCAGTTTAAAGACCTGAAAAATGTTGCAGGCACAAGAGGCAGGAAGAGAAAGTGGAGCAGAGTTAGGAGTGGCCACTGAACCCCAGCAGCCGCTGGGGGCTGGTCTCCTAGAGAGCCTCATTTTTGGTTGGGAAAAGTGGGTCCTTCTCTCAGTCCTAAGCCTGTTTAGTCTAAAACAGTCTAAAAATAACACAAGTTGCCTGTGGTCTTTTTAATTTCTTTCCCCAAAAAAGGAAAAATTTTAACTTATAAAGGTAACTCATTTTTATGTAAAAATTTGGGGTAATACAAGAAAGTAAATAAAGTATAAAGAAAGTGAAACTCAAAAGATATCTCAGCATAACAAAATGTTGATACTGAGAACATATTTTAAAAAAAACACAAAAACCTACAAATCAAGAAGAAAAAGACAGTCCATTAGAAAAATGGCAAAGCAAATGGACTGGCCTTTTATAGAAAAGGAAACCAAAAGGCCTGATAAGGGTAAGAAGAGACGCTTGCTGTCTCTGGCAGGGAAGTGCAGGTCAAAACCACAATGAGATGCTACACACCCACCATAATGGTGAAAATTAAACAGGCTGACAACACCAAGTATTGGCAAGGATGTGGAGAAACTGAAACTCTCATCCATAAATAATACAACCTCTTTGGAAAGCAATTTGGCAATTTTATTTTTTTTAAAAAATATATTTTTTATTGATTTCAGAGAGGAAGGAAGAGGGAGAGAGATGGAAACATCAATGATGAGAGAGAATCATTGACCGGCTGCCTCCTGCATGCCCCCCACTGGAGATTGAGTCCACAACCTGGGCATGTGCCCGAGGCCAGAATTGAACCTGGGACCCTCCAGTCCGCAGGTCGACGCTCTAGCCACTGAGCCAAACTGGCTAGGGGGCAGTGGCAATTTTACATAAAGTTAAATGTATACCTGACCACATAACCCAGCCATTCCACTTCTAGGTGGAACAAAAACATAAGTCCAAAAAAAAAATGTTCATAGAAGCTTTATTTATAATAGCCCAAACCTGGAAAGAACCCAAATGTCCATCCACAGCTGAATGAATAAACAAATTGTAATACATCCATAGAAGGGAATATTACTCAGCAATAAAGGGGGACAAACTACTAAAAAATGCAATAAGGTGGATTAATCTAAAAATATTATTCTGAGCAAAAGAAGCCTCATACAAGAGTATGTACTACATAATTCCATGTATAGGAAATTTTACAACAAGCAATAGAAAGTAGGTAAGTGATTGCCTGGTGTTGAGGTGGGGGGGATGAGGATAGACTGTAAAGGGGCAGAGGAAACTTTTGGGGTGACAGTGATGTTGAATCTCTTGATTGTGGTAGTGGTTACAAGGGAATATATGCTTGTCAAAATCAACCTATACTCTTAAAATGAGTACCATTTTTTGTTTACCAATTATACCTCAATATAGCTGATTAAATGAAAACAGTGAGGCCCAATTTCAAGTCCATCATATTGGCAAAAATGTTAAAAATTGGCAATGTCAAGTGTTAGTGAGAATAGCGGGGAAGGGGAACCCTTCTTTGTTTTAGTAGGTTCCTACTATGCATCCTGTTTTGGGACTTGGTATTTCTCATGGATTTCATATTAGTAATATTGATCTAAATTAGTTATTTCATTTTATTTTTAAATATATTTTTATTGATTTCAGAGAGAAAGGGAGAGGGAGAGAGAGATAGAAACATCTATGATGAGAGAGAATCATGGATTGGCTGCCTCCTGCACGCCCCCTACTGGGAATTGAGCCAGCAACCCGGGCATGTGCCCTTGAATGGAAATGAACCTGGGACCCTTCAGTCTGTAGGCCGATGCTCTACTATCCACTGAGCCAAACTGGTGAGGGCTAAATTAGTCTTTTAAAATGTTTGCGGTATTTCATTGTGTGGATGTACCATGATTTAATTATTTAATGGATATGTGAAACACTCCTTCTTTTTCTGCTAGTATACCAGTAAGTAACATGGCAATAAACATCTTTGGCATGCATGTTTGCACAGAAATGCAATTACTTCCTTGGGATGGATTCTTAGATGCAAAATTGTGAGTCAAAGCAGAACACTCAACATGGTAATAGGTATGACCAACTTTCCCTCTAGAGAAGACTATTAATAGGCTTTCTTTAGTTCTATGTCTGCCCTGTTCAATACACTAGCCACCAGCCCTAGCTGGTTTGGCTCAGTGGATAGATCGTTGGCCTGTGGACTGAAGGGTCCTGGGTTCGATTCCTGGTCAAGGGCACATACCTTGGTTGCAGGCTCCATCCTGGGGCCATGTATAGGAGGCAACCAAACGATGTATCTCTCTCACATCGATGTTTCTCTCTCTCTCTGTCGCTCCCCCTCCCTTCCACCCTCTCTAAATATCAATGGGGAAATGTTCTTGGGTGAGAATTAACAACAACAAAATACCCTGGCCACTGGCCTCGGGTGGCTACTTGAGCATTTGAAATGGGGCTGAGTAAAGAACTGAAGTTTTCTTTTATTTTTTGTCCTTTTAAAAAATATTTTTATTGATTTCCGAGAGGAAGGGTAGAGGGTGAGAGATAGAAACATCAATGATGAGAATCATTGATCAGCTGCCTCCTGCACGCCCCCTACTGGGGATCAAGCCCACAACCGGGGCACGTGCCCTTGGCCGGAATTGAATCCGGGACCCTTCAGTCCACAGACCAACGCTCTATCCACTGAGCAAACCAGCCAAGGCTATTTTTATTTAAATGCAATAGGCACATGGGTCAATGGCTCCCACAGCTCCCCGGTGTTTGTTATAATTTTTCTCTCTTACCGATTTTGAAGGAAAGCACTCTTTTCTCTTCCCTGCTCAGCATGAATCAGTGATTGCACTGTTTCAGAGACCAGCCAGGACCCCACATCTGCTTTTATCTGCTTTATTTTATTGGGTGGCTTCCACAGATGACTTGCTTCAGAGAAACTGCCATGGCTAAAATTTTGAAAAGTCCTGCATTAAGGCCTTTCCAAGCCCCATTCCAATTCGAGAGGCCAGGCCGAGTAAGCAGGAATGGTGGGATGGCTGAATACAGGACAGCAGGAGCATCCGTGTGTCCTAATGACAGAGCAAGAACAGGGAAAACCCATGGAAAGTTACAGGTTGGTTACCTGTCTGCTTGAGGCCTTGGTGAAGGAGATAAGACGACTCCCTGCGGACTGTCTGTCGGCATCTTGAGTATCCATTCCCTCTCTTTCAGGGTAAAAGCCCCAAAGCTGTCATCCACATCAAGGACCTGAATGCCACCTTCCAGACGGAGAAGATAGGCAACCCCCACGGGCTGCAGATCACCTACCGGAGAGAGGGCCACATCAGGAACCTGTTTGTGTATCACGAAAGCGGCAAGGTGAGCTGCCTGGCCTCGCCGTGCCAGCCTCCAGCTCGGCACCCCAGGGCTCTGCAGGCCCAGCGACTAACCCTCTTGAGATCTGCAGCTACTGTTTGCCTAAACCTAGCGTCACTTTCTGGTCAGAGATAGCGGTGTGAGGAAGGCAGAGTGAGATCAGAGAGAGGAACCTGACAGGTCAAGTGGGTGTGTGTGGACGGTTCACGTCCACCAAGGGGAGTCCATCAGCAGAAGGACTGTGCCCGGGGATGGCAAGTCCAGGTGGCACCAGAGACCCTGACTATGGGAGGAGAAACGGAGAGAAGATCAGGCAGCAGTGCACTCTGGGGCCTTGCTTCTCGACGTGTAGGCCCACCCTGGACCTACTGAATTGAAACTGCATTTTATTTAAAAATTTTTAATATTTTTATTGATCTCAGAGAGGAAGGGAGAGGGAGAGAGAAACATCTATGATGAGAGAGAATCATTGATCAGCTGCCTCCTGCATGCCCCACATTGGGAATCAATCCCACAACCCAAGCAATGTGCCCTGACCAGGAATCAAACCACGGCCTCCTGGTTCATAGGTCTATGCTCAACCACTGAGACATGCTGGCCTGGCAGAAATTGCATTTTAATAGGATCCGCAGGTGATCCTTATGCACATTAAAGTTTGAGAAGCACAACTTAAAGGTCCAGGAAATCAGACCCTGGCTCTCATTCAGTCCATGGTGGGCTCTCTGCTGTTGCTCAGACTGGCTGGACACTGGTGGCCACCTCTCTCTCCCCCCCGTGCCAATCACTGCTACGAGGACTTTCGCTGAGGTGCCCAAGGTCTCTGACATTTATGGCACCTGACTCCTTCCCACTTGCCCTATTGTACAGCACCTGACAACCTAGGTCTGGCCATTCTGCTCTTTCCCTTGATACCCCAGTTTCTCCACGAGATGGGCATAAGCGAGGGGCCGCAAAGTCACGCCAGCAGGAGCCAGACAGGTGATCTGAAAGTGAAGTGGACAGCTGTGAGGCTGTGGCAAACAGGAAACCTGTACAGAGGATTGAAACAAACAAACCGAATGCAGGTTGGATTTGGCCCCAAGGTCACCAGCTTGTGATTGGAGAGACCTTCCAAAGTGAAGGCCTAGGCCAGGTCTTTCCTGGGACAGGCCCATTCCCTTAGTGCCCGAGACACACAAAGGCTTGTAACTCCCAGGATAAGAGAGCTCAGAACTCGGAACAAACCTAGGAGAGACAAAGGGTAATTATGTTTCATTCTTTCAAAATCATATTCAAATGGATTACTCAATCACCCAGTTACATCAAAGTGCGGCACTGCAGCTACCTGAACAAGTCTTTCTGCCCCCCAATTCCAGATTCCTGGGAGAAAGCATTTCATAAGCCCCGTCCAGCATTGGTCCAGCCCTGGTCCAGCTGCTGTGGCCAAGAAGGGGCGGGATCATCGCAGCAACTGTGGCTGGGCCGTGGGTGGGTGAGAATGGGTGGGGCAGTTCTCATGGAGGCAGCGCTTGGGCTGAGCAAACATCTATGTCAACATCTAAACTAACCTTCAGGATGAGTAGAATGTTCTAGGCCAGCGGTTCTCAACCTGTGGGTCACGACCCCTTTGGGGGTCGAACGACCCTTTCACAGGGGTCACCTAAGACCATCGGAAAACACATATATAATTACATATTGTTTTTGGGATTAATCACTATGCTTTAATTATGTTCAATTTGTAACAATGAAAATACATCCTGCATGTCAGATATTTACATTACGATTCATAACAGTAGCAAAATTACAGTTATGAAGAAGCAACAAAAATAATTTTATGGTTGGGGGGTCATCACAACATGAATAACTGTATTAAAGGGTCGAGGCATTAGGAAGGGTGAGAACCACTGTCCTAGGCCATACGTATGCATGGGTGAGGGGAGTGAGGTGGGTGAGGCATAGAGTTCCAGGAGGAGCAAACAGAATGTGTTGAGATTGCAAATGGCTTTGTATGGAAGGAACTCAGAGGGCAAAGTGCGTCAGACCAAAGAGCGTAGCTTTTCTTCTTGAGGGTTGTGGAGAGGACTCGATCTTGGACTCAAGAGACTTGCAAAGCGCACATCACTCTGGCTGCGGGCGGGGAGAACCAATCGGGGAGCAGCACAGCAGGGGCAGAGCCAGCTGGTGAGCTGTCCATCTGGGGAGAGGTGATGGTGCCCGCACGGCTGAGGAGTGCGTTCTCCCGGAGTGACAGCAGAAGGTCCAAGCCGGCTTCGGCCTACGCTGCCCTCCAAGCAATGAGCACCCCCCGTGGAGGAGCACCCCCAGGTGCCCATACCCCCACCTGAAAACTGGTCTTTGACATCTGAGTGAGAACTTTTTTTTTAAATATATTTTTTATTAATTTCAGAGAGGAAGGAAGAGGGAGAGAGAGATAGAAACATCAAAGATAAGAACCATTGATTAGCTGCCTCCTGTACGCTCCCCACTGGGGATCGAGCCCATAACCTGGGCATGTGCCCTTGACTGGAATTGAACCTGGGACCCTTTAGTCCACAGGTCAGCGCTCTATCCACTGAGCCAAACCGGCTAGGGCAGTGAGGACTCTTGCTCCTCAAAGTGTGTCCTCCTGACCAGCATCACATTGCTGATTGCTAGGAATGCAGACTCTCAGGCTCTACCCCAACCCACTGAGCCCACAGCTGCCCTGTAACAAGATCCTCAGGTGACTCGTACACCCGTGAGAAAATGTCAAGGACTGTCCTTGGCCATTGCGTAACTCCCATGCAGCTCACTGGGGCCTTTCCCACGGCTCCAGACCTCCCTGCCAGTGGCTCCCACTTGCTCAGGTGAGGCCTGGGCACTCCTCCCCCCCACCCCCCCGCCCCCGGGCTCTGGTGTTGTTCTCCCAGCTGCCTGTGATCAGCCCATAGGCCCCGCAGTGGAACTGGGGCAATGAGTGTGTGCGGAATGCCCGTGCACAGACCTGAAAAGCTTGCTAGCTTCCTGCCACCACTCTCAGCCCAGCCCCCCCACCCCACCCCCATCTCACCGGCTGTCCGTTTGTCCTTTGCCTTTTTCTGTGCAGGAGATAGTGGACTGGTTCAATGCCCTCCGCGCAGCCCGTCTGCAATACCTAAAGGCGGCCTTTCCTGAGCTCCCAGAGTCTGAGGTGAGCTAACAGTGGACCCCAACTTCCGAGTCTCCTCTCTGCCACCTCCTCTCCTTGTCTGCTGACCTTGAAGACACTCAGAGGCCAGACTAGGTTGGTTTGTAGGCAAGACCTTGAGACTTGGGGTTGGGTACCTCCGAGGACAACCCAAAGGCTTCCTCCTGGGGAAGCTGGGGGTAAGGTCCTCACCCGTAGCAAGGCGGCCTCCGAAAGGCAGGCCAGGCTCTCCCCTTCAGGTGTCAAAGGGCTCAGGATTCGGGCATTTCTTCCTGACCCATTCCCCTCTACAAGGTGCACACAATCCCTACCACACTGCTTGCAAGGGGCTTTAGAGCCCCTTTTATCTTGTAATTCCTTTTACCTCATAGTCCTGTAGCAGGCAGTGAGGTGGGGGTGGTTATTCCCATTTTGCTGATGAGAAACTGAGTTCCAGGAAGGTCAAGTGGATAATCAGATGTGCTCTTCCCACGCTCACGTCCCCCTTGCCCTTCATATTCTGGAAGGCAATTCCCCATGACAATTCTGGCAGGAAAATCTGCCTTCCATGGCCAAGGAGAGGGTGAGCCCTTGGACTTCATGTTGATTGTCTCCAGCCGTCTGGGGCATCCTGTGCCTCGCTCAGGCTTGGCCGGGGAAGCGGCCTGTGAGGGGCAGAGGCTGCTGCCTGGAGCCAGGAGGCCTGGGCTCTCATGGATGCTCTGTGGCTGACCTGCTGTGTGACCCCTGCAGGTCACAACACCTCTCTGCACACCTGTTTCCAGATCTGTAAGATGGCACTTCATCTAGATCCATGGTCGGCAAACTGCAGCTCTCGAGCCACATGCGGCTCTTTGACCCCTTGAGTGTGGCTCTTCCTAAGCCTTAGGAGTACCCTAATTAAGTTAATAACAATGTACCTACCTATATAGTTTAAGTTTAAGCAATTTGGCTCTCAAAAGAAATTTCAGTCGTTGTACTGTTGATATTTGGCTCTGTTGACTAATGAGTTTGCCGACCATTGAATTCTAGGTCATCTTCAGGGCCCCTCCTAGCTTCGAGGTGCTATGATCAGGTGTTTGGTTTAGGCCAGCCGTGGGCAAACTATGGCCCGCGGGCTGGATCCGGCCGTTTGAAATGAATAAAACTAAAAAAAAAAAGACCGTACCCTTTTATGTAATGATGTTTACTTTGAATTTATATTAGTTCACACAAACACTCCATCCATGCTTTTGTTCCGGCCCTCCGGTCCAGTTTAAGAACCCATTGTGGCCCTCGAGTCAAAAAGTTTGCCCACCCCTGGTTTAGGCCCTACTCTAAGAGGATTTTGTAAGTGATGGGGCTGTCTTATTCCAAACTGGTAGGTCCTCCTTGAAAGCCTAAACACTCCTTCATTCCAAAGTTTTCAGGGAGCCAAGTGCCTGGGATGGAGGTCCACTTCAGGCCCAGTGATGCACCGAGATGGTGACCCTATGAAAGCGGCCCCAGCCGCCTGGGTCAGGGTGCTCCGGGTCTGCAGACTCAGCACCCAGAACTGGAGAGTGCACGTTCCTGGGGGCAGGGTGCTGGGGTGCTGGCTGCTGACGGGAGAGCAGGGAAGGCAAAGTGCAGATGCTCGGCCGGCCGCCTGGATCTGAGCTGGCGCTCCAACTTTGCTGACCTCTGCAGAGGAAATTGGTCGCTGGCCAACATCCTCAATGTCCTTGCGCCTCCCTCATCTGCCATCATTACCCCTATGTGCCCATCATTACCCCTATGTGCCCCTGCCTTTCCTCCTCTATGTCTGTGTGAGGTCCTGGGCACTCGCTTAGGCATCCAGATGCCAGGAGCCCGGGTGTCCTCGTGGGGTTTTGGTCCTGAGCTGAGGATGCGTGGACTGAGGCCAGGGAAGCTGTGTTACTAGGGCAAGTCCCCTTACCTCTCTGAGCCTCAGCCTGCTCACCTGTCACCATGGGGACAACACCTACCTCCCAGGGCTACTGTAGAATCAGGTGAGCCAAGGCATCGGAGGTACAGTGAACATACTCCGTCCACATGTCTTTCCTCCTGCGAGGTGTTTCCCTCGGCCTAGACTGGCCCTGCCTCTGCTCAGGTTCAGACTGTTGAGCCGAAGGGACTCTGTTGTTTTTTTTTTTTTTTTTTTGCAAATGAAGGGATTAAAGTCTATAGAATATGTTTTAGGGGAAGGGAAGTTGTATAGTTTATATTTTTGGGTTTGGCTCACAATTTTCCCCATTTCAGACTTCCTATTCCTATTCCCCAGACCTCACTTCCTCTTTGCCTCTGCCCTGGAGCTCTGGAAGCCCCCCCCCCCCCCCTTGCCCCAGAGGGCTGGGCTGTGGTTGGAAGCCCTAGGCTTGCCAGGTTGACCCCCTGGAGCACAGGAGGTCAGCATCAACCCCTGGAGGCGTCTCTGGGGCAGCAGGGCAAGCTGCAAGGGACCCTGAAGATCACGTCCTCGTCCTCCTGTCTCCTGATTGCAGGGAGGGAAACAGGCTGAGAGGAGGCAGGGTTTACCAGGGGACAGGGCTAGTTGAGGTCAGAACTGGAGCTAGAACCCAGGTCTCCTGACTCCTGGTCCAGAGCTTTCTCTACGTTCCCACTCTGCTGTCCCACCACTGGAATCGAACCTGGGACCCTTTGTGGAGGGGCCCTGTGTCAGAATCCCCACCCATGACCAGGTCTTGGCCAGGGGCCCGGTGAGAGGCGTGTTTATACTCTAGCATCACAGGAGGACCACGTGTGTCTGTCTAGTGTCCATCAGCCCTAGGTGTGAATCCCAGATCTCCATCCTCCCGGCAGGGTGACTTTGGGAGTAAGTACCCTTGACCATTGTACCATTGTAGTGATAATTCCTACCACCTCACGGGGTGGCTGGGAATTGCTCCCAGAGCCTGATACACACTAGACCTATAGGGGACCCTGACAGGAGGGTCTCCTCAGAGCCTGTCTGTGTCCACCTCCTGGGGGGGTTCGGAGCATTCCTTAAGTTCTCCAGCCAAGACTCAGCGGTGTTGGGAAGCCCCGCACACATCTGGCTCTGTTGAAATATTAATGTTGCATCCACACCACGTTCCAAATATAACCCCGTGAACCACGCGCACACACATCCTTCCCCATTCCAGACTTCCCCTTTGTGGCACAGCCAAGTTCAGTGGGGAGCCTGACCCCCTACCGGCCGGGCTGTGAGTCAGGGGGTCAGTGCGTGTCTCTTTTTCCCCAGCTCGTGCCCCTCATCACCAGGAACTACCTCAAACAAGGCTTCATGGAAAAGACGGGTCCAAAGGTACATTCTCCGGGTCCCTGGGGGCTTTCCTGGCCCCTGGCCCAGCGGACAGGCGGGCAGAACGTGGGAAGTGGGACAAGGAGGGAAGTAGACCAATGTGTGTGAGTTCCCGGGGCCAAGGACCAAGGGGTCAGCTGGCCAGTGTTGCTGCAGGTGCCTCTCCCTATCACCAGGCGTCCTCCCTCCTTATCAGCACCACCCTCCACTGCTCTCCTCGTAACTCCCCTAAACGACCCTGCTCCTGGGAAAGCATCGCTGCAAGGGACTCCTGGGGGATCAGCTTCTGCCTTTTCCACAACCGGGCGCTCTGTGCCGGGGCCCTGCTGGGGCGTCCACGTGAGTCAGGGGCTGAGATTAGCCTGAGAAATCACATCTGTGCACCATGCGTGGCACGTGGGCACTCCCCTCCCAGCACAAGCACCGCCTCTGCTCCCATTTGCCAACCAGTCCTAACCCCTCAGCGGCTGCTTCTTCCCACTTGCCCGCGAAGGAACGGGAGCCTCTGCCTCCCGAGGAGGGTCCAGGAAGTGGAGGCTCCTGCTGCCCGAGGGCACCCCAGACCCGGACAGGACAGCGTATTGGTGGGGCGAGGCTCAAAGTCAGCAGTCTGACTGGAGCGGGTGCGGTGGGTGGCGTGAGAAGAGAAAGGGGGGATGGATGGAGGAGGAGAAGAGAAAAGGAAGGGAAAGCAGGCGCTCCCTAAAGACACTCCCAAAGCAGCAGCATCCCAGGCTCTCTTTTTTTTTAAGGTGTGATATGTTGCCAGGATGGTTGTTAAAACTACCGGGAAAGCCCTGGCTGGTTTGGCTCAGTGGCTAGAGTGTCCGCCTGTGGACTGACAGGTCCTGGTTCGATTCCGGTCAGGAGCACATGCCCGGGTTGTAGGCTCGATCCCCAGCGGGGGGTGTACAGGAGGCAGCCGATCAATGATTCTCTCTCATCATTGATATTTCTATCTCTCTCTCCCTCTCCCTTCCTCTCTGAAATCAATAAAAATATATTAAAAACAAACAAACAAACAAAAAAACTACCGGGAAAGGTGTTAAGCAGTCAGTGTGAAAGGAAGCCTCAGTCAGCTTGAGAGCTAGTCAAAGGGTTGCACAGTTTGTTTCCTTCTTTTTTAAAGATAACTTTTTAAATTGGCTATATTGATTTCAGAGAGGAAGGGAGAGGGAGAGAGAGGTAGAAACATCAAGGATGAGAGAGAATCATTGATTGGCTGCCTCCTGCACGCCCCACACTGGGAGTCGAGCCCTGACCAAGCCCCCGACCGGGAATCGAACTGCGACCTCCTGGTTCCTAGGTGGACACTCAACCCTGAGCCACACCGGTGGCTTCTTTCAGCAGCCAGTGCACAGCCCGTGGTTCTCGCCCCCGTCCCCTGACCTTGGTCAGGCTTTGGCCAGGGCCAGGGCTCTCAGCATTGCTGAGCAGTAGTCATTTCTGATGTCCCCAGCTTCCTCTTTTGAGACTCCTTGTCCACTGCCCGAGAAAGAGGAAAACGCCTCTTCCAACTCCCAGCCGCACCTGCAGGCAGCGGGGTGACACTGGCAGGGCTGAGGAGGTGGGCACAGCCTTCCGAGCTCCAGGGCCTCAGGGAGGGGCACCGGGTGACTACGAGTGGGGACCGGCCTGCTCCCGTGGCCTAGTCCAGCCTGGCCCTCTGACCTCTGCACATCCCTGGCTCGGCCCCCCTGGCACAAGGTTCCCTCTTTTGCAGCAGAGAGAGCCTTTCAAGAAAAGGTGGTTTGCCCTGGACCCCCAGGAACGGAGGCTGCTCTATTATAAGAACCCACTGGTAAGAGCCCCTGCCGGCCCCGCCCCAGGTCACCCGAGAGGGAGGCGGGGTCAGTGCTGGTGGGGAGGCTGCAGGCTGGGGCCACCTGGCCAGGTCATAGCTCCGCGTTGGCTTGTGTCTTAGTCATCTCTGCATGAAGCTGCTCCCCCCTCCCCCGCAGGAAGTCCCTTATGTGGATCCAAAATGCTGCCAATGTAGGCAAATGGGGTGTTTTCCGTCCTCTCGTCTCCAGGGCCCATGTGCGACCAGAAGGCTGGGAAGTGCAGTGATTAGAAGTGAGGGCTCTAGAACTCAGCTGTCTGGGCTCCGGTTTTGGCCCTGCTACGTTTAGTGGTGTCCCTGGACAGAGTACTTAGCTCTCTGTGCCTCAGTTTCCTCCTCCGGAAAATAGGCTTAATAGCAGTGCCTTCCTGAGAGGTTGCCATGAGGATTGCAAGAGGCACCATCTGTAAAGCACTGGCATTCCTGGTGCTTAGTTAGCTCTCCATAAATACTGAGTGTCATTTTCTAAAAAAATTAATCTTCTTAAAGACTTTTAAAAATTGATTTTAGAGAAAGAGGAAGGGGTAGGGGAGAGAGAGAGAGAGAGAGAGAGAGAGAGAGAGAGAGAGAGAGAGAGAAAGAAGAAGAAGGAGGAGGAGGAGGAGGAGGAAGAGGAGGAAGAGGAGGAGGAGGAGGAGGAGGAGGAGGAGGAGGAGAAGGAGGAGAAGGAGGAGAAGGAGGAGAAGGAGGAGAAGGAGGAGAAGGAGGAGAAGAAGAAGAAAAGAGAAACATCCATTTGTCCCACTTATTTATGCATCCTAGTATGTGCCCTGACTGGGGATCAAACCCGGAACCTTGGGGTATCAGGACAGTGCTCTCACCAGCTGAGCGATACTAAATATCATCTGAACAGATGATGCGTGTGATTTCTCTTACAGTTTCAGCCGTTCAGATTCTGGGTCCCACCTAGCCAGAGTTCTCAGTAGAGACCTGCCTACCACCTCTTTCTAAAATAGATTCTGGGGGCTGTCACGGCTGCAGGGGCCCCTGTGCCCCAGGTGTGACCTCTGATGACCCTGTGGCCTCTATTTCCAGGACGCCTTTGACCTGGGCCAGGTGTTTCTCGGGAGCCGGGAGCAGGGGTACGAGGCGTCCGAAGGCCTGCCCAAGGACGTCCAAGGGAACCGCTGGAAAGCGGGCCTCACCATCGTCACCCCTGAGCGCAGGTTCCTCTTCACCTGCCCCAGCGAGAAGGAGCAGGGCGAGTGGCTGGAGAGTTTCCGGGATGTGCTCTCCCGTCCCTTGACATCCTTCAACCTCCTCAGTAAGATGCGGGGCCTGGGGATTGTGCTTTTGGCCAAAGGCAGAGGGCAGAGAGCGGCTTCCTTCACGTGGGTTGGCTCTGAGCCCTGAGACCGGGGTCATGGCTCCTGACTGCGCCTTTTCTATTCTCTTTCTGCCAAAGAAAAGAACAGACAGGGGACATGATTCCCAGCAGCCCTCTCTGTCCACACTAAGGTCCTCCTCCAGGCGCCCTTCTCCAGTAGCATCTGGAGTTTGTCCTGGCAGAACCCGGTTAGATCCCCTTCTCGCCTGTGCTGAGTCCAGGGGCCCAGCAGCCTCCCTCTCTCTTCCTCCAGCTCCCTTCCCTAAGTCCCTTTCCTCGTGAGAAAAGCCCGGCCTGTTATTATCAGCAAAGGTCACACCCTGGGGTAGCTCCCAGGGTTCTCTTTTTATTTTTTTTGTTTTTATTTATTGAGAAGAGAGAGAGAGAGAGAGAGAGAGAGAGAGAGAGAGAGAGAGAGAGAGAGAGAAGCATCCATTTGTTGTTCCACGTATTCATGCATTCATAGGTTGATTCTTATTTGTGCCCTGACTGGGGATCGAACCCGCAACCTTGGCATATTGGGCCGACGCACTAACCAACTGAGCCACCTGGCCAGGCCCAGCTCCCAGGATTTGGGATTCCTCCCCACTCGCAGAGGGAAGGCTGTTTTTAGTGTCCTTTCCTCTGGGTCCTCCCTCCTGTCTGCCCTTCTCCTGCTCCCCCTGCACCCCAGAGGTGTCACATGCAGGCTTCTCTGTCGGCCAACAGCCCTGTGAATAAAGGGGAGATGTTCTGAGCTAGAGCAGGAACCTTCTGGCCCAGGGCCTGGCTTCTGGGGCCCAAGGAGAAGTTCTGTGTTTGGAAAAGTACGGACTGAGAAAGTGACCCCATATGGCCCCTTGGGAGAAACCCTGGCGCCCTTTGAGTCTGACCAGTGTAAACACAAACTCGCTTCACTTTCCAAACTCTCTGAGCCGAAGTGCCTCTGAAACAGACGCAGAAATGGCTGGGGAAGCACCTCGGCGGGTGCTTTCTTGTCGCTGTGGCCTGTGCGTCTGAGTCTCCCCGTTTCTGTGTTTCTCACTCTCTGCTTTTCTCCTTCTTCTTGGGGTGCCTGTCCCCTCTGTCTCTCACCTTTCTTTCTTTTTTTTTTTTTTTTTTTAAATATTTTATTGATTTTTTACAGAGAGGAAGGGAGAGAGATAGAGAGTCAGAAACATCGATGAGAGAGAAACATCGACCAGCCGCCTCCTGCACACCCCCCACCGGGGATGTGCCCGCAACCCAGGTACATGCCCTTGACCGGAATCAAACCCGGGACCCTTCAGTCCGCAGGCCGACGCTCCATCCACCGAGCCAAACCGGTTTCGGCTCTTTTTTTTTTTTTTTTTTTTTTTTTTAATATATTTTTTATTGATTCCAGAGAGGAAGAGAGGGAGAGAGAGAGAGAAACATCACTGATAAGAATCATTGATTGCCTCCTGCACGCCCCACACTGGGGATTGAGCCTGCAACCCAGGAATGTGCCCTTGACTGGAATCGAACCCGGGACCCTTCAGTCCACAGGCCGGTGCTCTGTCCACTGAGCCAAACTGGCTAGGGTTCCAGCCCTATTTTTAATTCTGGTCCCCCCTGCCCTGCACAGTTCCTTCCAGACTGCATGGGCATGGCCACCCCCTCATCCCTCTTCTTTCCCCTTGCAGCTGCATCAACAGAGAGTGGCCACAGCAGCAGGTGACCCGCTGGCCAAGGAACTGGCTGGCCACGGGCCATGGGAGCTCTTGGTGAGAAGGAGACGTTCTCAGCTTGGCCTTGGTTACCCAGCAGGAGTGCCCCGTAGTTGGCAGCCATCACTGGCAGTGAACTCTGCCAAGACTAAAGCTTTGGCCTTTACCCACCGGCTCCCTGGGCCTCACCACGGCCCAGTCTTAAGGCCCAGGACATCTCCAGTGAAGGCACTGCAATGGGAAGGCGCCCACAGCATCACTCAAGTGGCACGTTGGCCCCAAAACAGTTTAATCCGACTCGACCATGAGGAAATAGTCTATTCTGTAAAACAGCTGGCCTGGACTTCTCAGAGTCAACATCGTGACAGAGGGAGTGGTGTGCGAACTGTTCCAGTTACAGGCGACTAGAGAGCAACGCCAGGCAATGTGTGATTCTTGATTGGATCCTGGATTAAAAAAAAAAACAGCACAAGGGACATAAATTTGAATATGGATGTGTATTAGCCAACAGTATTATAAGACTGTGATAATTATGTTGTATTTGTGTAGGAGAATGCTCTTGTTCTTAGGGGCTATGCATTGAAGTGGCCAGGAGTAAAATATAACAATTTTCAGTCTACAACTGACTCAGCAAAAAATAACTATGTATACATGTATATGTAGAGTATTTACATATATACATATATGTGCTATATATATGGAAGAAGACAGGGAGCACACACACACACACACACACACACACACATATATATATATATATATATATATATACATATATAATATCTGGGGAGAGAGACAGAGCTGCTATGTAAAATGTTAGCAACTGATGAATCTAGATCAGCAGTTTTCAACCTTTTTCATCTTTTGGCACACATACACTAATTACTAAAATTCTGTGACACACCAAAACATAGATTATTCTTTTTGTCCCAGCTGGCGTGGCTCAGTTGGTTAGACGTCATCATGGGCACCAAGAAGTTGCCAGGTCAATTCCCAGTCAGGGCACGTGCCTGGGCTGTGGGCTTGATCCCCAGTAGGGGGTGTGCAGAAGGTAGTGGATCGATGTTTCACTCTCACATCGATGTTTCTCTCCCTCTCCCTTCCTCTCTCTCTCTCTCAAAAAATATCAATTAAAAACCCTTACATATTATACTTTTTACTGATCTGACCAAAACAAGGTATAATTTTGATTCATTCACATCGGAAGACTATTACTGTGTTGGCTGTTGTCATTTTTTTTTTATTTGACTATCTAAGGGAAAAGAGGTCAGTGCCCCTGACCAAATAGTCAGGTATTGCATGTTTTAAATTTTTTTTTGCAGCACCTGTGTTGAAAGTTGCTGATGTAGATGAATTAGAGATAGGTTTGTATTGCCCGTTCATGCAAACTTTCTATAGATTTGAGTGTTAGCCCAGCCAGTGTGCCTCAGTGGTTGAGCATTGAGCCATGAATCAAGAAGTCACCAGATTCCCAAATTTCTCTCTCATCAATGTTTTTTTTTTAAAATATATTTTATTGATTTTTTACAGAGAGGAAGGGAGAGGGATAGAGAGTTAGAAACATCGATGAGAGAGAAACATCGATCAGCCACCTCCTGCACACCCGCAACCAAGGCACATGCCCTTGACTGGAATTGAACCTGGGACCCTTGAATCCACAGGCCGACGCTCTATCCACTGAGCCAAATAGGCCGGGGCTCTCATCAATGTTTTTTTATCTGTCTATCCCCCTCCCTTCTTCTCTCTCTAAAATCAATAAAACCATGTTCAAATTAAAAGCTTAGGGGAACATTTTTTAAAAATATGTTTTTATCGACTTTAGAGAGAGAGAAAAGGAGAGAGAGAAAAACATCAATTGGCTGCTTCCTACACATCCCCTACTGGGGATTTAACAGGAAACCTAGGCATGTACCCTGACTGGGAATCTAACCAACCCGGTAACCTTTTGGTATATGGAACGACACACAATGAAGTGGATGTTTTAAAACATAAAAAACAAAACAAAAACCCACATCCATTGTTCACTGCTAAAAATAGTGTTTTCTCTTCAGGAATCAACAATGTTCCATCTTTGTGTACATTTTAGAAAACATAAAAGCTTAGATGATACAAAAAAATGATGTCCGCATTGCTCATTACAGCTCTGGAAGGAAAGAAGGCAGCAAGGGAGGCAACTCTACCAGGAGCCCAGGGCAGAGAGCTATCAACCCACGTGTCAGGTCTCACTTCTCCACCTCCGTGCCCGTTTTTCCCATTCAAATGAGGAAATGGTACTAACTATTGAAACGCAATGGAAGCAACAAGTATTTCTGAGCCACCTCTGAGGTGCCGGGCTCTGTGCCAAGCCCTGGGCATAGGCAGGAGCCAGAGGACGTGGGCCCTGCTGTCACCAATCACAGGCTGCTGGAGGCCACCTTTCCAGAGGGCAGGCCGAGACAGAGGGAGGTTAGGCCACTCTGGGAGCACTTGGCAAGAGGGTTGGTTTCCCCTAACTGAGGGGGCGTGGGGAGCCTCCTCCTGCCCCCAAAAGTGATGTTGAGGTTGAAACCTTAAAGCTCTTGAGAGGTGAGTCAAAAGGATGAGGGTGAGGAAAACCCTCTAGGCCAGTGGTTCTCAACCTTCCTAATGCCGCGACCCTTTAATACAGCTCCTCGTGTTGTGGTGACCCCCAACCATAACATTATTTTCGTTGCTACTTCATAACTGTAATGTTGCTACTGCGATGAATCGTAATGTATGCAGGATGTGTTTTCATTGTTACAAATGGAACATAATTAAAGCATAATGATTAATCCCCAAAACAATATGTAATTATATATGTGTTTTCCGATGGTCTGAGGCAACCCCTGTGAAAGGGTCGTTCGACCCCCAGAGGGGTCGTGACCCACAGGTTGAGAACCGCTGCTCTAGGCTGAGGCAAGACAATGTTCCAAGACCCGAAGAGGGGAAAGAGAACTGGAAGAAAGCTGGAATGGCTGAAGTGAGGCCAAAGTCGACCACCAAGGTCTCTGCTTTACGATTTGTCCCTTCAAAGGATGTGCAGAAAGACACTGGGTGTTCCCTCTTCATTTCGGTGGCGACCTAGAGGGTTGGGAGGCTCTCAAAGAGATTCTCTGCTTTTTGTGGTATTTTCCTTTGGGGACCCGCACCCCCACCCCCCTCCCCGTCAGAGGACAAGCAGCAGCATCCAGGTGTCATTTCTGAGTCTTCCTGACCGCCCAATAGAGAGGGGCTGCTTCCTCCTCTGGCTCCATAAACACCTTGAAAACGCCTGTTTCAATACCTGCTGGGTTGTATATTAAGGGTCAGGTTACCTGTCTGCCTTTCCCCCTCCTGTAAGCTCTGTTGGTTGTATTCTGCTAAGTTCTGAGGACGGAAAAATAAAGGCACAGTTCTGCCCTCAAGGAACCTACGGTCTAGAGGGGGAAGAAAGAGGAATAGACAGTAACAAGCTACTTGAGAGAAATGTGGGTTCTTAGAAGCCCCCCAGAAGGGCAGAGAACAGACACAAGGGATGGAGATAAAGTCCCAATGAAATGGAGTGCCTGGTTTTAGTTGGTTTCGAAGGCCTGGCTGGATCTCGGTCATTGGACTCCCCAACGACTCCTCTGTACTCTTACATTAAATCCTCTTCTCCCTTTTGACTTGTTAGAACAAGGAAGTTTCTTTTACTTGAGTCAGTCCTGCTGAATGAAGAGATATATTTATGCTGAGTCCTAAAGAATGAATAGAAGATACTTGAGTTAGGGTGGGGGAGGAGGAAAAGAAGTGTGTACAAAGGCCCACAGATAAGAGAGAACATGGCCTGTTCTGGAAACTTCAACTATGGCTGGAGCACAGGTCGTTGGGAAGGGAAGGAGCGAGAACAGGTTAGACTGGAGCAGGGTCTGCTTCCCAGTGGTGGAGTAGCTAATTCAGAACAACCATTTCACAGGTGACAATGAGAAACTCTGCACAGACTATGACAAAACAATGATCCGAAGGCCCTGGAAAATAACCCGAAGCAGGACGAAACGGAGAGAAGTGGCCACTAGAAAGCAAGGGTGCGTTTTTCATTGTTTCTATGTTCACTTAAGGGCAGGCCCCTGTGAGTGCCTCAGAGGGTCACTAAAACTCTGATGGAAACCTGCTGTCTCACGGATTGAAAAATAGAGGACAGAGTTTATGGTTGCTCAGAGGTCAACTATTCATCTGTCAGGGCAGGCTAGGTTCTGTTGCAGCAACAAGCACCCACTAAACCTCAGTTAACATGTCCCGAGTTTGTTTCTCTCCTTTACTCCACGTCCTAGTGTGGGTTGGCAGGGTGTCTGCTCATCTTAGCCACGTAGGGACTCAGGCCACCACACGCCGGCTTCATTTCCATAGTCAGGGCAGCTGGCAGAAAGAGATTACAATGATACTCACTAGCTTTTTGAGCTGATGGGAAGTTAAGTAGTATTTCTGTGTGTTTCAAGTGGGCCAGGGAAGTGCCAATCCTACCAGGTGCCTAGAAAGGGAAAGAGTTGGAAACTTCGATGAGTAGCACTAAAAGATATGTTTTATTGACTACTACCTGCAATTTCCAGTATTGGAAATGTAAGGACAGAAAAATGGGCCTTTCTTTATTTTCTTTTTTTTTTTTGCTGTAGCCTTCTACAACTTACGAGAAGCACCTAGTTCTTAAATCCCAAGATTGTTAGCTCCTCTGATTCAAACAGCCCCTCTGTTCAGACTGCAAAACAAGATAAGTTACTCACAAGGCTACATTTTTGCATACTCCTCCTTCCTGCTATTTTTACAACTCAGGGAAAATTTGCATCAAGAAGTCTCTAGTTAGTAGAAAGTTCCCCCCTTATGCCACCTGCTTCAAACAAGCCTCTTTTGAACTCTTCATAACTTTTACATGTTTTACAGGCTCAGAAAAATACTGATAAGACACCTCTTTAGAACAGCTGCCTAGACTATCTCCTAAAAAAAGCAAACAAACTTTTCAAAGTTTGTTTAATTTATCTGCTTAATTTCAGCCCCCAAATCCTCTTTCCTTTCTTATCACCTAGCAACTGTAGCCAAGGCTTTAAAAGGGGGAGCCACTTTCTGTTTCTTGCCTTGTATTGAATAGCAATGCACTGGCCCTTTCTCTTCAGGGAAAGTAAAATAAACTTCCTTTCTGCATCTCTCTCGATGCTCAGTATGAATTCTTTCACCCCCCCCCAAAAAACCCCCCAAAACAAACAACTAACAGGAAATAGCCACAAATTTGTATTATCTGGTACCTACTTTGAGATCATGTAAGACGGGGGTAAAATATAAGACAGTATTAGTTCATTTCAACAGATCAGAGGGAGGTGGGTTCTGGTCTCTGCCACTCAGTTATTGCTACGCAAGCCTGGAGGTTCCTTTGCCTCTGGGTCTTTGGAGAGGACTTGATGCTCTTCCAGCTCCAACGTTTTCTGTTTGCAATGCGCTTAGGACTGGAATAAGAGAGGAGGAAGAAAGCCAGCCCCACTGGAACCAGGTGTGCAAGCTGCAAGCAAACAGACTTTCTAGTGCTTTCACCAGGATGCCTGTTGGGTAATGTGCTTCCAGCCAGCAGAGGGCAGTAAGGAGACAGCGGCACAAACCTGCCTTGTACTAGGGATTTTTAAAGTCTAGGCTCACTCAGCTTTGCACGTTTGACTCACCGTGTGTGTGTGTGTGTGTGTGTGTGTGTGTGTGTGTGTTAAAAATACCAGTGCGGGGGCTCGATCCCAGACAATGAAATCGAACTCTCTAGGAGGGGAGCCCGAACACTGGTATTTTTCTTAAATTAATCTTTATTGTTGGAAGTATTACATATGTCCCTTTTCCCCCCATGAGCCCCCTCCAGCTCGCCCCCCAGTGCCCGCCCCCACCCCAGGCCTTCACCACCCGATTATTCATATATGTCCATGGGTTATTCATATATGCATAAAAGTCCTTTGGTTGACCTCTTCCCACCCACCCACCCACCCAGCCCCACCTTCCCTCTGAGATTCTACAATCTGTTTCATGCTTCCATGTCTCTAGATCTATTTTGTCCATCAGTTTATTTTGTTCGTTAGATTCCACATATGAGTGAGATCATGTGATACTTATCTTTCTCTGACTGGCTTGCTTATATCGCTTAGCATAATACTCTCCAGGTCTACACTGATATTTTTTAAAATATATTTTATTGATTTTTTACAGAGAGGAAGGGAGAGGGATAGTCAGAAACATCAATCAGCTGCCTCCTGCACACCTCCTACTGGGGATGTGCCCACAACCCAGGTACATGCGCTTGACCAGAATCGAACCTGGGACCTTTCAGTCCGCAGGCCCACGCTCTATCCACTGAGCCAAACCGGTTAGAGCTACACCGGTATTTTTAAAGTATGTAACTTACTACCCAGTGGTCCTCAACCTTCTAGCCCTTTAAATACAGTTCCTCATGTTGTGACCCAACCATAAAATTATTTTCTTTTTTTTTTTAAATATATTTTATTGATTTCCTACAGAGAGGAAAGGAGAGAGACAGAGAGCCAGAAACATCGATGAGAGAGAAACATCGATCAGCTGCCTCCTGCACATCTCCCACTGGGGATGTGCCCGCAACCCAGGTACATGCCCTTGACCGGAATCGAACCTGGGACCCTTCAGTCCGCAGGCTGACGCTCTATCCACTGAGCCAAACCGGTTTCGGCTATAAAATTATTTTCATTGCTACTTCATAACTGTAATGTTGCTACTGTTATGAATCGTAATGTAAATATCTGAGATGCAGGATGGTCTTAGGTGACCCCTGTGAAAGGGTCGTTTGACCGCCAAAGGGGTCGCGACCCACAGGTTGAGAACCGCTGTTACGGCAGGTACTGTTTTCCTAACCGTGTGCGCTGCGCCTTCTTTAATTCCTCACTGCTTGTTAAGGGGCTGGGTGACACCTAGTGGACACATTCGCTTAAGAGTCTGGAATCGAATCCCCTCTCTTTTCTTCTCTCCAGAGCTGTCGGGGTTGCATTGTAACGGGAGGACATCAAGCAGGAGGGAATCTTTGGGGCATCAGCTGGCTCCTAACGGTTTGGGGCGAGCCGGTTTCCAGCGCAGGAGCCGGGGTGAGGGTCCGCTTTCTGCAGGAGCGGAGACTGGACAGCAGCGCGGCGGGACCGCCCCCGGAGGGGAGGAGGCCGGAGGGGCGGAGGCCGGAGGGGCGGAGGCCGGAGGGGCGGGGAGAGGAGGGGCGAGGGAGGAGCCGGAGGAGACGTCGCAGCGGGCGGCGTCCCGGGGTGGCCCTGCTTCCGGCCGGTGGCCCGGGACCATGGCGAGCCCGGACGACGGCCTGACGGTGCCCGTGTGGCTGGCGGAGGACGACCTGGGCTGCATCATCTGCCAGGGGCTGCTGGCCTGGCCCGTCACGCTGCCCTGCGGCCACAGCTTCTGCCGGGACTGCCTGCAGGGCCTGTGGGGCGCGGGGCGCCGCTGGTCCTGCCCCACCTGCCGCGAGGGCGGGGCGCAGCCGCTGCGGCTGCGGAAGAACACGCTGCTGCAGGACCTGGCGGACAAGTACAGCCGCGCGCTGGGCGAGCTGGGGGGCGCCCCGGGCGGGACCCCGCGCCCCGGCCCCGGGCCCGCCCCCCGGCCGGTCCCCGGACCCCCGCGCCGCGCCGCGCAGCCCGGGGTAGGGTGGCGGGGCCCTGGCTTCCAACCAGCCCGCTCTCCATGGCGCTACCTCCCCTCCCGCATCCTTTCTGCTTTCAGTTTACTTTTCTCCATTTAAAAGTAGAACCTGCTCTTTGGAAAGTTTTAGAAAAATATAATGCAGAAAAAATAATTCAAATCTGAAATCCTTTCAACCTCGCTGCTATACTTCTTGGCATAGAGTTCCGCTTCTTCCCAGTCTTTCCACATCTGTCTCTCTAATAATGTTTTTGTATATACGAAATTTGCCAGGTTAACCATTTTTAAGGGTATAACTTAGGGGCTTTAGTTGTTTTTACAATGTTGTGCAACCATCACCGCTATTTCCAGAACTTTTCATCACCACAATCAGAAGCTCTGTGCTCACCAAGCATTAACTTCTCATTCGCTCCCCGCGCCAGCCTCTGGGCCCCTCTAACCTGCTTACTGTCTCCGTGATTTTGCCTCCTCTAGATATTTCATATAAATGGAACCCTAAGTATCTGTCCCTTTGTGTCTAGCTTCCTTCACTTACCATAATGTTTTCAGGGTTCGTTCATGTTGTACCGTGTGCCCAGACTTCATTCCTTCTATCATTGCCTTGTATGTATGTGCCACATTTTAAAAAATCCGTTCATACATCCATGCGCATCTGGATTGTTTCCACCGTTTGGCTACTGTACGTGATGTAGTGAACGTTGGTGTGCCAGTATCTATTTTCAAAGTAGGAGGGGTCCGGTTCCCCCAGCTTTTGCTTCTGGCACTTAGGTGTTTCCAGCATAATCTTTTCCCCGGACATTGGCATGTTGTAGTTCAGCTTGCAGCATCCGTGAGCCATGCCCATGCTTTTTCGGTCTGAGCTCCGAGTCAGGTGAGACAAAGATGAGTACCCTATGCCACTCCTTGGGGCAGCCGGCAGCCCGGTTCGAACAGACGCGCATGACAGTTTGTGAATAGGCGCGTGCTGCTTTCCAGAACAGGACCAGAGCCCCGAGCGGGGAGTCTTGACTGTATTCCTGAGCCAGCGGGGAGTGGGGCAAGGACGAGCAGAAACACCACAGTGCTCTCCTACTGCCAGGTTGCTCTTAAAAAAAAAAAAAAAATAGAAACATCAGTGATCAATGATGGGAGAGAATCATTGATTGGCTGCCTCCTGCATATCCCCCACTGGGGATAGAGCCAGCAACCCAGGAATCGAACCAGGACTTCCTGGTTCATAGGTCAGCGCTTAACCACTGAGCTATGCCCGGTTGCTCTTCTGAGAAACAGTGTTTTCCAGAGTTCTGACAGTTTCTGCTTGTTTTTCGATGTTTCTGTGTGGGGGCTGGGGTGAGAGCTTGGAGCTGCCCACGACACCCTTTTGTTGTTCTCTTGAGTCCTTTTAAACAGAGCTGAGGTCTTGTTGTATAACCAGGGTATGTCTTTTTTTTTTTTATATATTTTATTGATTTTCCACAGAGAGGAAGGGAGAGAGACAGAGAGTCAGAAACATCGATGAGAGAGAAACATCGACCAGCTGCCTCCCGCACATCCCCCACCGGGGACGTGCCCGCAACCCAGGCACATGCCCTCGACCGGAATCGAACCCGGGACCCCTCAGTCCGCAGGCCGACGCTCTATCCACTGAGCCAAACTGGCCTCGGCTGTTTTGTTTTTTTTAATGAATTAATAGACATTATTTTTTAGGGCAGTTCTAGGTCTACAGAAAATTGAGCAGATAGTACAGGAAGTTCCTATGTACTCCTCAGTTTCTGCAGTTATTAAAAATTTGCATTAATGTGGTACGTTTGTCACAATTGATGAATCATTATTAATACATCGTTATTTACTAAAGTCCACAGTTTACATTAGGGTTCACTCTTCGTGTTGTGCAGTTCAATGGCTTTTGATAAATGTCTCAGGCCATGGATCTACAGTTATGCTTACCATGCAGTGTTACTGCCGGGAACATCCCCTATGCTCCTCCTGTGTGTATCCCCGAGCCAATCTCTGGCAGCTACTGATCTTCTTACCATCTCTTTGCCTTTTCCAGAACGTCATATAGTTGGAATCATACAGTATCTAGCCTTTTCAGACTGGCTTCTTTCACAAAGCAAAATGAAGGTTTGTGGCTGGATAGCTCATTTTTTTGTTATTGCTCAATAATATTTCATTGCATAGATGTACCACAGTTTATCCATTCTCCTTTTGATGGACATATAGGTTACTTCCATTTTTCCCCAATTATGAATAAAGCCTGTTCTCTATTTTTAGATTATAAATACAGCATTATCCCACAGCTTCTTAAAACTCTTTGTTAATATAGTGATTGAATATCCTTTCCATTGGCTTTTAAATTAAAAAGATTGTCTTTGGATGGTAGGTTATTAGATGATTTAAAACATTTCTTCTTTTTCATTCTCTGCATTTTTAAAATTTGCCACAATAAGTGTGCATTTCTCTTACAGATAGAAAAAGCAATGCATGTATTTTTTAAAGTCTTTAATTTGCTCAGGTGCCTGGATAAGGTCTTTTTTACAGAGTTCCTGCTGCTTGAATATTTAGGAGTGGGGCCTGGAGCTTTAAGAGCAAACAATGTTACCAGGGGTCAGTCACCTCCCTCTCTAAAGTAGCCTGCTGACAACTGCCAAAACGCATGCTATTTTGAGGGACATCAGGGCTATTTAAGAGATGAAAAAGGCCCTGGGTCAATCCCAGTTTTTGAGGCTCCAGCAAAATGTAAAATATGACAAATGTCAAAACAAAGTTATAAAAAAACTCTGGTTGATTCACAGTTGAGTGATGAATGCCTTACATTTCTGTGACTCTATGTAGAACCACCCCTTTTGGAGGGGATGCGGAGTTCTCCATTGTGGTCTGTGCCCAGGCTGCCTCTGTTGACTGTCATCAGATCATGAGGTTGTTGCCAAAATATGTTGGCTGCAAAGCTTACTCCCACTCCCAGCTGGGCAGCTGAGCAGATTAAGCTCTTTAAGTGGAGTTGTTTAGCACTCTCTTCTGAATGTTTTCAAAAAATACGTATTTTTATTGTTTTCAGAGAAGAAGAGAGAGGGAGAGAGAAATAGAAACATCAGTGATGAGAGAGAATCATTGATCGGCTACCTCCATCACGTCCCACACTGGGGACCGAGCTGGCAACCTGGGTATGTGTCCTGACTGGGAATCAAACCGTGACCTCCCGGTTCATAGGTCAGCACTTAACCACTGAGCCACGCTGGCTGGGCTGGATGTTTTTGTAATGTTAAAGATGCCAGTAAACAAACAAAAAAGCTTTCTTCTGTACATCACTAAAGTCTCCAAGATCCTTTCACAGTGAACAACAGCTAGGTAGATCTTTTTCCCTATGGGAGAGAAGGAGGGATGTCACTTTCATTCTGAAAAGCCTGGTCAGGACATAGGATGAATCAGAGGCAAGAGTGGAGCTTGAGCCCTAACCGGTGTGGCGCAGTGGATAGAGTGTCGGCCTGTGGACTGAAGGGTCCCAGGTTTGATTCCGGTCAAGGGCATGTACCTTGGTTGTGGGCACATCCCCAGTAGGGAGTGTGCAGGAGGCAGCTGATCGATGTTTCTCTCTCATCGATGTTTCTAACTCTCTATCCCTCTCCCTTCCTCTCTGTAAAAAATAAAAAAAAAAAAAAAAAAAAAGAGTGGAGCTTGAGCCTGAGCCACATGCCTTCCACTGCACCACTCACTCTATCGCTGCCACCGTCCCTGCCAGGTTCACACCCATATCTTCTCTGACTTCCCCTGTTCATAATGGCCCCTAGGCTTCCCTTCACACTTTACTCCCATTCCCCCTCCCCCTCCATCCGCAGATGGACTCCGCTTTCCTCTTATGGCCACAGGACGATCAATAAGGGAAAAGGGCTTGCAAAAGGTCTGGGGAGCCTCCCTTCTTGTCCTCTGAATGCTTCTGTCGCGTCCTTGCCTGTTCCTATATCCAGGCTGCACACTCTATGTAGAGCTGATTCCTGGGTCCAGCTTTGGGTTCTGCTTTGCTCTTTTAAAGGCGGCGGCACCGAAGAGCATCCCAGAAGCTGGTCGGGAGCTGGCAGAGCTGGTGGAACGGCTTGTAGACATCGTCAGGAGCCTTCAGAAGCAGAGGCACCTCCCAGAATCTGGGCCGGAGAACAAACTGAACGTCCTGGGCATGGTAGGCTCAAGCGGGGAGAGGAAAGGGTGTGGCAGGAGACAGGGGCGGGGACAGCTCCCAACTGGGGCAGCATGAACGTGTTTGCAGTTGATGGATGCAGTAAGGCTCTGCCTTTTACCCTTCGCCGGACTACCAAACAGGAAGGCCTGGAGGTTTGATAGGGAAGCTTCAAGAGGCCTAGGTCCCATCCTGTTCACTCCACCTAACCAGCTGTAAGATCACCAGTGGCCTCTACGTAAATCCTGCAGACATTCTAGTCCTCATCTTTTTTTTTTTTATAACTATATTTTTATTGATTTCAGAGGGGAAGGGAGGAGAGAGAGATAGAAACAGCAATGATGAGAGAGAACATTGATCAGCTGCCTCCTGCACGCCCCACACTGAGGATTGCGACTGCAACACCGGCATGCGCCCTGACTGGGAATCGAACTGTCATCTCCAGGCACATAGGTCGATGCTCAAGCACTGAGCCACGCCTTCAGTGGCCTTTGGCACGGGTGACCACACCTTCATCCTTGAAGCTTGCCTTTCCCTTAGCTTCTGCCCACGAGCCTTCGTGTTTCTCTCTGGCTGGCTGCTCCTTTCCAGTCTGTTTTGCAGGCTCACTCGCCTCTGCTTAGCAGTGAAATGTTGGGATTCCTCAAGGCTCATCCGTGGGTCCCTTTCTCTTTCCCACACCCATGGCTTTAATGAGCACAAACAGCTCCAGCCCGGCCACTTCTCTGAGCTCTAGGCTGGTGTCTTCCTTCTCACAGTCGCCTCTTAGTGTCACAAAGGCACATGACACCTAACATGCCCCAAACTGTTCCTCAGGGGGAATTCCCCATTTGACTTGCTGGTTATTCTTCCAAGGGCACAAGCCAGAAACCTGAGAATCACGCAGCCCCTCCCTCACCTGCCAAAACATCTCTCGAATCTGTTTACTATTTTCTTTTTTAATTTTTTCAAATATATTTTATGTATTTCAGAGAGGAAAGGAGAGGGAGAGAGAGAGACAGAAACATCAATGATGAGAGGGAATCATTGATTGGCTGCCTCCTGCACACCCTGCACTGTGGGGATGGAGCCCACAACCTGGGCATATGCCCTGACCGGGAATCGAACCATGACCTCCTGGTTCACAGGTCAACGCTCAACTACTGAATCACCCTGGCCGGGCTCTATTTACTACTCCTGAGCTCCCTTGAGACTTCTCTAATCCAAGCTTATGATCACGTCTTGCCTGGATTTCTCCAGTAGCCTCCTAATTGCTCCATTCCACCCCCTCTAGTCTGCTGTCCTCGGGGTCATCAGAGTGACCCTCTCAAGTGCAGATCTGATCATGTAACTCAAACGCTTAAAACACTCCAACGGCATCTGCTGTGCAGGATTCATCCTCACAGAACCAACAAGAGCCTGCAGGATTCTGTCCCTGCCTGCCTCTCCCATCTCATTTCACTCAGCTCTTCCTGGCTCTTCAGGTCCCGGCCGCGCTGGCCCACGTCTGCCCTCCAGGGTGTGGCCACACTTTCCCCCACCACAGGGTGCACTCCATGGAATGTTCTTCTTTCGCCCTGTCACCCAGAGAATGCCTGCTCATCCTTCAGACCCCAAGGAGATCATCACTGTCCTGGAAAATCCTTCACTGCTTTCCTTGAACCGGGCACATCCCCCTATTAGACATCCTCTCTCTCTCATGACTCCATGTAACTTCCATGGGCAGCCGTTAGCACAGCCACAATTTACTCATGTCTGCCCCCCCTCTTCTCTGGCCCTGGACTCTAAGCGTCATGAGGGTGGAGACCTTGAGGGCTTTTGTTCTTTTGTTCACCCTTGTATCCCCAGGCCTGGCACAGTGCTAGGCACTTCCCACTGAATGGGTGAATACGTGGGACTTTAGGGATGTAACATGAGTATCATTTCATCTTTCTGAATCTCAGGTTTCTACCTCTAAAGTAGGAATAATGAGGCCTGCAGCAGTGAAATGTTGGGGTTGAAAGGGATGGTGTATAAAAGAAGTGTTTAGCAATGAGAAAATGTAGGGCAATACAATGAACTATGGCAAATTTTAGCTCAACTTCACGAACGTTAGCTTCTTCTTTGGCAAAATGGGGATAATAAACCCACCTTGGAAGGTTGTTATGCAAATTCGAGGTGAGCAGTGGAAGGAACTCAGTAAGTGGTGCCTGCTACTGTTTGGTGAAAAAAGTGGGCGGTGGCTTATGCAAAGTTGGGAAGGAAAGTCCGGTGCTGGCGCTGTAGGTGGGAAGTAGCGGATGGGAGGCCTTGTTGGGGACTCATAGGACCTGAAGTGCAAGAAAATCCGTGAGCACGTGTTGGAGGCCCCAGAGAGCGGGGCCTGGGTGAGAAGGTACATGCTATCATGATAAGAGTCTGGGGAAGATGAGTCTAGCCTTTGTGGCTTAGCTCAGTGGCTATCTGTATTATTTACTTTGTAAATTATATGGGCCTAACAACTTTTGACTTGTTTTATTTTTTATTTTTTGACTTGTTTTAGTATTACTTAAGAAATTGATATTTATTGTACAAAAGGACGAGAAAATACATAGTCGTTTAAAGAATATAAGTGAAAATCATCCATCACCCCCCCCCCCACTCTTTAATATTTCTGCTGTACTATGTATTACTCCAGATTATTTTCAAAGTGTGTATTTTGAGGGCCTAATTATGTTTTAAAAACTTGTTAGGGGGTAAGTGGAAAATTATAGATGGGTTGCAACACTGGAGTATACTATTTGATGCATTCCTGGGAGACTTTCTTTTCTTTTTTAAATGCTTCATCAATAGGCTTTTTCTGGTGGGGTGGACCATTCCTTGATTTCTCCAAAGCTAGCGACTTCCAACACAGCTGAGGACAAAATGAGAGACATTCTGCATGACCTAGAAGACATCCGGGGGAAATTGCAAGAAAACCTCACGGGGAAAGAGCCGCCTGAAGAACAAAGGCAGGGTGAGTTGAGTTTATTTGGAGAGGAGGGTTAAGTAGGGAAGTTGGGGGGAAGGCAAAGTGTTCCTTGGCTTTGTTGTCTGGGGATGTGACCCAGGGCCCCACTGCATGTCACTGTGGTGTATGTGAGGAGAGAAGGGGCTGAGGTATTTCGCGGCTGCCTATGTTTTTGGAAGTGACTGGAGTTGTAATAGAACCCAGGCCCTTGATGAGATAGAAACTCATTTTCTAAGACCTGTGCATCAGTCTGGACCAGACTTTGCTGGCTTACCGTTCATCGGTGTTATCTATCGGAGGTGATTCGGAAATAGGTCGCTTTTCATTTTTAACTAGTAAATGTCTTTATTTGATAAAACCTTCAACTTTATGTCCCGGCCAGTGTGGCTCCGTTGGTTGAGCGTCATCCCATGCACCGAAAGGTCGCAGGTTCGATTCCAGATCAGGGCACATGCTGAGGTGGCAGGTTCATTTCCCTAAACCCACCATCTTAGCCATTTTTAAGCATACAGTCTAGTAGTGTTAAGTACATTGACTTTCTTGTACAACCAAGCTCCAGATCTTTTTAATGAGGCAAAACTGAAACTCTATACTATTGTTTAAACTATTGTTTAAACTCTATACTACCGGCTCCCCACCCCACATTCACTTCCAGTTTCTATGAGTGTGATTGCTCTAGGGACCAGATGTAAGTGGAACCACACAGCTACTGTCTTTTTGTGACTGGCTTGTTTCACTTAGTATAATGTTTTCAAGGGTCATCTCCGTTATGGCATGTGTCAGAATTTTCTTCCTTCTTAAGGCTGAGCAGTATTCCATTGTATGCATATGGTGCATTTTGCTTATCCATTTAACCAGCAGTGGACACTGGGTTGCTCCCCCCTCTTGGCTATTGTGAATAACACAGCTGTGAACATGGGTGTGCAAATATTGCTTCAAGATCCTGCTTTCAGTTCTTTTGACTATATCCCCAGAAGTGGAATGGCTGGATCATATGGTAATTTCTGTTTTAATTTTTTGAGGAATGAAGCATACCTCTTATAGTATTCTTTAAAAATTCAGTTTATAACATTTAAGTATGCCTTAGCAAGTACAATATAGTTATTTCTTAGTGATTATGTTGTTTTTGGCTATTTGGACCAGTCCAGAACATTTTTAAAACAAAGGATCTGATATACCCCCATATCCTGAAACATCATTCCCTGAAGTTGTCACAGGATTTTTAAAAAAATATTTTTTAAAAAATTTATTTCAAAGTGAGGAAGGAAGGGAAAGGAAGAGAGGGAGGAAGGAGAGGAAGGGAGGGAGGAGGAGGGAGGGGGAGAGAGGGAGAGAGAGAGAGAGAGAGAGAGGGAGAGAGAGAGAGAGAGAAAGGAACATCAATGATGAGAGAGAATTGGATCGGCTGCCTCCTGCATGCCCCTTACTGGGGAGTGAGCTTACAACCCAGGCATGTGCCCTTGCTCAGGAATTGAACCTGGGATCCTTCAGTCTGCAAGCTGATGCTCTAGCCATTGAGCCAAACCAGCTGGGATGTCACAGGATTGTTTTATTTATTTATTTTATTTATTTTTTAAAAATATTTTTATTGATGTCAGGGAGGAAGGGAGAGGGAGAGAGAGACAGAAACATCAGTGATGAGAGAGAATCATGGATCGGCTGCCTCCTACACACCCCGCCCTGGGGATCAAGCCTGCAACCCAGGCATGTGCCCTGACCGGGAATTGAACCGTGACCTCCTGGTTCATAGGTCGATGCTCAACCACTGAGCCACGCCAGCCGGGCTCACAGGATTGTTTTAAAGACAATAGATAGTGTTCTTCAAGTCAGTGCTCTAACAGTTGCCATGCAATTTGACTGGCTCATCACAGTGCTTTCCTTTGCCCCTATGTAAGTACTCCACGCGCTGCCATGGAAATCACATTTTATGCCAAACAATTTTACTTACACAGAATAGTGCTATATTATTATTTTATATTCCCCAGGGATCCTGGCTACTTTTTAAAAAGAAAAAGCCTGGCCTTAGCCAGCTTGGCTCAGTGGATAGAGTGTCAGCCTGCAGACTGAAGGGTTCCAGGTTCGATTTTGATCAAGGGCCCGTATCTTGGTGGCAGGCTTGATCCCCGGCCCTGGTAAGGGTGTGTGCTGGAGACAACCAATCAATGTTTCTCTCTCTGTGTCTCTCCCCCTCCCTTCCACTCTCTAAATATCAATGGAAAAATATCCTCTGTGGGATTAACAGCAACAAGAAGATACACCTGGGGGAAGATTTTACCTTCATAGTCCGCACTGTGACATCTCCTTTGCTTGCTCTTCTTCTACCTACTATGTGGGCATTGGAAGCACACAGTAGCTTTTTTTTTTTTTTTTTTTTTTTATGGACACAATTGGCAGTGTTTTATTTAGGACAGACAAGATTATGCTTTAATAGTAACAAATTAGCCCTGAAACCTCAGTGGTTGAACTTAACAAAAATGTATTTCTTTTTTAAACAACTATATTTAGATAAAACTTATATGCCATAAAATTCACCCATTTAAAGTCAATGTACAATTCAATGTGTGGTGTGTTGTTGTTTTTTTTAACTTCTGGGAAGATTTACTTTTGGCCTGTGTTGCACCTAGAAGCAAGGGCACTTTGTATTGACTAATATGGGTAATAACATGCATTTATGTAATTTTATTAGATACAGCAAATGGCTTTTAGTATACTCGCAGAGTTGTGCAACCATCACCACTATCTAATTTTATTTTATTTTTTATTATTATTATTTTTTAATTAAATCTTTATTGTTCAGATTATTACATTTGTTCCTCTTTTTCCCCCCCCCATAACTCCCCTTCTCCCAGTTCTCGCCCCACCCTCCGCCCTCACTCCCCACCCACTGTCCTCATCCATAGGTGCACGATTTTTGTCCAGTCTCTTCCCGCATCTCCCACACCCCTTTCCCCCCAGGAATAGTCAGTCCATTCCCTTTCTATGTCCCTGATTCTATTATAATCAACAGTTCATTCTGTTCATCAGATTATTTATTCACTTGATTCTTAGATTCACTTGTTGATAGATGCATATTTGTTGTTCATAATTTGTATCTTTACCTTTTTCTTCCTCTTCCTCTTCTTAAAGGATACCTTTCAGCATTTCATATAATCCTGGTTTGGTGGTGATGAACTCCTTTAGCTTTTCCTTATCTGTGAAGCTCTTTATCTGACCTTCAATTCTGAATGATAGCTTTGCTGGATAAAGTAATCTTGGTTGTAGGTTCTTGGTATTCATCACTTTGAATATTTCTTGCCACTCCCTTCTGGCCTGCAAAGTTTCTGTTGAGAAATCAGCTGACAGTCGTATGGGTATTCCCTTGTAGGTAACTGAGTTTCTTTCTCTTGCTGTTTTTAAGATTCTCTCTTTATCTTTTGCTCTTGGCATTTTAATTATGATGTGTCTTGGTGTGGTCCTCTTTGGATTCCTTTTGTTTGGGGTTCTCCGCGCTTCTTGGACCTGTAAGTCCATTTCTTTCACCAGGTGGGGGAAGTTTTCTGTCATTATTTCTTCAAATAGGTTTTCAATATCTTGCTCTCTCTCATCTTCTGGCACCCCTATAATTCTGATGTTGGTACGCTTGAAGCTGTCCCAGAGGCTCCTTACACTATCCTCGCATTTTTGGATTCTTTTTTCATTTTGCTTTTCCGGTTGGGTGTTTTTTGCTTCCTCGCATTTCAAATCATTGACTTGATTCTTGCGCTCCTCTGGTCTGCTGTCGGGAGTCTGTATAATGTTCGTTATTTCAGTCCGTGTATGCTTAATTTCTAGTTGGTTCCCCAATATAACATCGAGGGTCTCATTAGTTTTCTTGTAGATCTCATTTAAGTTTATCGGCGGCTCCTAAACAGTTCTTGAGAGACCTTAAAAGTGTGGTTCTGAACTCTATATCTTCCATTGACAATTTTGTCCTGTTTCTTTGTCTCCGCATTTTGTTTGTTGTAGCTAATACCAGGGAGGGTTTGACCTCCAGGCCAGGTGGCTATGAGAATCAGCTGTGTCAGCAGTGAGAGAACTTCTGTCCTCTAGGGAGGTGCTAATCTAGCCTTTGCCTGAGGCTATCCGGCAAAAGCCTCTGTGCAGGGCTTGGGCAGGGCGGGTCGCACAGGATCAATAGGGTGGGCCTGAGAGAGCAGTTATGGCGGCTCTCAGTCCTGTCTCCAGGGGCTCTGCCTCTCTGAGTCCCAGCACCCGCTGCAAAGCTCGGAGAGAAAGCTGCACTCGCTCTGACCGAAGCCAGACAGTCCCGCTTCTCCCGTTTGAGTCTGGGTCCCTAAAGACTCGCCTGTATCTGGAGCTCAGAGTCTGCGACTCCCTCCCGATTGAAAATGCCAACCGCGCCCTCCGCCGCCAGCCCGCTTCGCGCACTCCGCACCTCAGAATTTGACTTCAGCACTGCGCCTCCTCTGGGTGTCCGTATGCATTTCTCTTTCCTCCTAGTTGTAGGACTTCCACTCAGCCAGCGTTCCTGTGGTTCTGGGTGATGTCCCTTCCGTCTTTTAGTTTCACTTTTGAAGTAGTTGTTCAAAGCAGCAAACTCCGGCGTTAACCTATGCCGCCATCTTCTGGAAGCACACAGTAGCTTTAAGTTAACAGTTAAACGTTAGTACATTGAGAAGGAAGTAGGAGGTGTCAGTGAGTTGAGATGAATCTCACACCAACTCACGTTTCCCAGTTTTTATAACAGTTTAAAGCATTGAGCCCAGCCAGTGTGGCTCAGTGGTTGAGCATCAACCTCCGAACCAGGAGGTCATGGTTTGATTCCCGGTCAGGGCCCATGTCCAGGTTGCAAGCTTGATCCCCAGTGTGGGGCATGCAGGCGGCAGCCGATCCATGATACTCTCTCATCATTGATATTTCTCTCTCCCTCTCTGTTCCTCTCTGAAATCAATAAAAATATTAAAAATAAAATAAAAACAAACCACTGATACGGGGTTCGTGGATATCCTGGATGTCAGGGCACTGTTGTCTCCTGGAACTGTCTCAGTTAATGTATTTGCTAAATACGCTTCCTAGATACCTGACACTAGGCTTGGTTCTTAGAACATAGAGACGAACAAGGAGCCAGCAACGAGTTTAGAGTTCAGGGAGGAAAGGGTGGGAAAAGGTTCAGTGAGAACATGGGGCTGGACGACTCTGAGCTGGCTGCACTGCCTGGTCACGCCCTGACGCTAAAGGTGCTGCTGCTGCTGCTGCTGCTGCTGCGAAGACAAGCCATTGCTCTGATCATGATGCTTAGATACTGTCTATTTGCTTTTATAAAACTTTTCCCCCCCTCCCAATTTTTTTTATTTCTTAGTTAAACTCCCGGAAGGTCTGTCTTCTTCCTCATGCCCACGGACTGACCAGAGCCTCCTTGCATCCAGGTTTGTTCAATGTAAGTATGTGGTCCGCTTAAAACTTGCGTTCGGCCGGCTGCAGAGGGGAGCTGGGAGACTGTGCTTGTCCATCTCCCTGCCGCTAGGCCCACCACCTCACACGAGCCCTTCCCGTGGGGAGCTGATTACAAAGACAAAGGGAATGAAAAGCTCCCAAATTCCAGGCTAACCCAGACCCATGATCACTGGGAGCTCAGGCCACCTGTGGGCATCCATGCTGGGACCACCATAGGCAGCCAACTGCCCATTCCCCCATCCGCTGTCCCAGTCTGGAGTGGTCACTGAGGGCACGGATCCTGGACCCAGACAGTGTGGGTTTGACTCCTAGCTCCTGCTCACTAGCTCTGTGATCTCGGACAAGTTAGGTAACCTCCCAGCGTCCCGGACCCCTCATCTGTAAGATGGAGAACATAATAGTCCTACTTCCTTCCAGGGATTGTCATAAGGGTTAGATGAGTGAATGTGTTTAAATGTGTGCCTAGAGTAGAAGTGCTATGTATGTGTTCACATCTATTTACTCAGCAGGGAACAGTATAAAATATACAAAATGAATAAGACATGATCCTTAATCAGGAAGCTTATGTATTATAACGAGAGAGATGGACAGCCGTGGTCATGTCATTCTCCAAGTAGAAGATGGTACATTAGGGAACAGCTAAAACACGGGGGTATCGAGCAAAGCAAGAGGTGCCTTTTTGCTGGGTGGGATGCAGGGAGGGCTCCCTGGAAGAAGGTCGATGGCAAGTGGAGACTAAGGAGGGAAAGGGGTATTGTCAGCAAACATCAGAGAGCAGCAAGTGTTTGCCATACCTGTATTAATGCCAGTCCGAGTACAACTTTATCACACCCAAAGATACAGAGCTGCTTTTGCTCTCTGAGGACCTCTGAGCACGGACAGTCAGAGCTGGCTGGTTATGTTCTTGTTTTTCTCTTTTCTTCAGGGGCTGTCAGTCCAACCTTTGACCTGGGGAGCCTGCCCTATAGCCTGGAGCTGTCGGAGGACCGCAGGAAGGTGACTGTGTCTCACATCCCACAGCTTTATGCCTGGAGTCACGACAGGTTTACCATCTGCCAGGTCTTATGCTCCCAAGCCTTCTCTTCTGGGCAGCAGTACTGGGAAGTGGACACTCAGCAGTGCAGTCACTGGGCGATTGGCGTGGCTTCCTGGGGGATGAGCCGCGACCAGATGCTGGGAAGGACCAGGGACTCCTGGTGCGTGGAGTGGAAGGGAACCAGCCAGCTCTCGATGTGGCACATGGTCAAGGAAACTGTCCTTGGCTCAGAAAAACCTAGGGTGGTGGGCATCTGGCTGGACCTCGAGCGGGGGAAGCTTGCCTTCTATTCAGTGGCTAATCAGGAGAAACTTCTGGGCGAGTGCCCCGTCTCCGCCTCTTCGCCCCTGCACCCTGCCTTCTGGCTCTATGGTTTATATCCCGGAAACTCTCTGACCATAAGGCCGGTAAAGGTATAAAGGTTAAAACACCTTGGTTTCCTGTCCTCTTTCTCTGCCTTCAAGAATCCCACTCCTGAAGTTAAGGGATGTGCAGTGAAGGGTTAACTTTGCACTGTCCAAAGAAAGAAAGAAAGGCGCTGGAACGTAATCTCTAATCCTTTGGAATATCCTGCCTGATAAGAGTGTCTTTGTTCACCTGGGGGCCTTGGGCCGGGAGGTGTCATCAGCTTGACCTTGGGAGAGGCTGGAGACCAAGGTCAGCCACCTGGTTGGTGAGGCCTGTCTACCTGAGCGACCTCCACGGAAAGACCTGGATGCCAAGGCTTGCGTGACTTTCCCTGGTTGACAGTACTCCTTGCACACTGTCACACATCGTTGCCGGGAGAATTAAGAATTGTCCATATGACTCCACTGGGAGAGGATAATGGGTGTCTCCTGGCTGCTGCCCTATGTGCCTTCTTTTTACTGCTGATTTTAATATGTATCTTTTCACTGTATAAACTGTATAACAGTTCTGCTGAGTTCTGACAATCCTAGTGAATCACTGAACCTGAAGTGGTGGGGTTTTTTTTTTTTTTGCCTTTGAAATTGTCTTTATTTCTCATCATCCCTTTACAACCAGCCACCCCAGGATTAACTCCCACACATGCGCCTCGAACCCAAATCTTGCCCTCCCCCGCAAGCAAATCAGATTCATGTTTCTGATTGTAGGACACTTTGCCTTTGAGGTCCCATGAACTCCCCAACTTTTGCATCTGCAATCCTGTACCCGGGCTGGGTCCCTCCCTTTCCCCATGCACACTGAGCATGAACCCGAAACGTGGGTGCCCCCTGCATACGGCACCCCGGTCCGAGGTTTCAGCTTCCAAAGGCCCAGAAAGAAGCCTTTGCTGGGTGCACCCAGTGAGCAGGGTCACATCACGGGCTCCATGTCATGAAAATGCCACAACATAAAGCTCACTATCGCCAAAGTGCTCGGTGGCAAGACAGATGGTCCTGGGCTGTCCTAACTCCCTCAGTATCCCCATGAGCTCAGCCTGGATCTGGGCAAGTCTCTCCTGGTTGACGGTCCCCTGGATCCTGTAACACTCCAGGGGGACGGGGTACAGCTCGAACTCTAAACTGCGCAGCCCGGCTGTGTGGCGCAGCGGCTTCTCCACGGTGGCCATGGAAAAGTTGTTCTGAGAGATGGTGAACTCCCTGAGCTGGTGACAGCGGCTCAGGACAGGCAGGATGGCCTCGACTTGGGAGTCCACCATCCCACAGTTATCCAGGCACAGGTCCTGGAGGGTGGGTGCCACTGCCTCCAGCAGAGCTCGGAGGGGCTCAAGACTAAAATCCGCGAGGCTGAGGCGAAACAGATGCAGGGACTTCAGCTGCCTGAGGTTCGGGCACTGGAACAGGTGTGTCAGGTCTGAATGCATTCAGCCTCTGGCAATTTTCCATGGGGAGTTTGTCCAAGGGGGTCTGCAGGCACCTGAGCATCTGGTCCAGACGGCCTTGGAGGAAGGAGGGAAAATCCATGTTGAGGTCCCGGAGGTGCCGCAGCCTGAGCATCTGAGAGAGGAATTGGGAAAAGGATCGCGGCTCCTCCTGCTGTTTCCTGTCCCAATCCTCTTCCTCCTCCCGGTCCTCCTCCTCAGCCAACACATCGATGTAGGAGAGAGAGAGTCTCTGCAGGTTACTCATCTGACCCAGGTAGAGAGCAAACGTCCCCAGGGTGGGCAGGTCCCAGGTGCAGTTCATTTCCACCTCCTGGATGCAGTCCAGCTGCACCCTATCCAGGACCCTCCTGACCCTCTGAAGGGCATCTCAGAAATCCTCACCGCCTTGCAGCACAGGTGTAGCAACCCTTTCCTCTCCTTGGCCCATTGGATGATGTACATGAGAAACTCATCCCCGTCCCTTGCATTGAAGTTAAGGTCTAGGAACACCTCCAAGAGAGCCAAGGGGTGCTCCATGTTGGGGCTGGAGCTGTGCACAGTCACTGGTCCCCTAGGTGAGCACTTTGGGGTGCTGTCTCCACACCACATTCTCCAGAAGTTGGCACCCATGTTCCTTAAATCCAGCACCCGCAGTTTCCACCTCCGGGGCCTAACCTCCTGGGCAAGCAGAACGTCAAGCCCATCCAACACGGCTTTTAAGACTATGAACTCAGGCAGCTTCATCAGGTCCCCTAGAGGAGCACAGTGAAGGGCCAGGCGTGCACCATCGCCTTCAGGGGCTCCCGGATTCTCCTACGGCAGGCCTGAATGAACAGCGGCGGGAGGAGCTCAGCCGGCAGATAGTCCAGAGCTGTGACGGCTGAGGCCTGGCCCCTCAGCAGGCTCTCTCCTGCCAGCTGCAGGAGTGGGGTGGGGTCTGGATGCTCATTTTCAAGGTGCTCTGAACGGAATCCTGCAGAAACGTCTGCTGTGACCTGTAGGCTGGGGCTCGGATCTCAGACCTGCTGGAGAACCATGGCACTGACTGTAGAGCTGGAGGACTCTGAATCTCTCCTCTGGTGCCTGACGTTTTTATACACCTTCTCAAATGCTAACATCCAATCAGAACCGTCCATCTCTATCCCTTTATTCTAAAGGGATTATTGCTTTTCTGCTGTGACCAGGTTTGATGGGGCTCAGATCTGAGACCTGGTGGAGAACCATGGCATTGACTGCAGAGCTGGAGGACTCTCCTGAGAGTGGTTTTAAGGGACCCCCCTTCCCCCAAACACAAGGGGCATGTTATGAATCCCTGTGAAATATTACCACAAATGGAGTGGTTTCAAACAACACACATTTGTTGTCTCAGTCTGTGAGTGAGGAGTCAGGGCACAACATAGCTGAGACCTCCGCTTCAGCGTCTCACAAGCTGCAGTAGGGGTGTCAGCTGGGGCCTTGGTGTCATCTGAGGCTCGACTGGGGAAGGACCTGCTTCCGAGCTCACAGGGTTGTTGGCCACATTCAGATTCTCCTGGGTGGTCAGGCTGAGGGCTTCGGTTTCTGCTGAGTATTGGTTTGATATGATTTTAAATCCATTTGTTTATGACTTAAGTGAAGCTGTTTTAATCCTGTTTATGCAAAGACAAGAAAATGTTTTAGAAGGGAAGTTGTTTTGCCCAACAGGTGTGGTCAGTGGTTGAGGGTTGACCTATGATCCAGGAGTAGATCAAGGTTCATTTCTTGGTCAGGGCACATGCCTGGGTTGTGGGCTCCATCCCCAGTAGCGGGTGGGGGATGCAGGAAGCAACTAATCAATGATTCTCTCTCATCATTGATGTTTCTATCTCCCTCTCCTTCTCCCTTCCTCTCTGAAATCAATAAAAATAATTAATTTTTTTTTTTTTTTAAAAAGACAGAAAGTTGTTTTGATATAGAACAATGACGTAAGTTGTGTCAGGATGTTGTTATCTCATCTGTTGTTGATAAGCACTCAGTACCCCAGGGGGCTCACTGATAAGGGGAGAAGCAACTATGGCAAGAGGACGCACTTAGACTAAAAATACTGGTACTCGGCTCATCGGCGCTGTCATGGCGGGCTTGCTGAAGAAGACCACCGGCCTTCCGGGGCGGGCTGCATGTGAGAGTCCACATGAGAGGCTAAGCATATTGTACGCAAAGATTCTTGATGTTCTTGAGCAAATCTAAAAGTGCCGCATATAGGAAGTACACAGAAGAGATTACAAATGAGAAGCTGGATATGGTTAAAGCAAAGCCAGGTGTTAGAAAATTAGAAGACCGACTTCAAGGTGGCCAAATAGAAGAGGCGATTCTTCAGGCTGAAAATGCGCTGAGTCTGGTGAGAACAATGATACGGTGGAAACCATGGGAGCTTTTAGTGCAAGCATGTCAGACTGCTCGCAGCCCACAACGAATATTTTTGCAGCCCAGCCAATATAAGGGTATGTAAGAAACGTTTTAATAAAAATTTCGTTACTTAATTTTGACAATATCCTGTTATACATAATTATTAATAACGAACTACAATGTTCGATAGTGATTACTACAGTATAATCATGTTGCATTCATTTCCTTACGCGCCTTACGCGCAGGCGCACCATTTCTCTCCACGAATACTAGCAGCGAATATTTGAGCAGCCGATTGCCACGTCATTAGTCTTGGACTGACTTGTTTGGTGTGCGCAGCAGGAAATATTTCGCTTTCGGAGAACAAGAAAAATAGGTCTATTTGCGTTACGCTTATTAATTTGTGCAGTTATCCAGTGTCTGGTAAGTTAATGTTCAAGAAAAAATATTAATTTTTATTAAAATGTTCTATTTTATGTTAACGATGACTCATTTATTTCAGCTCTTTGTATTCCGCATGTCACTATTGAAATAATCCTACGTTTCTATGAAAATAGAAGCTTTTGTTTTCTTGCGGCCCACATAAACTTAAACCTTGTTTATTTGGCCTGTGTTAGCCTTTGAGTTTGACATGCTTGATTTAGAAGGCAGAAAATATACCTACTGAATTTATGGCGTTGGGAGAAGTAGTTTTGAAACAGAATATTGTTAGTGCGAGTTAGTTGTTACTAACCGTGGAGAGCGGCTACAGCGTTGGGACAGGTTCAAGCCTGGGACTAGTGAGAGGGCACGATCCTCTCGTGGCAAAGCCATGTGCAAGTCCCAGCACAGTTATAGCCAAAGGTTACAGTTGAAAGCTCGACCTTATGGTCCGAACCTGTGTTCCCATGTGGCTGAGTGATACGGGCTGCGGGAGGTGCAGCAAGTAAACAAAGCTTGATCAGGTGCATGTAATTGAGTAGATTGGAAACCCACGAGAATGTTGTCAACATCTTGACCACGCCCTTACTTTGCCTCGTGGAATCTGGCTATAAAATAAAGACTCAGCTTGCAGGCCTGGGTGCTGTCTCGCCATCAGAGAGGGCAGTGTCCCACCTAGTGCCCAGCTTTCTTTTCTTGTCTGTCTTTTCTAAATCCTTCACCGCCCCCTCTCAGGTTCACCCATGGCCGTGCCGGCTCGGCCCAACTAACTATATTTCATTAGAAACAAAGAAGTGATGACAGATAAAAACCGGCTCCTTTGCAAGCCTAGAAACTGGAAGGGAACCGAGAAAGTCTAGAAATCCTGGGGTTTACTGTGTTGAAAGGAACAATCATCTCTCATTTTCAACCTCTATGGGCTGTAAAATATTCTCAAAATAGGCCATAGCTGTAGGGGCAAAGTTCAAAACTAAAGGCATAGCTATGAACACTGAGCTTTAAGGTCAAGACCAAATCAAGGGCATGACCATCACTCCCCTTGTTAAGATCTCTGAGGAGATTAAGACAGTCCCAGGGAATCCTGTTCATTGGACAAAACGACTCATAGAAAGGCAACTGGATGTCATAAAGCCTAGCAGTGCCAAAGTACTTGAAATTATATGGGGAGAGAGGAGGGCAGGGGCCACGTCTCAAAGCGAACTGCGAGTTTAGCTACTGACACTTCCTGTTGTCCAAAGTCTAGATGAAATAAGGCTGACTTTTCAGAACATAAAATGATCTTGAGCCCCAGCATTTACAGGCAGGAAGCAGGCTGATGATGTCGGTAAGAAAAACAAAAATACACGGAAGAAAAATGGCAAAAAACAGGAACAGATATTTCAGAGAAGAGGAAGCCCTATGGCTGGTAGACCAGTGAAGGAATGTTCAGCCTCATTACTGGTCAGGGAAACCCAAATCCAGACGAGGAAGATAATCTTAATTCAAAATAATTTGGTTAGGAAAAAAAAAGGACACTCGGACAATACCAAGTGTTGGAGGGACTGTGGATCGACAGGGCCTTGTAGCGTTGCTGGTATTTTTATGGAGCTACTTTGGAAAATGAACGGAACTATCTTGTAACAGTGAATATCTCAAACCAGCAATTTCACAGATTTATATATGCCTAATAGAAGTCTTGCTTATACAAAAATGGTCATAGCTGCACTGTTTACGATGGCAGAAATCTGGAGGAAAACTCAAATGCCCACCAAGAGGGAGTGGATGAATAAATTAGTAGTATACTGCCCTAGCCGGTGTGGCTCAGTGGATAGAGCGTCGGCCTGCGGACTCAAGGGTCGATTCCAGTCAAAGGCATGTACCTTGGTGGCAGGCACATCCCCAGTAGGGGGTGTGCAAGAGGCAGCTGATCGATGTTTCTGGCTCTCTATCCCTCTCCCTTCCTCTCTGTAAAAAATCAATAAAATATGTTAAAAAAAATTAGTAGTGTACTTACCCGATGGAATATCGCACAGCAGTTAAAACAATGAATTGCAGTGACGCTCAGTCATATGGATGTACGTTAACAAAATACTTATTGGGCAAAACAGTAAGTCCCTACAGTTATAAACAGTATGATGCCCTTTTAATAAAGCAAAAAGATATACATTTTAGTAATACATGAATTCAGGGTGCTGGTTACGTTGGGTTGGAGGAGTCGGGGAGAATGGTGTAGAGGGAAAATAGGTTAGAAGTAGGTGATTGTCCAGGCGCTAGCTTTTGTTTTGAGTGATGGTTCACATGCATTGATGGCATTATTAAAAAGAACTGGAACTTTTAAAAAGAGATAGTTTTGATTGCTTTTTAAAAAAAGTCATGGGCTATGAGCTTATGAATCGTAGAAGTTGGCTAGTTCCACTCCTTCACGTCTCCTTTACTCTCCCCACACCTAACCCATGTCAGTCCTGTCACAACACAGCTGGGTCCGTCCCCTTTGCACACACCCGTGCCAGTGGAAGCCACCCTCTCATCCGCCAGCACTTCCTCTATGGCAGTGGTTCTCAACCCTCCTAATGCTGCGACCCTTTAATACAGTTCCTCATGTTGTGGTGACCCCAATTTCATTATTACAAGTTGAACGTAATTAAAGCATAGTGATTAATCACAAAAACAATATGTAATTATATATGTGTTTTCCGATGGTCTTAGGCGACCCCTGTGAAAGGGGCGTTGGACCCCCAAAGGGGTTGCGACCCACAGGTTGAGAACTGCTGCTCTATGGACTCCTCCACTCTCTGCTGCTCTCTGTTTTTCAGCTGTCTTACCAATGCCCTTAGATTAAAATTTAAGCTCATTGTGGCCTGCCAGGCTTCCCATGAGCTGGTCCCTGCCTTCCTCATAGACGTCGTCATGTGCTACACTCATGCCCACACAGGTTTTATATGCCATTCTCACTGATTTTCCTTCTGGAACACTCCAGGCTGCTGTCTGCATGCAGCAGATGCTGCCAGTATACCCACCTCACGTACCCCGGCCAGGCCTTCTGTCAACTGGCTTCAGCCATGGAAGACGCCCTGCCCATGAGCAGTGGGCAGCGGTGCTAGGGAGCGCCCTGCCCTGCCCAAGGACTGGCGGGCATTGGAGTATAGACACGCCTGTTCCTTTGCTTCTCAGTGGGATAACTCAGGGGTGGGCTCTGCCCTGTTTCCCAGAGTGTCACTGGGAGATGCCATTTCAGTCACCTGCAATGGAGCCGACTCAATGATCTTTTATTGACATATCCTTTCTTTTTTTTTAAAAAATATATTTTATTGATTTTTTACAGAGAGGAAGGGAGAGAGATAGAGAGTCAGAAACATCGATGAGAGAGAAACATCGACCAGCTGCCTCCTGCACATCTCCCACTGGGGATGTGCCCGCAACCCAGGTACATGCCCTTGACCGGAATTGAACCTGGGACCCTTCAGTCCGCAGGCCGACGCTCTATCCACTGAGCCAAACCGGGTTCGGCAACATATCCTTTCTTCAGTCCTTCCCCATCTTGGAAGATCACACAGCCTTGCTCCCCTTAACATTAACATTGCTCCCCTGCTCCCTTACTCATCTTTCCTGCACCTGCCAAGTAAACCATTTTCACTGAAATCTTGGCCTTGCGTCTTATTCAGAGGCGGGTGTAGACTGAGTTGGCTTTTGCACTCACCATTCTCTCTGCCGGGCGTCTTCTCTGGCATTCAGGTCTCAGCTCAGGTGCCATCTCTTGACTCCCCCCACTAGTCAGACCCCTTTGTCATATCTCTTCATTGACGATTTGAAATGATAGTGTTCATAGAATTGGCTTGAAAACTGTGTCTCTCTCCCAGGTTGTTAGCTCTACAGGGCAAGTGCCTTGTGTATTGTGGTTCCGAACACATTGGAGAGAGCCTGGCCCATAGTTGGCACCCTTTAAACATCCATTTACTTAGTGTTTGTTTTTGCTGGGAGGGATGTCTGACACTGCATCGGGACTAAGATTTACAGCAGCTGTTTGAGTCCACGCATTTCCAATTGGCACGGCAATTGCTGGCGTGTACATGGAGACTGCTATCGTGTTTTTGAGCGGTTGATTCTCTCCAGTGAGGTTGATGTGCTTCCAACGACTTTGAAATGATCACAATTGCTCTGCTAATTACAATCCCAATAAACTCCCCACGAAAGCCTATCTTGGAAGTACCTCCAGCCCAATAACACTGTTAGAAGGAGTTATCTATGGTTGAAAGTAAGAAAACCATGTTTATTTCCTAACAGTCTTCAATTCAACTTGCCTTTCCATTGATGTACCTGCGTTTACCTGCGTACTTACAGGGGTGAAACGTTGACAAGGCTTGCCCCGGACATACAGATGTGGAGGCCAGAAAGAAAGGCTCCGTGTGCAGTCCTTTGGCGAAAGCTCATGTCTTAGGTGGCCTGGTCCATCCCCTGTTCACCTGGCATGGACCCGCTTCAGCAAGGGACTAGCGGTCTTTTAGACTCAGGGCCGTGCAGACCAGAAAGATGGCCCCAGGGGCTGGGACTGCCTAGGGGAGCTTCTGAGTCTGGAGAGCGTGTGTGGACCTGTTGGAAGACTTAGTTCTTATGCTGTTTGTTGATACGGGGCAGACGAGGTTGGAGTCTCAGGTTCTGTTTAGACGCGGGCTGGTTCATTAGTTCATCAGCACATTCAGCAGCAGAATCACATGCACTGTGTTCAGCCAGGAGCTCAGAGACCAGACAGGAAAGGGGTCTGAAGGAGCACTGAGCAAGGAGCACAGCAGCTGGACCCAGAGGAGAGTGGGGGCTGGGAGGAAGGGGAAGGCCTTACGGGGAAGGTGACTTTGGAGGCGAGTAGAAGCTCACACTGAGACGAAGCAGAGAGAGGAGGTTATTCCGCCACAGAGAGGATCATCCACAAAGATCAGGGCGTGTCTGCAGAAAGGTGTGGAATCCCGCCTCAGTGCACAGAGGGTGTAGATGAAGTTACAGGTGGCATTTGTGTTGGCCGGTCAGGGGGAACGGTGCAGCATAAGCCCAGCTGCGAAGAGACTAGGAGAGTGACAGCAGCTAGTCATGTTTACTACCTCAAGTACTTTGTGGGCGGCAGGCCGCAGCGGGCAGGGTGCATGGGAACTGATGGAGGTGGCGGTCAGGTGTCCAAGTGGCCTGAGTGTCCATAGTCCCATCTTCGCAATGACTTTTCAGTGTGACCTGGGGAAGTCAGTGTCTGCTTTCTGACACACCATTTCCCCCGTCTGTAATAGGAAGAGAATGTGCTGGATACATGATTCTTATCTTCTGGGGCCTGAATTACAGGTATAGGCACATAAGCTGTTGTTCTTCTTGTTATTTTTAATATATTTTTATTGATTTCAGAGAGTAAGAGAGAGAAGGAAACATGAAGGATGAGAGAGAATCATTGACCGGCTGCCTCCTGTACGCCCCCTACTGGGGATCGAGCTCTCAACCTGGGCATGTGCCTGACCGGGAATGGAGCTGTGACTTTCTATTTCATAAGTCGATGCTCAACTGCTGAGCTACACTGGCCCAGGGTGGTACATAAGTTTTGATGCTGGTTCTGAAATGAGGTCAAGGCACCTTTCAAAAGCTCGCCCAGGACACTTTCAGAGCCACTGTGGGCGGATGGTCTTCCAGGCCCGTTCAACTCTGACACACCAGGATGCCCACACAGGTGTTCGTCTGAAGAATGCACGGAGCAGAGGGGTGGCAGAGATCTAAGACCTTCATGGGGGAGGTCCAGGGAGGGGGTGGGGGCTCTTCAAAGAGGCTGAATGGGAGTAGCAGAAGGGTCGTTGAGGAGACAAAGACATTGGATATGGGCAGAAAGTTCACAGAGGGAGACAGCGAGGAGGGCCCTGCAGGGGGAGGTTACAGTGGAAGCAAAATCCTGGATGCAGAAAATCATGTGGCAAGTTCAGGAACTGCAAATATTGAGACATGCAGGAACCCAGGGAGACATTCCAGGAGGAGCCACGAATGACCAGTGAGCAGCTTGAGCTTTGTGCACTTGATGATAGGAAGCCACTGCTGCTTTGTGAGCTAAGAGAGTGCACGGCTGCGCAGGTGAGCCCAGCCCACACTCGATGAGCACAGAGCGCGCGCTGGCCTCATGGTTTTAACCCTCAGATTCGGCCCAGCTCCTCTTTCTTGAGCATCTACTACGTGCTACTTATTGTAAGCACTGAGCACAGTGGCTTCACGACCTGGCCACTCCGTAGCTGTACCGTCGCATCTCTTACAGCCGCTTCCTCACCCCTGTCATTCTCCTTATCCCCCCACCCCGCCCCACTCCAGCTCCCCCTGGCATCTCTGAATGAAGGTGCTCCGTGGAGCCTCACTGTTCACACACAGCCCCTTCCTCTGTTGGCATGCCCCTTCCCATTCTGCCCTCCGTGGGAGACTCTGCTGATGAGCCTTCCCCTGGGAGGCCTCGCTGATGCCTTCGGAGAGCTCCTCCTCACCCTCCGTGCGGCTCATCTACCAGCTGTCCTGGCTCCGGGTGCCTTTCTGTTTATGTGTGAGTCACTGGGCAGCAGCCGGAGGTCAGGCGTGCATTTCATTGGTTTTCCTGGTCCAACTGATGGACTGTTGGAACGGGGCAAGATGCCAAGTGTCTGGTGGTGAAGGTCACTGAAATGGGAAATATCTGGGCGGGGCTCAAACGTTGTTTAATTATCGCACACCAGTGAGGCATGTGGAACCATTCGCACGTAGCACTGGATAGGTGACTAGGGTGGGTTTATGCAGCTGCTGATTGGCAGAATGGGCATCAAAGGCACATGTGTCTTAGTCCTGGTCCAGAGCCCTGTAGCTGGGGACAGTGGCTGCATCCCTGGATGAAAAGATGTGGGGTTGGAGAAGCCACAAGCGGGCCACTTCCTTTCCCTCTTCTCAGCTTCTCAGAGGGGCAGCTTACATTTTTTCAAGATCCTTATCTGCTCCCACACGAGGGGGCGTTTCCATGCACTTGCACATCCATCCCTTGTAGGGGTGGGGAGGGGCATGGTCAACATGGCCACTGGGCCTGAGTACCCACTCTTCTCCCCGTGACTTCCCCACCTGGGAGCACCCAACTCTCTCTCTCAAAGCCCTGCCCCAGGGGAAGGCTCATCCGTAAGAGCACTTGCTTCACCAGACTCGTGAGCCCTCTCTAGAGAGACCGGAGCCAGCCGCGATGAAGCTCCTCACCCCGGCCCTGGTGTGCCTGCTGCGGGTGGGGACGTGGCTGCAGGATGGGGACGCTGGAGCCGAGAAGTGGGGCTGGCGTCCCTTAGCTTCACCTTGGGGAGGGCAGCAACGTGGGCAGGCACCCTCCACTCCCTGCCTGCGTCTCCCCTGCTCCAGGGAGAATTCTTCTGGAAGAGGAGGAATGGGTGGGGGCACAGGGCCCGTAGGAGAACCAGGAGTCTGGGTCGCCACAGGCAGCTGAGCCACTCGCTCCTGCAAAAGGAGGCCCTGCCTTGTCCAGACCCTGCAGACTGACGGATGGAGGGGGCTGGGAGGGTATTAGTCCAAGCTGGAGGCCTGAGGTCCAGAGGGGCCCTGGGTCCTGCCTCCACAATGTAACAGATAAAGGGCAGAGGTCAGGACCCGGGGCTGTAAGAGTTGGCTAACCATAGGCAAGTCACTTCACTTCTCAAACTCTGGTTTCTCCATCATTAACGTGGGACTGAGAATGTCTAACACCCAAGGCTGTTTAGGGAATACCGACCTAATGCTAAATACACGAAAGGGGCTTCGTACACAGTAAGACCAGGAGGAAGGAGCAGGATTGGAATGCAAGTCTTTGGAGGGCGGGGTGTGGGAGGGGGTGTACAAACGGGCAGGGTTAGGTGGGGGGTCAGGACAGAGCCAAGGACCGGGAGCAGGGCATTCTGAGAGCCAGTGGGGGAGCTGACCAGTCCCTGGATGCTCTTCCCTTGTCGCTCTATCAGTCTGGGCTCCTTGAACGGTGTCTAATCCTGCCCCAGGTTCTTGGACCACAGTTGTCCTTCATGGGCCAGGCTCACCAGGCCCCCAGAGCATGAGATCCAGTGCCCTTGAACCCAAATATTGGGGCAGAACCTCACAGGAGTGGTGAGATGTCAGAAGTGGAAGAGCCTTTAGAAACCAGTCTAGAGACAGGTGTATTTTACAGATGGGAGGGCTGAGGCCCAGGTGGTCTTGCTCAAGGCCACCTACTGGTTTGTGGGGAGCTAGGATCTGAACCCCAGTGTCCAGACTCTGCCTAAACACAGAACGAGGTGGGTGGTGGGACAGTGCTACCCCAGGGTGGTTCCAAAGCCTGAGCCTGCCCTGCGAGGGTTTTTTGTTTATTATTTTAATCCTCTAATTCCATTGAGAAAGGGAAAGACAGAGAAATATCGATGTGAGAGAAACACATCGACTGGTTGTCTCCTGCATGCGCCCTGACCTGGGAAGAGCCCACAACCGATAGGCACCCTTGACCAGAATTGAACCAGGGACCCTTGGGTCTGCAGGCCGAAGCTCTATCCACAGAGCCAAATCTGCTATGGTGTTTTGTTGTTGTTGTTGCTGTTGAAAGTGAAAAGAAATCCAGGTTGACCAGACGCGAGCCATTTTTTGCGTTTCTCTTCTAGTGCACGTGCCGTTTTCCTATGGTTGCTTCACATTTGTGAAGAAAGCGATTTCCCTGAGGAGCATCCGTGTTACAGAAACTCCAGTTCCTCCTGCTCCCACCGGGATGGTCTAATGTGAGTGCCATTCCCTGCCCGGTTCCTGACGTCCTCCTCCAGAGAACAGAAACCGCTACTGGAATTCGAATAGCGGACGCTAGGTGGCGATGTCCCACCAGATCAAGGTTTCTAAACCCTGGGAGCAAGGCCTTCAAAACCTGGGTGCAGAGCTGAGTGTGGGCGCCAGGGGGAGCTCCGCGCGCCCTCGCCTGCGCCAGGAGGCTGCACTGGTGTGTCCTGCAGCGACTAGTGTCTTGGCGCTCCGAGGAGCCAAGTGTTCTATCCTAACACTGTATGTCATGCCCAGGGAAGGAACTGCTGACACGCTCCCGGTATGACTGCACAGTAAGAAGAGTGAGGGGGTCACGACTAGTTCCTGACTCCAGATTTGCCAACTCTAGTCTTGGGTGCCCTTGGCCCGTGGCTCTCTGCCCTGCGTTCTCCAGGCGCGCCTTTGCACTCCTGCCTGTGAGCTGGAGCAAGTACCATAGCTGCACCCCAGGGTCCTCACAACCTTGACGGAGGCAGTTGACAGTTGAGGTGTATATTGTCTTGGTTAACCAACTCGGGGCACGTCTTTTCAAGATCACAAAAACTGAGGTTCAGGGAGGTGGGAAGAGTTCTTGGAGATCACCCAGATAATTAAGGCAGAATTGGTCTGCTGTTAGGGCCATCGCCAAGCTCAGGAGGTGGGCAGATCAGAAAAGAACCACACACCCACACAAATCCTTAGAATGACTGAACGGAGACACGGGAAGAGGTGAGCAGAGGGGCCCTCCAAGATATGCCAGGAGGGGAATGGAATTTTCCATGCTAGCTCATCCTCAGGATGTGTGCAGCCTTCAGCTCCACTCTGACGCGCCGGTGAAAATCTCAGGGAAAGAGGTGCAGGGAAGGCCGTTGAACAAGCTCCCTTGCCAACTGCACCCTGCCCCGGCCACAGGCTACTCTTCCTGACAACACCCCCACCCCCCACCCCCCACCCCCCGGCTTCCCCCTGGCTCCAAAGCCTGGGGCATCACCCGTCTGCCTTCAGATCTAACTCCAAACTCCCTGCCTTCACATTGTGATTCCTCTCTCACCACACAGCAACCTTCCCTTTGGAAATCTCTAACGTCTCCATTCTGGAACCAAACTCTGACCTTATGGGGATAGTCCTTCCAGGCCCTCTCCCCTCTTTCCCATCCTGCACCTTCTCTATAGGAATCTCGTGATGACTGTGTTACATCCTCCAAGGCTGATCGTGTCCCATCTTCTCGGGCAAGTTCAGCGCTAACTGGGACTGGTCAGCTGGTTTTCCCCTGGGCGGGGGGGGGGGGGGGTGGGGGGGGGGGGGGGGGGGGGGGGGGGGGCAGGTGCACATCATGTGTATATGACTCCAGGATGGAGGACGGCTCCCATTGGGAAGGCATGGGTTCAGGGAGACCAGTTAGAAGCTGATGCTGGGACTGGGGCCATTGTTCTAGACTAGTCTGGGCTGGTAAGCCAGGGCCCCCCTGACCTAGGCTAGCCCCCTACATCCACCTGCACTTCAGAGAGCCCCCTACTGATTGGAAATTACCCTCAAAGAAAACACCACTGTTAGAGATTTAAAATAAAAGTTATTTCCTGCAAAATGTCAGCAGTCCCACGATTGCATTTTCTCCACAGTAACATATTTAGCTAACAACACCTGGCATTCACCAGGCACTTTCCTCTGTAGCTTCCCTGGCCCTTCACCCCTGTGGTTCTCACAGGCATGGCCACCAGCCGTGGGCAGTTAGGCAGGAGAGGGACCCTGCCTCCCGCTTACCGCAGGAGGAAGGGCGCCCATGACAGGAACCAACGGGCTCAAGGCCTTCCTTTAAAGAAGAAAGCTCAAGCAAAAACAAACAAAACTCATAGAAACAGTCAACAGCATGGTGATCACAGCACGGGGCAGGGGGCGGGGGTAGGAGAGGGTACAGGGGTTATACCTGAGATGGAAGGAGACTTGACTTGGGGTGGTGAACACACAATACAATATACAGATGCTGGCTTATAGAGCTGTACACCTGAAACTTATATAATTTTATTAACCGTTGTCACCCCAATGAATCCAATTAAAAAATAAAACACACACACACACAAAGGTGGCCAATATACAAAATAGACCCCAACCCAGCAAGAATGCAAATAATATTAAACATTACTTAAGATAAAACAGCTCTGCCTCCCGATTGGGAAATGGCGGTGCCATGAGTGCAGGGGGGGCTGGAGGAGAATGCATGTTCAGGTTCCACACTCTGGCGTGGTGTCCCCGTGGCCGGGGGAGCCCTCATCCTCCAGCTGTGAGACTTTTGGTCCAGGCGCTTCATATGGTCCTGGACCCACTTCTCCTTTGGGTTGGCACAGATGTGCCTGGCCAGCTTGGTTTTGAAGCTGTGGGTAGAGAAGCGCCCGCACAGTTAGAGGGAGCGCTTGGGGGTTCTACCCAAGAGGTGGGCCTCCTCCCAGGAGGAGGGAAGGGGGTGGCAGGAGGGGGCCTCTGGACCCAGTCGCTGTTTGTGCCCCCCTGGGGGAGGCTGGCCTGGCCACAGAGCCTCCGCCAGGGTGTGAGCCGCGCCCGTCAGGGAGCCGGGAGCCGGCTGTGGCACCTCACTGGCTCTCTCGGGGCCTTTTGTGATGAATAACAGGAGGATCTGGATGACACAGTCTGGTTAGATCTTATCCTCTGAGTACAAGGTCTTGAATTAGTCTGATGTCTGTGTTCTGGGGCAGAGCTTTGGATCAGGGACTTTGGGGACGGGGGATGGGGGGTGGGGGGGAGGGAAGGGCAGGCTGAGGCGGGTGTGGAGGTGAGCAGGGTTTTCTACCCACATGACAGCTTTCTGGGCACAATGGCTGCTGGTGACTCGGTAGCTCCTGAGCTTCTGCAAAGGGATCTTCTTGTTAGTCACTGTGAAGCAGCAGGTGGTCGTGGTAAGGATCGCACCTGGAACACAGCCACAAGGAGAAGCCCTTCAGGAGGTGCGAGGTTTTCTCAGCCTGACTGTGTGGCAGGAAGCGTCTGGGGGAGGAGAGCAGGGAGTCCGACGTGGTCTCACCCCCGCCCTCACCCCCATCCCCCAGGAGGAGGGCAGGGAGGCAGACCTGATCTCTCCCATCCCAGGTCCTGCCCTCCCGCCCTGGGCCCTGAGGCGGGCTTAAGATTTGCAGTCAGTTTTCCCAGCTGCATGGTGGGGACAGGTCACGGCTGACCTTGAGGCCAGAGTGACCCATCCTGGCTATGACCCCCAGACTGCAGAGTTTGGGGAGATCCGCTGGGGCCCGAGAAAAGGCCCTGGATTTGGAGCGGGCAGCGTGGCTTTCATCCTGGCTTGGCCATGGCTGGGAGGGGGTGGGGCTGGGAGCTCCTCTTGTCCCCACCTGGGCTCGGCTCTCTGTTTCTAGAACTGGAGGTTAACACGAAGCTCCCGGGACCCCTGCTGCTCTGATAGGCTGGGAGGTGGGGCATGCTGGCTTAGGACCTCCCAAAAGGAGAGAGAAGGAGAGAGGGGGCAGGGGGCTTACCTGGCTGAGCGACCACCTCGGTGCTGAGGACGGCCACGGCCACGGCCACGGTGAGCAGCAGGCACAGCAGCCCTGCGGAGACCTTCATGCTGGAGGCTGCGTGCGGATAAGGGCTTCCCCCTGAGAGTTGTTGGCGTCTGGGCTTATCTCGGCCTCTTCTCCCCTCTTCTCCAGCCGCTCCGCCTGCCTTTTATAGGAAACAGAGAGGGTGGGCACTCCCAGAGCGATGTTGGCCCGGGCAGGGGCATGGTCGTGTCAACATCTGCTGAGCCAGTGGCTGTGCTGCCAAGCGTTTCCCAGGAAATGCAAGAGGGAAGCTGTGGGCCGCAGCAGCGCGGGCACGGCTTCCTTCCCTCCTTCCTGCAGGACATGGCCCAGGTGCCCCATGGCCTTGCTTAGAACAAAAGGCAAAACACTCCCGTGGGGAAGAGCGCGGCGTGCGGGCTTCATGCATCCTCACGCGTTCAGTCTCCGTGCCACTGTCACCCTGCCCACTGGGGGGCCGAGGAGTGGCCGCAGGGATGACATCGTCTCCCATGGGAAGTGAGTGGTGCCTGGCAGAGAAAATGAGCCTGTGCACACAGACCCACGTGGCAGCTGTCAGCGCTCACGGAGCTGCGAGGCCCTTCCCGAGCCGGGCTTACTGTGAGAGTCCCGCACTTGAGACAAATCAAAGCCAACTTCTGGTGACAGGGCCTCCTCATACCACGACTGGTGCCCTTCTGCACCGCAGACCCGGACGGCTAGGGTTTGACAATCACCGCTGCGTCCAGGCCCCTGTGGTCAGGGATGTCCATTGAGTTTCTGGAGCTGCTGGTGGGAGGGGTGTGCAACTTGCTGGGAGGTAGGGGCAGGCTGCAGTGGGGGTGGGGCCGGGACAGCACTGGTGCCCATAGGAGCCTGGCCAGGCCTTGGCCCGAGGTTCCCGTTGGCCATGCTCACTCCTGGCTCCCGGATCTTGCTCACTGTTTGTGCCTGCCTGGGATCCTCTCCCCTCTGCTGTCCATTCTTGCGAGTCTTTCCACTCCAGCAAAACAAGCCCAGTGAGAGGAAAAGACAGAAAGACGAAGAGCCAAGATTAGTGCGATAGGAAGCGCTGATGTTGTGCTAGGGTGAGGGACTGAGGCATGGAAGGGTTACAGAATGTTACAGAATGTGCTGGGAGGGGGGACTGATGTATGGAGGATTGTGTCAGGGTTAGGAACCATGGAAGAAAAATTGCTAGGTTGTCTTAGAAAAACAATGTGTTATGATACGCTCCAGCCAGGTGTGACTCTGTTTACCCCCCTTTTGTGCTTATGAACTTTCTGTGAACTTCTAAGGTAACACTGTTGTGCTATAAAGGATCATACTGCACCCTTGATCTCTGCCACATGCTCCGAATCTCCCAGAGGGGGAGATAGGCGCGGTGGTCAGCTGGCCAGCTTAATAAAGGCTCTTAAATTTAAATTCTGAGTTGGTGGTCTATCTCGTTGAGCCAACCCATAGCAATGTGACGCAAAGTTGGTTTTCTGACAAGCCTGTAATGAAGCTAAAGCCCTCCTGAGACTGACCACGAAGAAGGGAAAAAGGGCCCTAGCCGGTTTGGCTCGGTGGGTAGAGTGTCAGCCGTGGGCTGAAAGGTCCTGGGTTGGATTCCAGTCAAGGGTTGTAGGCTGGTCAGGGTGAGCGCAGGAGGCAATCAATTGATGTGTCTTTTTCTCATCAATGTTTTTCTCTGTCTCCCCCCCTCCCACTCTCTCTAAAAAAATCAATGGAAAAATATCCTTGGGAGAGGATTAACAAAACAAAACAAGAAAAAAAAGAAAGGAAGGAAAAAAGGCATAAATAGCCAACAGCAGGACATCACCACGGAGCCTGCAGACACCAAGAAGATAAGAACCTATGCCAGTACATTTAATTCAGGAGAAATGAATGAACTCCCCCCAAAACATAACTTATCAGACGGCAAGAAAAAGCTGAAAAGAAGTAATTCTAAAACTATTAAAGAAATGTAATCAGTAAGTGAAAATCTCCCCACAACATACCCGTGGGCCCCAAGGGCTTTAACAACTGGTTCCTCCAAACCACTCCAAGAACAGTCATTTCAATCTTACACAATTTCTTCCAGAGAATATATAAAAAACAGTGTACACTCTTCAACTCCCTTTATGAGTCTTACATAACTGGCACAAAAACTTGTCAAGAACCAACAAGAGCTGGGCTGGTGTGGTTCAGTGGTTAAGCATTAACCCATGAACCAGGAGGTCATGGTTCAATTCCTGGTCTGGGCACATGCCCAGGTTGCAGGCTCGATCCCTGGTGGGACGCATGTAGGACAGGAGGCAGCCAATTGATGATGTTTCTCTCTATCCTTCTCCCTTTCTCTCTCTCTAAAAGTCAATAAAAACTGTGGAGAGTGGCTACAGCGTTTGAACAGGTTCAAGCCTGGGACTAATGAGAGGGCACGATCCTCTCGTGGCAAAGCCACGTGCAAGTCCCAGCACTAGAGTTGTACGGCTATAGTTGTAAGCTTGACCTTATGGTCAAAAACTGTGGTCCCACGTGGCTGAGTGACACGGGCTGCGGGAGGTGCAGCAAGTAAACAAAGCTTGATCAAGTGCATGTAATTGAGTAGATTGGAAACTCACGAGAATGTTGTCAACATCTTGACCACGCCCTTGCTTTGCCTCGAGGAATCTGGCTATAACATAAGGACTCGGCTTGCAGGCCGCGGCGCTGTCTCTCCCTCAGAGAGGAGCGTCCCACCCAGACCCAGCTTTATTCTCTTGTCTGTCTTTTCTAAATCCTTCACCGCCCCCTCTCAGGTTCACCCATGGCCCTGCCGGCTCGGCACAAAAGCAATATTAAAAAACCCTCACAAAACCAACAAGAAGATTGCAAGCTTGTCCCTCTAGAGCAGGGGTGGGCAAACTTTTTGACTCGAGGGCCACAATGGGTTCTTAAACTGGACCGGAGGGAGGGCCGGAACAAAAGCATGGATGGAGTGTTTGTGTGAACTAATATAAATTCAAAGTAAACATCATTACATAAAAGGGTACGGTCTTTTTTTTTAGTTTTATTCATTTCAAACGGTCCGTAGTTTGCCCACGGCTGCTCTAGAGTCTCTAGATACACATCCCATTCGTTTCCACCCTCTTCTGTGGCTGCGGAAGCTCACCTGGTGGATGACAGGAATGGGACTGCAGGTCCTTTGGCTTCAGGTTGGGTCCGGACACTGGGGAGCCCCTCGGGCATTGGGGAGGGAGAAGAGTTAAGGTGGGGTACTTATTTCTCTGCTATCTCCCCGGTGCCTCAGCCTGGGTGCAGCCAGCTCTCAACTGAGGTTTTTCATTTCCCTCGCCATGACCCCCTCCATGGCTTGCTCCAGCTTTGGGGAGCCATGCCCTGCCCTTTTCTCTCCAGCTCTAGGGGTGGTCATTGCCCTGTTATTAGCACCCCTGTGGTTTCTCCACACCCAGCCCACCTCTTGGGAAACAGCATTTTTATTAAATCTTCCTCAAATCATTCCAATGTAAGCATCATCTGTTTCTTTCTGGAACCCTGACCGACATAGGTTTGAGTGCCAGAGGGGTCCTTCCAAATGGGGTTCTGGGAGTGGGTTGCTCGTATATTTTAGGAGCACAAAAATGACAGCTGTTGACATCCTTACTACTGAAAGCATCACCTGTATTAGTGAGGCAGACGGTTAACAAGCCCTCCAGGTGGTTCTCATGTGCACTGGAGTTTGAGAAGCATGGAATGACAGCTGTCGCGTGCCCATCTCTCAGACACAGTGAAAAGCCACCGGAGGGCTCTTAAGGGTGCTGGCCACCTCTCACGACCTCCTCCAAATATCTCACAGCGCCCCCATAATGGACGTGTCCCCTGGCCTTCCCCGGAGTGCAGTTAGGGGATGGCCGAGCCCTTTGCACAGAACAGATCAGTTTCAACAGATCCACCTCCCTGAGCTGTGTAGACAGACGCCTTCCTGACCTCCCAGGGAAGTTCTAGAATTTCAACCTCACTGACTACAGGCTTCTGTGTAAGTCTACACTCCAATTAGCCAACCTCACTGAGCATTCACATCACTGCCAGATTGGTGCCAACACATGCAATTCTGAATTCTGGGCAAGTAGGCCCAGGTCCATGAATTTGGCCCATTGAACCTTGTATGTCATTCACCGCTCAGAATCCACTCCCCCATGCCCGTCCCAAACTTTCCTCTGAACGGAGTGGGTGAGGACACTCAAACCCTCCCAGCTGTACGCACTCTGTCTGCCTTTCCCTCGGTGTCAGGACCCAACATCTCAGAGGAGAGTGTGTTTAGGAGCCTGAAGTCTTGAGTCGGCCAGACAGACATGGGTTCAAGTCCTGGGTCTGCCACTTCCTAGTTATGCAATTTGAAGCAAATTAACTCACTAGCTTCTAAGTCTAAGAGGAACTGATAGGTAATTATTGCCTCATTGTGTGTTGTGGGAGTCCCGGCGCAGTGGCAGTGATTCCCATTTCTAACCAGTCCCAGGTGCCCCTGCTGCTGCTGGTCTGAGGACCGCGCTGGGAGAAGGGCTGCCTCAGTGGAGCGAGGTTTAGCTCTCAGGGGGAGGAATGGGACCTTGGCCGGGTGGGCACAGGCCAGGCGGTGATGCTGGTTAAACAGAGGTGCAAGGTGGCCACAGTCACCCCAGGAAGCCCCGGGCTGGACTGCTAGCCAGAAAGTTCTGACCCACCGAATCTGTGGCCGTGATTAGGGGATCCCTAGACTGGACACAGAGGGGCCACTTACTAAGGTACTGCTTGACTTGAGGCAGAAAATCCTAGCTTTCATGTAGAAGAAGAGATTCATGGCTTCTTGCCCAATGATCAGATCTAAGCCAGTTCCTAGCCCTGAAGTTCCTGGGTGGAGGGGGGCTGGGTCCCTTTCAGGAAGGGCCTTGCCATGCCAAGTCACCAGGTGGAATACAGGACACCTGGTTAAATCTGAATTTCAGATAAGGAATGAGTCATTTTGTAACAAATATGTCTCTCGCAATATTTTTGCTAAGCCTGGACATCCGTGGGTTTATACTAGAAACATTCCCCCAAGCCTTGCCCAGAGCAGCCTGCTGCCATGTAACCAGGGTGACTCCGGTTTGGGGAAGGAAATGCTGGGACTCTCTGGTAGTGGCCTTACGTGGATGGTATTCTCTGGAGACCTAAAAATTCACCCTGGCCCCCCCGGTCAGTGAGGGAGCAGCAAACGTCTCCTAGACCGAAGAATTCCGTGATTTCAGAACCATTGTGTTGCTGTAGAGTCTTAGCATCCAAGCGTCCAGCCATCTGACTCCAGTGTCCTGGGCAATTGTAGTGCTTTGCCATCTCATGTCGTCACGCCATAGGGCTGGCTCCACTATGCCAACGTGGCAGTTTCCAGAGGTTTGTTTACATGCTAAAGTCTATGCTCAAGGGATAACTTATTGGAAACTCTGTTATATGTCAGGTTAAAACTAAAATTGCTCCGGGAAGCAAGCAGCAGAGCGGGGGCCCCCTGTGCTTATGCGTCTCCCTGCCCAACTCATTATTATTGTTTGAGGCTCGGAGGTATATTGACATAGGGCAATCTTTCCACGGAACAGATACCCAACTACGGGGGTGGCTAATGAAAAGGGGAGGGAGTCAGCACTAACTGGAGTTCTCTGTCCCTGAGACTGGGTCTCTCCGGAGAAAGGCAGGCCTGCAGCGGAGAGAACATTGCATTGCGACACTGAAGGGGAAGTCCAGCCACCACCCTGTAAACACTGCAAGACCTTCCTTTCCCCTTCACATCTGCCTGCAGCACTGTCCTTTCCAACGGGCCCAAACAGGAAACATTTGAGCCCTGCTTTAAAATGTGTCTTGATAATGAAGGCTTCCCAGCCCTTCCGAATTTTCACAGGGGACCAAATCTTGCTCTGAAATGGGTGATGGATGGCCTGCCAGGCAAGCCCTACTACTTCCATGCTAGGCCATGGAGTCATCTTTCTGGGCATTCTCTGGACCGGCATGCAGTCAAACGTGAATACTTACTGATGATTGAGGGGTCTAAGAAGACTTGGGGAGAGAATTATTATATAATTTATCTTCCAAACCAGACAGGGCGAAGCAGGATTGTCCCAGGCAAACCGAAGTGTCCAATCTCCCTGCCCCCTGGGAGCGTGGCCTCTTACCATTTGTTCTGTTGCCCATTAAGGTGCCTACAGTTTTTAACTTTGGCTGCTTTCTTTTTTTCTGGAAAATCCCAGGATGCATGCCTGGGACTGCCCCTTCCCATGATTAAATAGGAACAATCTTGTATTCCGCTCATGCTGGAGCTACGAGAGGAAAAAAAAGGGTGAGGGGAGGGAAGTTTTTCTGTAGCAGCAGCAATCTTGTAGGAAAACTTTTACATTTCTTTTTTTTTAAATATATATGCTGACATAGAATACTTGGACAGCATTTCTTAAAAAGAATAAAAATATTATACAGCCATTTGCACACTCAGCATTAAGACATAACCACAGAGAAAATATTGTTGATCTTTATTCTTTCCATGTGAAAATTTCAAGAATTTTACTAGCTCCGAGTTAGTCTCAGGTTAGTTTGTTAATGTTATGTCAAAACCTTGTCAAAATCCTTGTATATCCTTCAATAGCTTAAGCCCTTAATGGCTGAATAAGTTATCTAGACTAGCGGTCGCCAACCTTTCAGACCTCACGGACCACCAGTGGTCTGCAGACCACCAGTTGGTGTCTGTGGATTTAGACCATACCTTGCTATTGGGCGTTCAGTCTATTTCACTGGGATTCCAAGTCATGCTGTCACGTCTTTACCAGCATCACTGTTGATAAACATGGAACTTTTAGAGACATGGAAATTGGGTTGCTGGGTCAATAGTATGAACAGTTTCAGGCTATTAAAACATATTTACAAAAATGTATTTGAATATTTTTGTATATTTCACATGTAATACAATTCACAAATCTTGTAGGTATAGCTTGATTACTTTTTAATCTATGTCTATAACATGTAACCACCACTCATATCAAGACTGATATTTCCAACATCCCTGAAGGTTCTTTTGTATCTTTTTCAAGTCGATGCTTCATTTCCTAGAGGTAATCATTATTTTGACTTCAGTCAAAATCGATTGCCTGGCCCTGCATCGACCTGTGAACCAGGAGGTCACGGTTCAATTCCCGGTCGGCACATGCCTGGTTGCAGGCTCGATCCCCAGTGTGGGGCGTGCTGGAGGCAGCTGATCAATGATTCTCTCTCATCTTTGATGTTTTTATCTCTCTCTCCCTCTCCCTTCCTCTCTGAAATCAATACAAAATATTTTTTTTTAAAATGTTTAAAAAATAATATTAAAAAAATTGGTTGCCTATTCTTGAAATTCATATAAATGGAATTATGTGGAATGCATTTTTTGGGGGTCTGAAGTCTTATGCTTAATGCTTTAAAAAATACATATAATATATATATCAATGCTTTGTTCTTTTCATTGCTAAGTAACATTCTACTGTATAAACACACCACAGTTTGTATCTACTCTCCCGCTGATAGACATTGGGAATACTTCCAGATTTATAAACATTCTTGTTCATTCCCTTTTGTGTCTGTATGGGTTCAATTGTCTCAAATATTTACTTACAAGTGGGACTTCTGAGTCATAGAATAGGCCCATGTTTAATTTCAACAGAAAAGTGTTTTCTAAACTTCTCACCAGCAATGCTCCGTTTGTTCTACATTCCCATCAACACTGGGCTCTATCAATCTTCCCATTTTAATCATCTTGGTGGGTGGATGGCTGTTTTTCATGGCGTAACCAATTGCATTTCCCTTGCGATTCTTCTAGAAGCTTTCCTGTGACCAAGTGCTCCTTCCCACACTCTGAGCCTCCGGTAGAGGTGCAGGCTGAGCCAACTCCTGACCTGAGATGGCACCCAGGGAGGAGCCCGGGGGCAGAAAGCAAGCAGCGAGGAGACACCGAGCACGTACTGGGGGAGTGAAGTGGTGACAGCCTGCAGCCTCCTGTCAGCCTCAGTAGAGGGTGACATCAGAAGGGAGCCCAAGAAGATGCCAGTCAGCTCAAGTGACCTCCCCAGCTCTTTGCCCCCTGCTGGCAAGGGAAGGAATTGCAGCGTACAGATACGAACCAGTTTATGTAAGGACTTGGATTTTCTTTTTTTTTTTTTTTTGGTCACTTGTACACTTTTTATTTTTTATTTTTTTTTAATATATTTTTTATTGATTAAGATATTACATATGTGTCCTTGTCCCCACGTTACCCTCTACCCCCCACCCCCCAACCCCCCACCCCGCTCATGCCCTCACCCCCCCGTTGTCCATGTCCATTGATTAGGCCTATATGCTTGCATATAAGTCCTTTGGTTGATCTTTCCCCCTTACCCCCACCCTCCCCTACCTTCCCTCCAAGTCCCGACAGTCCAATCAATGCCTCTCCGTCTCTGGATCAGTCCTTGTTCATCTGTTTATGTTGTTCATTATATTCCACAAATGAGTGAGATCCTGTGGTATTTATCCGCTCTCCAGTTCCATCCATGCTGTGGCAAATGGTAAGAGTTCCTTTTTCTTCTTCCTCTTCTTAAAGGATACCTTTCAGCATTTCATATAATGCTGGTTTGGTGGTGATGAACTCCTTTAGCTTTTTCTTATCCGTGAAGCTCTTTATCTGACCTTCTATTCTGAATGATAGCTTTGCTGGATAAAGTAATCTTGGTTGCAGGTTCTTGCTATTCATCACTTTGAATATTTCTTGCCAGTCTCTTCTGGCCTGCATGGTTTCTGTTGAGAAATCAGCTGACAGTCGTATGGGTACTCCCTTGTAGGTAACTGACTGTCTTTCTCTTGCTGCTTTTAAGATTCTCTCTTTATCTTTTGCTCTTGGCATTTTAATTATGATGTGTCTTGGTGTGGTCCTCCTTGGATTCCTTTTGTTTGGGGTTCTCTGCGCTTCCTGGACTTGTAAGTCCATTTCTTTCACCAGGTAGGGGAAGTTTTCTGTCATTATTTCTTCAAAAAGGTTTTCAATATCTTGCCCTCTCTCTCCTTCTGGTACCCCTATAATTCTGATGTTGGTACGCTTGAAGTTGTCCCAGAGGTTCCTTACACTATCTTCATATTTTTGGAATCTCTTTTCTTTTTTCTTTTTCGGTTGGGTATTTTTTGTTTCTTTGTATTTCAAATCTTTGACTTGATTCTTGGGATCCTCTTGTCTGCTGCTGGATCTCTGTAAATTATTCTTTATTTCAGTCAGTGTATGCTTAATTTCTAGTTGGTCCTTTTTCATGTCCTCCATGGTCTCCCTATACTTATTGAGGGATTCATTAAATTTATCGGCGGTTTCCATAAAATTCTTGAAAAACCTTATAAACGTGGCCTTGAACTCTATATCCAATCGTTTGCTTTCCTCCATTTCTGCCATTTGTGACCTGTTTCTTTGTCTCCGCATTTTGGCAGCTTCCCTGTGTTGATAGAGTGGCCCTGTGCGCCAGGTGTCCTGTAGGGCCCAGTAGCTCAGCCTCCCCAGTTACCTGGGGTGGACACTCTTGGTGCACTCTTGGTGCCTTGGTTGTTGTAGAATCACTGGGAGGAATTGACCGCCAGGCCAATTGGCTGTGAGAATCAGCTGTGTCTAAAGTGGGAGAACTTCTGTGCCGAAGACACCCTTCTGGGGCAAGACTTGCTTCAGTGGGGCTTTGGTGCTCACTGAGACTGCACCCTGAGTGTGTCCCTTATGGATCTGAGGAGTTGCAATCTGGATGGCCCCCCTCTGACCACTGGGTACAGTGGCTCCTGGATCTAAGGAGGTGCTAATTCAGCCTCTGCCTGAGGCCACACAGCAGGAGCCACGAAGAGGCTCAGCTGTGAAGCAATGCAAGCCGCTGCGGGGCCTTGGGCCTTCTCTTGGAAGTTCCGGGTCTGCCTGGTTCGGCTGCAGTTAGGTACATTCACATGCAAAAGCCTCTGCCGCAGCCTGGGTGGGGCGGGGTCTCAGGGAGTCAAAGGGCGGAGAAAGCGGCTATGGCCGATTCTCCGCCCGGAGTCTCGCGTCTCAGTGTCCCGGTAATGGCTGCAAGCACCTCTGAGGGAAAGCCGCCCTCAAGTTCACCCGCTGCCAGACAGACCAGCCTCTCCCCGTATGAGTCCTGGGTCCCCAGAGACTTCCCGGAACCGGAGTTCAGAGCAGTCCGGAGCTTGTGATTCAAAAAGACAGCCGCGTCCTCAGGCGCCACCCCCTTTCCTCGCGCGCGCGAGCCGCCGTACCTCTGCACTTCACCTCCGCAGCGCCTCTGGCTCTCAGCGTGCTTTTCTTTCCTTCTAGTTGTAGAATTTACACTCAGCCAGCCTTCCTGTTGTTCTGGATGATGTTTGCTCAGTCCTTTGCGGTAATTTTCAATTGTTGTGTGAGGCGACAATTTCCCAGTGTTTACCTATGCCGCCATCTTAGTTGCCTCTCAGGACTTGGATTTTCAAAACACAAATATTCAAGTTAGGCACATAAAACATTAATAATGTAAGAGGACGTATCCCTTGGGACATTCTGTTGAATGTCATTGAGTTCATTGTGATTTGAAATATAACGGCACAATCCCAGAGTGCAGCTGGCTGGGCAATGCTCAGGGTAAATAAGTGGGTTGTCTTCCACAGTGGCCTGGGGGTGCGTTCAGGGTGAGTCTTCATGCCTCTGGCCTTTGGGGTTTGGGGTCCAGGTACTTCATGCACCCCTGAACCCAGATCTCCGTAGCCAGCTTGGCTAGAGACCGTGGAAGAAAGACGTTAGGATGAGCTGGAACCTTTGTGTCAGGGAAGCACACCTCTTATCTGGCTGCCATGTAGCTGCCTTATTCCTCCTGGAGTTTGGAGGTGCTTACCTTGGACTTGACTGGAAAGCTTATCTCCAGACAGGTGATAGATCTGACTAACAGCTGTTTGCCAATAGGGAGGGCTCCCACCTGGCTTGCTGGTTTGCAATCTAGGCACTTTGCTTCCCCACTCTACCCTGGCCAACAGACAATGCCAAGCTTCCAAAAGGTGTGGCTCCTGGAGCTAGAGGGCGCTGGTGAGGTCATCTGCCCCATCCCCTCATTTCCTGCCTGGGACACAGTGCTAGTTCCACTTTTGAATGGGGTGTCTTAAGACCGGAGAGAGAAGTTGACTTGCCCTAAGTGACGCGGAGAGCCGGGGTCAGCCGTGGGATCAGAAGCTAGGTCTCTGCTTCCAGGGGGACCAGCACTGTGGCACCTCCACACGATGACAATGATGGGCCCTGAGCTGGGGCAGCAGGATGACAACCCTCCCTCCCTTCCTGAGGGATCTGGTCTTTGTGCCTCAGCATGGGGGCCTCCTGTCTGGAGAAGGAGCCAGCTATGCTCATGAAGTACAGGCAATTTTGCTCTTAAGTGTCTTTTAAGGAAAGGTGATCCCATGCCCTCAAATGGAGGCTTGCAAGTTCTTGGGATCGGGGAACAGTGATGGAGATCTCAGGGGTGCCAACCCTCTAAATACATAGTTGCTTTTCAAGATTATAAGAGAAGGGCCTATGTCCTGGGCCCACTATTCTCCTTCTACAACATTTAGCACATCACTCTGGCCCATCCTTCCTAACCTCACCCCAGGACCGTCCTTCCTCAGACCCCCATCTCCTCGGCACCACGGCAGTGGCCTGCTCTCCGGCCTTCCCCTCTCACTCTCTCCTGCACTCAGATACCAGGCTATTCTTCCTGGCGCATGCTTCCGAATGTGATACTGTCCTCTCCCGTCTCAAAACCCTTTGTGTTTCCTGGTAACTCATTGACTTCTCACTTGAAATTCAAGAGCCCTTGAGATCTGGCTCCAACCTTTATTTGTAAAACTCCCAAGTCCTCTGTCTTTCCATAGCTCCCCTCTTCCCTCTCCTGTACCAGCTCTGAAGATCCCTTTTTGTTTCCCACCACATGCTGCCCCTCAAGACCAGGCCTGTGGAAGACCCCCCTTCAATGGAAAGCTTTGAGTGCTCCTCTGGGTAATAAACATCTACTTCCCTCATAGATTAGGGTTCACTTCTGGGGTATTACCCTGGGTTGGAGAGAATTCATTAGATGGTAAAAATTTGGGATTATACAGAAACGTTTGAAAACTGCTGCAAGAGATCAAGAGAGAGAGACTGGCTGGTTTGGCTCAGTGGATAGAGCGTTGGCCTGCAGACCAAAGGGTCCCCGGTTCGATTCCAGTCAAGGACATGTACCTTGGTTGCAGGCTCTTCCCTGGCCCAGGCCCTGGTCAGGGCTTATGCGGGAGACAACTCATCGATGTGTTTCCCTCACATTGATGTTTCTGTCTTTCCCTGTCTCTTCCACTCTCCCTAAAAATCAATGGGAAAATATCCTCGGGTGAGGATTAACAACAACAAAGAGAGAAAGAGAGAGAGAGAGAGAGAGAGAGAGAGAGAGAGAGAGAGAGAGAGAGACTCGTGAAGTTAGGTGTGGCGAGAACAGATGGGAAGTAAGACCCTATGGGATAAGGGCATGTCATGTTACAGGCTAGAGCCAGAAGGCTGAAACAGCTTGATCTGGCCCTGCTAGGTATTCCCTGACTCTCAGTCGAGTCCAAAAGACTTCTTAGAGCAGCGGTTCTCAACCTTCTGGCCCTTTAAATACAGTTCCTCATGTTGTGACCCAACCACAAAATTACTTTCGTTGTTACTTCATAACTGTAATGTTGCTACTGTTATGAATCGTACTGTAAATATCTGATATGCAGGATGGTCTTAGGTGACCCCTGTGAAAGGGTCGTTCGACCGCCAAAGGGGTCGCGACCCACAGGTTGAGAACTGCTGTCTTAGAGGCTGGTCCCTGTACCCCAAATTGCCACCCGTTGCTGCCATTTTCTCCCTCCCAGCTAACTGTTATCCCGTAAAAAATAAGACCAAGTAGTTTAACATTATATATATTTTTATTTGAAAATTCCATAGTTACCTAATAACATTAATTTCATCAACAACGTTACATAGCTTACACTTACAAAAGCCCAGAAGTCTTTCACTCTGACGACCCACGGGAGGATTCCCAACACTGAAGGCACGTGAGAGGGAGAACGATCACACCTGGCCGTGAACTTAGCTGGGCTCACAGGAAAGGAAAAGGTCGCCGGGTTTGGCATTTTTCATTCATTAGGATTTACAGCAGATAAAGCCAAACCATCAATAGCTTATATTTAATTAAATATTATCTAAGAAATGTTTCGCTTTACATTATGTACATGGTAATAAAATAATGCCATCTGCGCCTGGGGAAGGTTGAGGGGAAATAAATAAGGGTTTCCTCAGGCCCTGACGGTCTCTGCATCCAGGTGTGACGTGTTAAGGCTTCAGCGCTTGGGCCCTGCTGTCCAGGAGGCCCATGGTATCCTGGACCCACTTCTCCTTGGGGTCCGCGCAGATCTCCTTGTCCTTTTTGGTCTTGAAGCTGTGGGGACAATTAGATGGAGCACCTTGAGGATTTTGCCCAGGAGTGTGACCCATTGGCTCCCAGCCTTGCTCCCTTGGTGAGGGGCCTGGATTGGGACAGAGGAGCGGGGCGGATGGAAGGATGGGAGGACGGGAAGAGGAGGCCTGAAAAGGGAGCTGGCTCTTGCTGTCCCTGGGGAAGCCCTGCAGGCTCCTGGCTGAAGAAACGGGGGTGATCTGACCAAGCTCCTAGAAGGGGAGCCTGGGGGGAGGGTCGGCCCCTTCTCGTGGGCTCAGTTACTCTCTAGGGTAAAAGGCCCATTTGGTTAGATGGTGCATTTCTCTGACTCATGCGGACATGAGTCCTGACCTCAGAGCTTTTGACCCAGGGTGTCAGGATGTGGTTCACTCACATCACAGCTTCCCAGGGACACTGGCTGTTGGTGACTCTCGTGTAGCTCTTCAGCCTCTGGACGCGGATCTCCTTATCGACCACACTATAGCAGCAGGTGATGGGGATGGAAACGGAGTCTGGAAAACATTTTGCGAAGAATGAGACAGTGAGGATGTGTCGTGATCATGCATCTGGAAGGGAAGGAGGGGAAGGTAGGGGAAGACAAAGCAAATACAGGAGACCCAACGAGGACCCACCACTCCCAAGTTCAGTGCCTTAGCCCAGATCCCACAGATAAAATGCTACCTGTGAGTCAGTTTCCTCTAGTGAACTAGGGGGCCCCTCGCTAATGACTGGGAAGGGGGAAACCTTGAGTAACAAGGCGAATCCTGTGGTGTTATTATAAGGGGCCACTGATCCAAAACTTGTGACACTGGAAAGATACGTTCTAAGACTTTGCATCCAAGCTTTTTGTCCCGTTAGCTCTAGAGCCGACTCATGTCACATGCTGAGATGCCTTCGATGCTTGATGCAGCCGCTGTTCTGGAAACTCCACCGCCCACAATAAAAACGTGAAACCTCCCACAGGCATTTCTTCCTCTCCACTGCTTCCCGAAATGCCCTTCACAGCCACAACGAGAAATGGTCCTTTTATTCGGTGCCACATCCCCAAACAGTGAGAGAGTCACTGATGTAGTGACTGCATTTAGTGTCCCAAAGCCGGTCTCAGGAAAGGTCAGAGGGACTGGCCACCAAATTCTGGCTCTGCCTCTGACCAGCTGGGACATGACTGCTCTTCTCATTTCCCCTCCTGGCTTCACTTTCTCCCTCTCAGGCTTTGCAACAAGCCTGGGATGACTCATGCTGAGAGGTTCGTACCTGCAGTCATGAAAACGTTACGTCCTAGGCAGAGAAGGGCCTTACCTGGGTTGGCGAACACCTGGGCGCTAAAGGCAGCTGCTGTGAGCAGCAGGCACACCAGGGCGGCGGAGACCTTCATGGTGGAGGGTGTGAATGTGAGCTTCGGCCTGAGAGGTGCAGGTTTCAGGATTGGTCTCGACCTCTCTGCTCCTCTGGCTGCTCTGGCCATTCTGTCTGCCTTTTATAGGAGGCGGAGAGCATGGCCAGCGTCATGATCCAGGAAGGATGAAGTAAGACCCTGAATGTGCTGAGTAGGCACCAGAACCTGGGGGCAATTTCCAGACACTGAGAGAAGGAAGCTATGGGGTTTCCATTGTTTGCTTAGACTGTGTGGAGCAGAGGTGGAGGGGTATGTGGCTGTGCCCAGCAGAGTGTAGGCAGTGATCTCATTAGATCAGGAAGAGTTGCAATTTCTTTGAAATGGAAAGAGATCTGTTCAAAAGGAAGAAGGGAAGCCGAGGTCACAGTGGAGTGAAGAGAATCGAGGGTTTGACCCTCCCCAGGGCCAATAAGGCCTGGGAGGGGGCCCTAGGCTTTGCCTGTATTCTCTATCAGACTCGGGTGCTTGCAGCCTAAATTAGTCAGGCTCCTTTGAAAGCCACACAGGTCACTCGATAGAACTTGGCAGAATGGTGGAATCGGGAATTTTCAAGTCTTAAGGACCTAGAAACTTAAGTTGTGAAGCCCAAGAACTGGGCAGCACATGCTGTCCTTCTAGGCTGGTGGTTTCCAAATATTTTATTTGGACACTAGGGTTTCTTTTCAAGTAAAGTCATATGAAGAAGCCCAATATTTTATGCAGGTTCAGGTGGAACAAGTCTGCTTGAGGAAGGCCTCCCAGATCCCTTCATTCATTTTTGTTGGGTGAAGTGGTCTACAGATGTCAATTAGAAAGTTGATGAAATGTCTCCATTCAATTCCATAGTTTAAAAAGTAATAAACCAAAACGTGTGGCCAGGCCGGCGTGGCTCAGTGGTTGAGCATCGACCTGTGAACCAGGAGGTCACGGTTCGATTCCCAGTCAGGGCACATGCCCAGGTTGCAGGCTTGATCCCCAGTGTGGGGCGTGCTGGAGGCAGCCGATCAATGATTCTCTCTCATCATTGATGTTTCTATCTCTATCCCTCTCCCTTCCCCTCTGAAATCAATACAAATATATTTAAAAAATATGTGGGATAGTGGTTTCCTTTGTGATATTGACATCATAAGGGAGCTTTTGAGAGGCAGGAATGTTCTATATCTTAATCAAGGGAGTGGTGCTTAAATAGTTGTCTACATATGTGAAATTTGTGAAGTTGTACACTTGAAATTTCTATACTGCATGTTATATTTCAATATAAAGTCAATAAAAAGAAAAAACACAGCTTTATCTTGCTCATATTTCATTTGTTTTTACATGTGTATGTTAACTGCTCTATTTTTTCCCTGGTGATTAAAACATTCAGTTTCTTATATCAGATGGCCTTCTATATGAGCAGGTGACAGAAATAGGGAAATCATAGTCACTAGGGATCAATAAGGGTTAGTCAAAGTAAAGGGAATTAAATGTCAAGTAACTTGAACCTAGTCTTGATTTAGCCAAAAACTAGCCAATGACTTGTCCAATGTGACAATGGGCAAATCTTGACTCAGAGATTATCCTCATCTATAAAATTAGGGGTTTTCACAAGTTCAGGGATGACAAATAGTTTTCAGTCATGTATTAGCTTCACAAATTGATGGTGGATGACCAGAAAGGTCTGTTGAAAAAACAAACAAAAACCAGTAAGGCCTTCCATTGAGTTATTCTATATAACAAAAGCCTAATAGGCAAATCTAGTTGAATATAAAATACTGTGATTGATTAGTGATGTCTGCCATGGGTACAGTTAAAGAAGGTGGTACTACCTATGTAACATAGTTGCTATTTCTGGATTAAATCATATTTAAGCTCTTCTACAATTTAAGTCATCTATGATTGTTTTCGAAGGATCTAATCAGAGACCAGAGAAGCTAGGATGTCAAGAATGGCAGGTAATGGTTCTTAGCTCTCAGCCCTGGGAGAGGCAGAACAGATTGAAAGTCTGAATTTGGTTACTAGAAACACAAATTAATATCTGTGTTGAAGAAGGCACAAGATATTTCACTTTTTTATACGGCAAATTCCTTACCTATTCTTTACTTTTCAAATGTGAAAATGGAGTTTATTGCAAATATTAAATTATCTGACACTGATAACTTGCTTTGCAGAGCAAGTACATGTGGTAGGTGATCAATAAGCTAGCTGTTAATCAATAGTCAAATAATGTGACTGTACTGTCTAGAACATTGCTAGGAAGAGACCCAGCATGTGATTCTTGGTGTTTTGTAAAAGTTCTCCTTAAAATTGCTTCCAAGTGAAGATATGCGGCAAAAATAGACCTCTGGGAATGTCTGGGTGGTACATGAAGAAGGAAAAAGGGTGTCCCAGAAACAAAAGGGAATAGAGGTCCTGGGATCCTGGCATGAACCACAAGAGTGGAATGTTGTGGGGCCTCAGAGGGACCTGGGTCAGATCCCAGTGTTGACCCACCCAGGGGTCTTAGTTCCACTGGGAGCTCAGAGGTCTCCGTTGGCAAGTCTCTTTGATTATGCAATTTCCCATCCTCCCTCCCTCCCTCCCTCTCACTTTTTTTTTAAACTGAGTTTGAGAAATCCCACAATAAAAAATTAAAATGAAACTTTACGCTATGCTGATTCAGCAGCTGGTCTGTTCAGAAGCCTGGCCGTGCTGTTTAAGGAAGTGGTCCCCGTGCCTCTCCTCTGTCTCTTCTCCTTGGCGTCTCCCCACTGAGCATCTTCTAAAGTCGCTTGGACAACTCACCTATGGTTCGGTGGCTGGGAAGGGGAACTCAAGGTCAGACAGCTGTCTGTGAACAGAAGGCAGGAATGGTACCCCACTGGGGAAACACATCTGGATCCTTACAAGGTTCTCAAAGAATGTGTTGAAATAGTTCTGGAAATCAGAACTATTTCCAGAATAGTTCCAGATGTTTTGTTTCCAACTCTGTCCCAAGTGTCCTCAATAGCCAGGAACTAATAGAATATGTTGTGAGAGACATTTGCAATTAATTTATTTACATGTTTCCCTTTACAAACGAGGGAAAGAATCATAGAGGCAAAATGATTTGTCATAGGCTACACACCAGCAGACAGCATAGGGTGAAGCTGTGCCTAGAATTCATCCTCCAGCTACTCCGTGGCAAGACAGGACCGGTGAGTGGGGATGGCAGAACCAGAGCCATATGCAATTCCACGTTAGAAGATAAGAACCAGGCAGAAGACTACAGGGAGGTGCCCAGAAACCCCAGAGACTGTCCAATGCTTGGGTCCCCAGACTTGCCTGTAATATTAGGGTGCCCTGGGAAATTATTAATAAAATATGCCTTAAACCACAGAGTGACTCAGAACTTTTGAAGATGATGCCTCAAATTTCTGAAGTGGTCCAGGTGATTTTTAACCATGGCCAATTTGGGAGCCATTTGCCTAGTTCAAATGTCTCATTTACAGCCCTAACTGGTTTGGCTCAGTGGATAGAGCGTCGACCTGCGGACTGAAAGGTCCCAGGTTTGATTCCGGTCAAGGGCATGTACCTTGGTTGCGGGCACATCCCCAGTAGGGGGTGTGCAGGAGGCAGCTGGTTGATGTTTCTAGCTCTCTATCCCTCTCCCTTCCTCTCTGTAAAAAAATCAATAAAACATATTTAAAAAAAATAAAAATAAAAAAAGTCTCATTTACAGATATGTAAACTGAGGCACAGGGTGGGACAATGATTTGCCCAGTGTCAGTTTATTTATTTATTTATTTATTTATTTTTATTGCTTAAAGTATCACAAAGGGTATTACATATGTGTCCTTTTTTCCCCCTGCCCTTGACAATCCCCTGTGCCCAGAGTCACTTTAAAAATTAAGAACAGATTTAAAATCAGAATGCCTGATTATGTATTGGGCCTCCCTATTGGGTCTTTGGTATGGACAAAGTCTTTATTCTAATGGAGGCCCCAGAATCTGCAATGTTTTGTGTCTATAAGTTCATGTTTCAGGAATAACTGAGTGTGGTCCCAGCTGACATGTAAAATATTTCAAGGAGGATTCCTTGATCTGTCTTCATAAGAGGAGCACAGACAGATTGTATGTGGGCTTGGGAACCTGTAGCTCACCCATCAAGCCCTTGCACCATCATTCCCCACTCACCCCTAGCATTTTCTGGGCACAGAAGCCCTCCTGAGACTCAGTGAACGATCTAGTAATGTCTGTTCTTGTCCTTTATAACTCTGCGGACTTAGCTGGAATGTTAGGTAACACTCCTGAATGGTATTTGGGGATAAGGGTCTTTGAGGAAGAGGGTAGACAGGGTTGTTCGACTTAATATGAGGGCAAGTCCATGGTATTCTGGGACCTAGGACTTTGTCCTGATGGAGTGAGCTGTTCTGTTGCTCCTGGGGCTTTTGGAAGGGGGTGGTTTCACTGCGATGTGGATAGACGTCTCCAGACCTTCTCTGCTGGAGCATTTGCTGTGATCCTGGGTTCCTGGCTGGCTGGGTAGCATGAATTAAAGCATTGCACTATAGCGGGCATGTATATTACTTATGTTTTCACTTTAAAAATAATTTAAATTAACATTATGATGGAAAAGCCAGTTTAAAAGTCCTGATGTATAGCTTTATTTCTGCAGCTGTGGAATTCATACATAGCAATGTATGAAATGTTGTACTTTAATACCTATCACCATATTGCTTTCTAGGAAGTTCACCTTGGACAACATTGATTATTTATGTTAAGCAGGATCATGGGCAACCCCCGAATGTTCACTCCCTAATCTCTGGAATCTCTGATTGTTACCTTACATGGCAAAAGGATCTTTGCAGACGTGACTCAAGGTAAGACCTTGAGAACAGAGTACAGTTATTCTGAGTTATCCAGGTGGGCCCACTCTAATCACAAGAGAGATGTGACAGAAAAAGGAATTAATTTATGTTGCTTAAGGCTTTAAGCCACTAATTTTGTGGTACTTTATTCCGACAGTAGTAGAAAACGAGCACATTATTTTTAAGAAATGTTCGATGCTTTGTTAAAAAAATATGATCTTGTAACAGGCAAAACTAATATATCGTGATAGAATTCAGGTGAGAGGTTCCCTTTAGGCGCGATTGACTGGCAGGAGGCAGGAAGCAGGAGGCAGGAGGCAGGAGGCAGGAGGCAGGAGGCAGGAGGCAGGAGGCAGGAGGGGAGATTGCTGGAGTTTGGAAAATTCCACAGATGTTGATCAGGGTGGTGGCTGTGTGGAATGGAAACACACATAAAATTGACTTAACTTTATTGAAGGAAAGTATTACAAATTAAAAAGTAAGTAGAAACGGCCCTAGGCAGTTTAGCTCAGCAGATAGAGCATCAGCCTGGGGACTGAAGGGTCCCGGGTTTGACTCCAGTCAAGGGCACATGCCTGGGTTGCAGGCTCGATCCCCAGTAGGGGGTGTGCAGGAGGCAGCCGATTAATGATTCTCTCTCATCATTGATGTTTCTATCTCTCCCTCATCCTCCCTCTCTGAAATCAAGAAAAATATATTTTTTTAGAAAAAAGAAAGGAAAAAAAAAAGTAAGTAGGAACAAAACATTTCAGCATCAGTTTGTGTAAATTCTTATTTACCGGTTGGTATTTCCATAATAAAACATTGCAGTTTTAACCTTTTTATCTTGTGAATTATCTGCTAATCTCTCTAGCCTAGAAATTATTTTTCTTATTTATTTATGAGCGTCATGAAAACGCCTACTTCTTTTATATTCCATTTGTTGAAAACGCAGTCATCTCTTAACAATACAAAAGTTAAGGAACTCGAAACACATTCCACCCTCAGGATTTCCTCTGCAGGAGGAGGGGACTTCCAGGAAGAGAGCTTTTTGCAGCTTAAGGGGCTGTCCCATCGATTGCATCATAGAGAACCGATACACACAATCCAGCGTGATTTCAGAATTAGGTCTGTATGGACTCCCCAGCTCACACGCAAGGCCCACTGAATAACCCCAGGATGTTTTGATTCTCCAGTAACATGGCTTGATAGAAGAAGTGCATCTGGAAGCAGAAATAGAAAGAGCAGTGAAAGTCTATTTTGAGGATGACAGATGGGTTAGGCGATGAAGGGATTCATGTCAAGCAGGCATACTCCAGGCTTGCCTGCTGAGTAGCTATGGGACCTAACCAGAGAGGTCCCTCTGCTGCTCCTATAAATGTGAGGATGCATAAGGCCAGGGTGACACACAGGTTTCAATGTGAGTGTCCACCCAAGAGGCTTGCTGGAGAGATGGCGAGGCCTTATCTGGGGCTATGAGAAGCTGTGGTGTGGTTCTTTCCTGATGTGCTCCAGCAGCACCAGGTCAGGGATGACCCAGCTTTGTGACATGTTGGCCATTTCTGGGCCAGGAGATCCCTATGCTCCCTCTCTTTTATTATCTGATGATTATCTTCTTTCTTTTATCTTCTTGAAACACTGAGGGCATTAGGAACTGGCTGGGACGAATTCTCTCCTTCTTGTCTCTTGGAGGCAGGATGGTGTTAAGGTCATGAGCTCTGCAGCAGGACTGCCAGATTTGGATGCTTATCAGCTCACTGTAACTCAGTTTCCCTATCAGTAAGATGAGGGTGAATTAAACAAGTCAGTGCAGGAAGAGGGCATTACCAGTGAGCATAGGAAAAATATTTAATAATTTAGTTTTTATGGATATTGATAATGAGGGGCCTGTAATGAGGGGCCTAGAGGCTGCTAGGCAAGGACCCAGAGTGTGGACAATTGGACAGAGTGTGGACTATTGGACAGAGGAGTGTGGACTATTGGACCGATGTCCACTTAGCTGTCTTCATGCTTCCAGATGAAGACCTGTGGCGGAGATGGACCTCCAGGAAGGCCTCTGCTCTACATGAGGAAATAAAAAGAGTCTCCTGGATACAGGGGAGAATGAGGCCCCCGAATTCTCACATGAATCAAAAGCACAGAGTGCTCTGGGCCCCAGAAGGAAGGGACACAGATCCCAGGTATGATAGATATCGAGAGGCGCCATGGGCAAGTTCTGCAGGGAGTTCAAAGACTGTGAGTCCCTTTGGTTTTGCAATTTTCCTCCTTTGGTTTTGGTTTTCCTCCTTTGGTTTGGGGAAATCGCAGTGTGACAAGCTAAAATGAAACTTGAGACTGCCCAAGTTCTGCTACTGCTCTGTCCAACCCCCAGGGAGGTGGTCATCCTGCCTTCTTCTCTTTCTCCTGGGGGACGACCTCATTAGCAGTTAGCTAAAGTACACGCAACTAAATGCTTGTAATTTCAGAGCCAGTGAGTGGTGAGCCCGTGGTCTACACTATAAGTTAGTAGGGAACAGGGGTAAGTCAGCATTGGGGAAGAAATGAGTGTCCTGCAATGGAAGCTGATCTCCATCTTCTTAAGCGATTCCTAAGGAATATCAGGGTCAGGCGGATGAATATCCTGGGAATATATATTTTTTAAATCCTCGCCTGAGGTTATTTTTCCATTGATTTTTCAGAGAGAGTGGAAGAGAGAGGGGAAGACAGAGAGAAATATCAATGTGAGAAAAACACATCGATTGGTTGCCTTCTGCAAACGTCCTGACCAAGGCCCAGGCTGGGGAGGAGCCTGCAACTGAGGCACATGCCCTTGACCAGAATTGAACCCGAGACCTTTCGGTCCGCAGGCCAGCGCTCTATCCACAGAGCCGAACCAGCTAGGGCTATCCTGGGAATCTTAAGTCCTGGCTACATTTTACAGCTTCGCCCCAGATTATTCAGGCATCACAAATCATGGAAACAATGGAAAGGGACATTAAAAGAAAGAGGTGAAGTGCTTTCTGGCAGGTCACATAGCCATTCCATAGTGAGCCAGGACTAGAGATGAGCAGTGGCCCGTGGGAGAGTTACACGGGTCATGACAAAGACTACCATGCAAGGTCAAGACACGGGGGGGGGGGGGGGGGAGTGGGGAGCGGGAGGGGGCAGACACCAAATGTGAGAGCACATAGGAACCTCAGAGAGCATCCAGTGCCTCGTCCCAGGCTGTGCCTCAGGTCCCCAGGGAAACCTTCAGTGTCTGTCACCTTCAGAATTGAACTCACACTGTCCATCCTCACATTCAAGATCCTCTAAAGTAAGACTCCAAGCTTGCATTCTAAAATATCTATACTTTTCTCCTATTCCTGGACCAAATTCCAGACGGAGGAGATTTCTGCTTCTGGCCCACTCTCCTGTCCATCCTGAACTAACTCTGTAGAACCATCTCCTCTTATCTCACTCCATCTTTTAAGATAGATCCTGCTTCCGTCTCTGACTACTGTCTATTGTCACCTAGCCTTCTCCTGAGGACTCACTTCACATAACATGACTGAAGGCTATTGCAACAGACCGGGAGGGAGACTTCCACCGGGGTGGTGAGCAGGTGAGGAAGGGAATGGCTGTGAGCTGGTGCTAGACAGGTGACTCAAGTCCTTGAGTCCCAGAAAGCTGACGTTGGGCACTCACATCCCAGTGCTGGGGCGAGCCTGTCTGTCTTGAACCTGCATGGAGACCACCCAAGTCAAAAGGACATTGTATGGGAGCACAGCCCCCACTACTTAAACCGTGGAGATTTAGAGTTTGTCTCAGCCTTTCTGCTCCTCTGACTGTTCTGCCTGTTTTTTATAGAGTTATGATTCATTGTTTTATAGGAGGTGGAGAGTTAGGAGGCTGAGAGAGAAGCCTTCCCTTCAGCAGGGCCATGGTCGGGAATGATGAAACAGGATCTGAAACCTGCAGAGTTGGCACTGGGTCCTGGGGAGTTTTAAAGTAAGAAAGGAAACCAGTGAGCTGGGACTAAGCACATTTTCCATCCAGTTCTGAGACCAAAGTGGCTGAGATAGAAATGGGAGGGACAATTGTAACCACGAAGAAACTCCGTTTCTTTAATCTCACCTTTTATCTCTCTTTCCTTTGATTCACAGTGGCCTTGCCCAGCCTTGGAGCTTCCTGGCTCACTCACCTCCCTCTCCCTTGCATGTCCACTCCTTTGGTCATTAAGCCCTCAGGACATTGAGGTTGTGGTCAGCATCAAGCAATCTTAGCAGCAAAGCTCTGGGTCTGTTAGCCACAGGAATAGAGTTTTAGTCAAACTGAAGATAGCATCTAGGCCTCAGTTGTGTTTCAGCTCCAGATCTAGAAAAGCAGAACAACCCCACTGACCACACCCTTGCGAAACCAGACAGAGCAGCACCATGGCTGCCATCGGGACCAGATGCGATGATCATCTACCCACTACCCTAGCGCCGACCAATCAATAGAGACCATGATGCTCACCCTACCAGGACTAGAGATTTCTCCTCTGTATAACCCGTCCCTGAGAAGCCATCCGGGAGCCAGGGCTTTGCACAAGCTCACCTGTGATTCCTGGCTTGGCACTATCTTCTTAGCTAATAAACCTTTACTTTCTCTGCTGCAAACTTCTGTTCATGTTTGATTGGGCTGTGATGAGCGCAGGCAAATGAACCCCTTGTGTTCAGTAACACAGCCATGCCCAATTTAAGAAGAGGAAACGCTCTGATTTGCATTATCCTAGTGCAGTGATGGCGAACCTTTTGAGCTCGGCGTGTCAGCATTTTGAAAAACCCTAACTTAACTCTGGTGCCGTGTCACATATAGAAACTTTTTGATATTTGCAACCATAGTAAAACAAAGGCTTATATTTTTGATATTTATTTTATATATTTAAATGCCATTTCACAAAGAAAAATCAACCAAAAAAATGAGTTCGCGTGTCACCTCTGACACGCGTGTCATAGGTTCGCCATCATTGACCTAGGGGCTCCACTTTCTCTTCAAGGAAATGCCTCCGTAGAAGAGGGAGGAAGGAAGGAAAGAGTGGTCATAAAAGAGAGGAGCACACCCAATGTTCCCCTGGCGGTATCCCCAGGAGGGGCTCAGCACTGTGGCTGGGAGCCCAACCAGAGGCCTGCCACAGCTCTGCATTGCTGCATCCTGCTAACTCCGTTAGACCCAGGATGGTATTAAATCAGAACTTGGGTGGAACGAAGGGCCCAGGAATTCTACAGTGATAAAGCTCTTAGATCTTAGCATCAGAGGGTGGCAGATCAAGAATCTGGAGTGTGTGGTTTGCACGCCTTGGGTTAGCTGTCAAAGTCTTTCCCCGAGTGAATTCATAGGGGGAATCCCACGTCAGCCAAGGCAAGTGGAGCCGTCTGTGGGAGGCAGAAGCTGGAGGGCCCTGTGCCTTACACCCAGAACTCCAGGGAAAAGCATGCTGTGAGCTGTATTAATCCAGTGAAACTCCTCTCACCCCTTAACACACACATCGAGACACACAGCAAGGTATTGGAGCGGATGCTAATGGACAAGATGACGCTGATGTATGGACACATGGTTTCTACTTGCTGAGGACAGGCTCCCTCTAGTGGACAACTGGTGCAGGGATGAAGAACTGGGCAGTGAGGGCACCAGAGGAAAAACATTGCATGAAACACCGGGTTGGAAGCCTCAGGGACATTTGTCCAGCTCTCCTTGCACTCTGAGCTCACCCCTGCTTCTGCCAAGGCTCCCTCTGCCCAAGCGGACAGTTCTGATGAGACCTGTTAATGACATGTGGCTGTGGAGGAAGGCTCAGGGGCCCTGCCCAGAGGGGACTGGACACCTCTTCTGGGTGTCAGATCAGTAGATCAAAGACAATGGCCTTTGAGGGATGCAGCCCCTCCCCTCTAGGAATTTCCTCCCTCGAGGTGAAAGCCCAGAATGTCCCTGTCTTGGGACTCGGGAAAATGCCTGCTTGTGTCCACTAGACAAAAGCCCCATGCTCATCAGCCATGGGGTGTAGGAAAGTGAGGAGTAAGAAGCTGGGCCTCAGTTTCCACTCCTGAAAACAAGGGTGCGACAAGTTGTGAGGGTCAGTTGGATTGAGGAATGGAAAGTGTTTTGAACAGTGCCTACTAGAACACAGCAAGTTCTCATTAAGTTTAACAGTCATTCCCTTTAGCAGGGGTTCTCAACCTTGGCTGCACGTTAGAATCACCTGGGAATCTTTTTAAAATCCTGATTTCTGGGCCTCATCCTATGGAAATTCTGTTTCTTTGTTACTAATGCCATGGCCTCACCCCATAACAAAGAAACAGAATTTCCATAGGATGAGGCCCAGAAATCAGGATTTTAAAAAGATTCCCAGGTGATTCTAATGTGCAGCCAAGGTTGAGAACCACTGCTTTAAGGACTTCGGAGGAAGTATGGCTTGGAGTCCCTGGGAAGAGGCTCAAAGCATAGATAGTAGAATTCTCACATCTCCCTCCCCTGCACCCCACCCCTCCCCAACCCCCGCCGCCTCAAAACTGCCTCACGCTTCCAAATAGAGATATATTACACTGGGGATGGTGTTCCAGGAATGGCTGGATTATGGAAAAGGAACCATGAGAAATGTCAGCTAGAGGGCAGAGGTCCCAGGTAAAGGGGCAGGGATCAGATGTTTTGAGTGCGCAGGGCCTCAGAGAAATGTGGCTGGTGTGTTCCTGGGACGACAGCCTGTGGGTGATGCCGGAGCCACAGCTGGACCAAGTTTCAGCGATGCCTGCCAATTTGTCTGTTGTTTTCATTTTTCAGTCCTGCCGTTGGCTTCCGACTTCAGCTTTCTGCTGCCTACGAACTTCATGTGAACTATTAACCCAAACTTACTGACTATGCGATGCAGTTGGGCAGCTGTTCTGTCCAGCTCAGCTGCCTTCTGCAGGGAGTGGGTGCTCTTCGGTGTCTTTCTCTGACCTCTCCCTTGGTGACTGCCCAGCCAGCTCTTATCTAAAGCTGATTCAATGCAGTCTCTGTTGCTGGCGCATAGGAAGTCTGTGGTCAGGAATAGCTCTGATGGGGCAGGAAATGAGTCTCCTGTGGTGGAAACAGATCCCCTGGCTTCTTACTTGGTCCCCAGGGATAGGAATGGCCCAGGGCGAGTGCAACCTGTGAATTCAGACGCCAGGCTTTGTTTTACAGTTAGATTCCGGTTTCTTCTGAGACCATACTAAAGAGATGTATTCCATCCACTCCTTCCTCAGACTTAAAAAATAAATAAATAAATGAGCCAGGCCAGTGTAGCTCAGTTGACTGAGTGCCGGCCAGTGCATCAGGAGGTCACCGGTTCAATTCCTAGTCAAGGCACATGTCCAGGGTTTTGGGCTTCATCCTCAGTAGAGGGCATGCAGGAGGCAGCCAATTGATGTTTCTCATTGATGTTTCTTTCTTTCTTTTTTTTTAAAAAAATATATTTTATTGATTTTTTACAGAGAGGAAGGGAGAGAGATAGAGAGTTAGAAACATTGATGAGAGAGAAACATCGATCAGCTGCCTCCTGCACATCTCCTACTGGGGATGTGCCCGCAACCAAGGTACACGCCCCTGACCGGAATCGAACCTGGGACCTTTCAGTCTGCAGGCCGACGCTCTATCCACTGAGCCAAACCGGTTTCGGCTCTCATTGATGTTTCTATCTCTCTCCCTCTCCCATCTTCTCTCTTAAAAAGAAAATCAATTAAAACACACACACACACACACACACACACACACACACACATATATATATTTTTTTTTTAAAGAAGAAACTTTCTAAAAAAAGAAAAGAAAAATGAGGCCCAAGGACAGAAATGAAATCCTTAAGGCCATGAAGAGTATTAAAGGCCTAGGAGTCCCAGTGCCCAGGTGCCCTGACCTGCCCCTGGACCTTCTACTGTATTGTGTTCTCTCATGCCCGGGGCCTCTCTTCTCCCTTCTACAAAAGAGAACCAGCTGGGACTTGCAAAGTTGCTTGGAACTCTGGGAAGAAACCGTCTAAAAACCCATTTGCATTGCAACCGGCAAGCGGTAAATATCCAATAAATAATGTTGGCCGCTTTTGTTGAATTTGTTCTCCGTGCCAGGGACTACAAATTTCCAGGTGTTATCTAATTCAATCCTCCTGACCAACCTCGGAGATAAGTGCTTTTATGATGCTCATTATAAAGATGAAAGAACGGAGGCTGAGAGAAGCTAAATGCCTTCCTCACTCGGAACAAAGAGCAATGCTTGTAAAAGTGAGAGCTGCCTCTGAGCACACATGCTTTCTAACTAAGCGGAAGACACACCTGCGAGTTTGTTACAGTGCCATTTGCCCCTCATTTCACATAATCCTCTGGTGGCAGGCATCTTTATCCTCGCTTCACCAGTGAGATTAAGCGATTTGCCTAAGAATACACAGCCAATCCAGGGCAAACCAGAGCTGGAGCCAGTTTAGGAGATAGCATAGGGCCCCCTCAGCCCGGTGCCCATTCTGATACATTGAACTTTGGGGTAGATAGCTGAGAATCTGTGCTTTTAGACATGTCGCTGGTGATTTTACTGCAGAACTAATTAGAAGCCGTCTGTCTAGTCCAAGCTAGCGGCAGAACAAGCCAGGGCTCAGAGATCATGCCTCAGGCCCAGGCCTGCCTCCTGTTCGTGGATTCTGCCTGGAACCCCATCCACTCTGCAGCCTATTATGAGCTGGGTTCAAAGCCACCAAGTTATAATGCCAGGTGGACCCGCCAGCAGTCCATCGTGAGACTAAAGCGATGCATTGGGACTGGGCACTAGCGGGGCTGGAGGCCACAGGAAGCCATGTGAGCAGGCCACCAAGACCCCCATGATGTCCAACTGCTGCGCCTTCCCCTCAGTTCACACCCAGGGCTGCCTGAGAAGTTGCCTATGATCAGCTGATGGAGGAAGTAAAAGGCTGAGCTTGGTTCAGAGATGGTTCAGGTCAGCATGTAGATACAAGCCCAACATGACGGCCGCTGTCCTACAGCTCAGCTCAGGGTTAGCCTTGAAAGACAGGAGTGAAGGGGGAGCAGGGCTTTGGGCAGGGTTACTGGTCCTCTACTTGCATAGAGAAAGAGCTCGGCTGGCCTGTGGTTAGGATATGTATACAGGGTGGTGAATGGTCTGGATGGTTGGTCAGGAAGGGGAGGGATGATTGGGGGGAAATGGGGTCCAGGAGAGGAGCATGTGGATGGACCTATGGAACAAGACACAGCATGAAGACCTCTGTTTAATGTCCGACAGAGAATTTGGAGAACAAGAGAGGTAGTGAATGGCCAAGCAAACAGAATAATGCAGCCGGTTGACATTGGCCAGCTTCTGACATTGGCCCCTGTGGTGCTGGGCAGTGAACACAGGAGCAGAGTAGCTGTGGAGCAAGGGATCAGTCTACACATGGGCCCCGTAGCATGGGTTCCACTCACCAAGACCAAGGTAGTTGCACGTCCACCCTGCCAGCAACAAAGGCCAAACTTGAGTCCCTGTTATGGCATTAATCCATCAAGAAGAATGACCAGCTATTTGGTGGCAAATACACATTTGATTACATTGCATCTTTTCTAATCTGAAAAGGACAGTGATTGATGGTAACTAGAATGAACACGTTTTCCAGGTTGGTCATTTTTGTGCCCAGTACCTTAGCCAGCACCATTACCTGAGGCTTATCCATTGGTATGAGACCCTACAGCACACAGTAGACCAAGAGACATCCTTTACAGAAAACGAGGGTCAGCACCGGGCATATGGCCATGGCATCCACCAACCCTACCAGGTAACTACATTATCCAGAAGCTTTGGCCTGATACAATGAAATGGCCTGTTGAAGGCACAGCAGAGGCACCAGCTTGAAAAAAACATCTTGCAAGGATAGAGTACCATCCTCTAGGATTCCATATATATCTCAAATCAATTATTACATGACGCTGGAGCCCCAGTAGGCAAAATCCATGGATCCAAGTATCAAGAGATGGAAGTAGGAGTCACCCCACTTACCATCACTCCCAGCAACCCAGTTGGGGGAATTGGTGTTTCCTGTCCCCACAACTCAGGGCTCAGGGGGTTTGGAAGTCCTGGTTCTTTGAAGAAGAATATTCCATTAAATTGGGGATTCTTGTTGGTATTGAATTGGCAATAATGATCACTGGTTGACAAGCACAATATCACAGTCTCATGCCCATTGCAGCAGTTGGGGGAAAGGGGAAGTAGTTCACCCCACTAATGTTCCTTTTGCAAATTTTCTGAGAAGAGGGGGCTGATTATATCCTGGAGCCGTTTCCTAGGGTGTATTAGATAAACAAGTGAATCTGAACCGCATGATGGGCGGGTCCTGATTCCCTGGCTTGCTGTTTATTTATCATCTCTCTTCCCAGGACTGAAGTGCTCTTTCCACAGCTGCTGTGCGTTGGTGGCCAACAGCTTTCAGCTGAGTATCCTGTGGGAGACCTGCCCTTGGCGGAGGAGAGCTGCCTTGCCCAGAGTTCAGGGTCCGGGGAGCAGCCCGCATCCGTGACTGGTTGAGATGGGAATATAAATGCCTGCACCCTTGCCCCAATTTGGGTTGTCCCAGCTCTAAAGCTCCCTGTGGGACTGGCTGAAACCTGCATTGTGACAGTGTTCCATATACCTTCTCTCCAGGCCCCGTCCTGCTTTCCACACTGTCCAGCACACTTTGAATGACAATTTTCATCTAAGAGTCTGCTTCCCATTTGGTGCCATCTCTGGTTCCTCGTTGGGATCTGTGTGCCATCGGAAGGCTTAAATGTCTCCACTGCTCTGTGCCCACGATTTTATACTCCAGGGGCAGATGATGCTGTGCCCAGTTACAGGCGAATTGCATTAGAGATTCCTTGAAAGAGAGGAGAGAGAGCTTGGCATAGGGGATGTGAGCGAATTCTCTTTAGTCTTGCACAAGTGAAAGGCATTTCTCCCCCTCTCCTCTCCCTTCCTGATCCTCTCTTCAAGATTTTCTGGCATCAGAGGGTCTGCTGATCCCAGGGAGGTGCCCTGTGGCCACCCCATGGGTGTTGCCTGCCTCCTGGACATGCTAACATTTGGTGGTGCATCCCTTCTTGGCATTTACGGCTGAAGTCTGCTAAGCTGCAGAAGAGACAGGGGCCCCTGTTGTACCTGGAGTGGGGTGCAGTGATTGTTCTGAGTGGGAGCCATGTGTGGGAGCCACTAGAAGCTCTCTGATGGCTCCTGGGGTCCGTGCTTCCACCTGAGGATCTCATGGAGAAGCTTTCCAGAAAGGCTCTGTTTGAGATATAGTTGGTGTGCAATCACCTCGGCCTCTGTCTGACATGGGAGTGTGAATGCAGAACCCTCACCCAACTTTCCCTGCCCCAATGGGTGAAGATAGTGATTTAAAAAATAATCCCAATCCTCACCTGGGGATATGTATTTTTATAGATGAGAGAGAGAGAGAAAGAGAGACAGACAGACATTGACGTGAGAGAGAAACATCATTTGGTTGGCTCCCCTACGCGCCCCAACCAGGAATCAAACTCACAATCTGGATATGTGCCCTGACCAGGACTCGAACCCATAATCCTTCGGTGCTCAGGATGATGCTCCAACCAACTGAGCCACACCGGCCAGGACAAGATAGTGATGTTTTCTGAGAGAAAGTGTGCTTAGTGCAGGAAATCGTTTGGGGTCATGGTCATGTGTTAGATTCCCTACTTTCTTTCCTAAAACATGATTATCCTCATATTATGGATGGGACAATCCAGGACCAAAGTAACATATGAGAGAGACTTGATTTAGGGGTAAAACAGAAGCCCCTCGTCTGCCAGGTCAGTGCCTCCCTTATATTGCCTGTGCCAAGGCCACCCCAAATTGTGGGCCAGTGGGACTTTGGTGTGAATGGTGTCCCTGGAGCTACACGACGCAGTGACCCTGCTGGACAGAGTGCGACACAGTGGGCAACTGACCCTCCAGATTGGCAGCCTTAGACCACGTGGAGTTCTACCAGCAGGGCACCTATGATTTTTTCTACCCCTGGGGACATAGTTGGTCTCTGATTTGAGTTTCTTACAGGAAGTGGAGGTCTTGTCCATGTGGTTAGAAGCTCTTGAGCTTGGCGAGGAGAAGAGTGAGGAAGGGAAGTGCATTGTCTGGGTCTCTATGGCACCGTTGTGGAGTTATGGAGGTTTCTGTGTCACCGGTCCTGCCTCTCCAGCCACAACATCCGGCATTTCACTTTCACCTAGTGCCATTCTTCTCACAATCGCCTTCTCCCCTCCCATCTCCCATGCCCTGATTCCGTTCTCCATCACCTCTTGCCTATACATTGCAATAGCGTGCTAACTGCTCCTCCCTTCCCTCCCCATCCAGCCCTTCGCCACATGGTTATGACTCCCAAAGCCCCTCTGATCATGCCACTCCCCTACCCCGCCAAATCAAAACTTTAAATGCCTATTTGTACTCAGGTGGCCAGATGCTCAGGTTTGCCTGGGACTGTGTTCATTTACTAGTATATCTGCTGTCCCAGCATAATTATTAATGGTGCCTCCTTTTATTCTCAAAAGTCCTAATTTGGGTGATAAAAATGATGCGTTCCTCTTACTCATTACTCTCTGAATGGAGCCCAAACTCCCCACCTTCACAGACTGGCCTCACCTTTTCTTCCCAAATTTCCCCGCCATTTCACTCAGCCCCTAGCCCTGCCACCTTTCCAATGGGCTT